>NC_086449.1:588589799-588959799 GCF_028390025.1 Pseudophryne corroboree | reverse complement strand
ATTTCAGAAACGCGTCTGGTAACCCCTAGATTCATTTTGATGGTGAGCTGCGCCACTGTAGCGTGTCGGTTAGTCCTCACGCGCGTTCGTAGCCGGCGTTGACCTCTCACATCATTGACACATGGTGCTCTGCCGTTTCCATGGTGGTTATTCGCAATTGTGCTATTTGTCCAGTCACGACACACCTTCACCACAGCAGCACGTGAACAGTTCACAAACTGCGCTGTTTCAGAAATACTGCCACACTTGGCCTGAAAGCCGATAATCACCCTTTATTGCACCTCTGATAAATCGCCCCTTTTACCCATGACAGCAATGAGTCATATGTGTGTAGACGGCCTATTTTACTATGGTTATTATCCATTTTAAAGCGACAAGCTAAAGAAGGTATTTTTTTATTTTTTTTGTGTAACTGTTATACTACATCTTAGGATTCTCACTTTTCATGTGGAAAGAGAAAACAAAAAGCTCTCTATTGTCCATCTTGCTAACACTTAAAGCATAACTCCAACCCGTCCCAAGCTTTGCGGAACAGTCCTGATTTGCAAACCTCACAAGGGCAACGTTTCACTGTGTTTGTGGGCGGACGGGGGTGATATTTGGGCTAATCTGTTGTAACTTAGCTTGTGCTGATTCTGTGTGTCTGATACCGCTTTTATACCTAAACTGCGGGTCGCAGCCGGGAGCCTGACATGGATGCTACCCAGCTGCAACCCGCGTCAGCCCCCATTTAGACCGGAGTCACCAACCCGGCATATTGCCGGGTTGGTGACGCCACGGGGGCGGCGCTTGGAGGTCCCATGATCTCCAAGCGCAAATATCTGGTGAATATTTGTTCCTCTGATAGCTGGAATGCCTCTCTAAAGTCTGGTAATACCCCCCACCCCCACCCCTCCCCATCACTGTTTTATGGGCCCTAACCATTGCATTACTGAGTGGTCCATTCAAGTCCCACTTTGACTCTGATCAAAAGTGTAAAATGCACCCCCTAAAAAAGCTGCAATTCTCTGCATAGTTGCACTATCACAAGATGCGGCAAGTCTGCACCGATAGCATATACTCTAAGTTTACGTTAGGCATGCATCACATACTTATACCCTTGATTTTAATGTTTGTTTGTTTGTTTGTTTGTTTGTTTTTTTGTTGCTGCTAAAATGCTCATTCATTATTTTCTAAAAAACTTGAACTTCTCAAATACATCAGAGACAAATCTCCATGGGAAGAAAAAGAAATAACAAAGCATCAATCCGCTTCAGCGGTGCATTTGCAGCTGACCAATCACAAGTTCTCACTGGTGATTGTGACTGTCATCCTCATCCTTATTGTACTTGGCCTGTATTAGTATGTCCATTGTATCCCCGATCCCACCTCTCCAAGAACAATTGTGTAGCTGCATTTCAGAGCAAGCACAGAGCTACCCTACACTGTGCAAAGCGGCATATTTCTCACTCTGCACCCAAACCTTTCTTTCTACAATTAAAAGCCTAAAAATGGTACATGTACAATACAATAGACTAGCTTGTCTGAAAATAAGCACATGATTTGTTAAAGCGTTCTGGCCATTTCCAGAAAACATATATCACATGTAAGTGTGTGTCTCTTTTACATAATAGTTTTGACTTTGTGTATTTATGAATGTATCTAGTGTAACTGTGAACGTTTTCCCCTGTGTGTCTAATGTGATTTTCTGTAGTTTGGCAGTTAAAGTTATTGAAATGCTGCATATACTGTACACTGTGTGTTGCTAGTTTATTGGTTTGTTTTTTTCCCCTAGAGTGAAGATTATATCACAGAGGTCCCTGAACAACTCGTCAGTGGTTGCACAGAGAGCTTGGAGAACAAACCATGTAAAGATCTTTTTAAAGACTGCTCCAAGTAAGCATTAGAGAGGGTGCATACAAATAGGTGGTGCGCCATAAGGGGGAAATTCATTTGGTTCGTGCTGCCGCAACGCTTGCCTAAAGTGACCGGGTGCTATTCAGTTGTTTGTGCCACGGGCACCCATTTTTCTGCTCTCACCCTCCTCAGGTGATGAGCAGAAATCCTCCCAAAGCAGGGCTCATGGCCGCCCAAACTGCCATTTGGGCAGTGCGCGCAGTAGTTTGCACGGGTTTAGCCGCTTTACATGGCTAATCCCGATGCATTTGGGCACAGCAGCGACAAACAATTTTATATCACCTGGCACTTTAGGAGCTACGGGCGCTAGAAATCATTGATTCCCCCTTATTTGGTTTTGGGATTGGGCAATTTGATCGCTGACAGTTTTAACATAAGGGAAGCCGTTTCATTTTTGGCAATGAGTTAGAAGGCAAGAACAGTAAGCATGCAGCACTGAGGAGAAACCATAAATCTCATTCTTATTTTGTCTTCCTTTTCTTTTAGACTTGTCCATGACTTCCTTAGCATGGCTCCATTTTCAGATTACCTGGACAGCCAATATTACAACCGCTTTTTGCAGTGGAAGTGGCTGGAAAGGTGAGAGGCAATGCTATATACGGTAACACACTGCTTTGGCGGAGTCCTTTCCTCATGCTGTCCTTACCATTGTTCACAGGGAGATGGTCACAAAGAATACATTTCGTCAGTACAGAGTTCTGGGCAAAGGGGGCTTTGGAGAGGTAAGACACTGACTTTTGCCTCTTTGCTCTGCATCCAGTACGTGTTCTCTATTGCTTATTCTAGATTATCATCTCCGTTTATTGTTACTAATTAATGAAATAAAAAAAGATGCTTGATTTTAAATGAATAAACCTGAGACTGGCAGGGAAAGTGGGCTGTAGTACTATAGAGAAGGTGAACAGAAGTGTACCAGTGTTTTTTGTTTTATTTGATAAACTGATGTAGTGGAAGTGGTTTTAGACAGTAAAAAAGAAAAATATCTCATTGTAGTGTGAGTAATTCTACACAAACAAAATCCCAATTTTTTATTAGTGTTAATATTCGTATCCTTTATAAAGTTCCTCAAGGGTTCTGCGGTGCCTTACATAGTACAGGAACGAAAGCAGTGTAAGGAAAACAATGCAAAAGACTTATAGTAGGAAACATTGCATAACATGAGATTAAATCTGCACATGCAGTCATAGGGGGTAATTCAGAGTTGAATGCAGCAGCAAATTTGTTAGCAGTTGGGCAAAACCATGTGCACTGCAGGGGGGTGGGGGGGGGGGCAGAACTAACATGTGCAGAGAGAGTTAGATTTGGGTGGGTTATTTTATTTCTGTGCAGGGTAAATACTGGCTGCTTTATTTTTACACTGCAATTTAGATTTCAGTTTGAACACACCCCACACAAATCTAACTCTCTGCACATGTTATATCTGCCCCCCCTGCAGTGCACATGGTTTTGCCCAACTGCTTACAAATTTGCTGCTGCGATCAACTCTGAATTAGGGCCCTCATTCCGAGTTGATCGCACCAAGCAACTTTTTGCTGCTGGTGCAATCAACTAATCACCGCCTGTGGGGCAGTGTATTTTAGCATAGCAGGGCTGCGATCGCTTGTGCAGCCCTGCTATGCTAAAACAGTTTCACACAAAACAAGACCAGCCCTGGACATACTTGCCCTGTGTGACGGGTCCAGCGATGATGGTCACGGCTTTGACGTCAGACATCCGCCCTCCGTTCGCTTGGACACGCCTGCGTTTTTCTTACCACTCCCCGAAAACGGCTTCAAACGGTCAGTTGACTCCCCGGAATGCCTTCCTGCTGTCAATCTTCTTGCGGTTGCCGCTGCGACCGCTTTCTTCGATGTCAGCGTCGTTGCCGGGCAACGACGCGCGTGCGCAATGTGCACGCCAGACCCGATCGCACCGCTGCGAAGAAGTGCAGTGTGTGATCGGGTCGGAATGGGGGCCCATGCCCATAATGCCTGCAAAAGCAGCACCTGCTGAACACAAGTTTCTTGCCATTGATGGCAATGGGGAGGGGGAGGAGATAATTGTACGAGTGATGGAGGGAAAAGTCCATGGGGGAAGAGGGTCTCTGTTTATGAAAAAAACTATAAACCCCATGCTAGAATAGTAAATTGTACAAAACAGCATCTTCCTAGCAGAGCATAAATGCATGCGACTCTTTAATACAGAAAAGGTGTGTTAGAACCTATTTACCATTTAGTTGCAAACCAATTCTACATAACTTTGAAAACGTAGTATCATTAGAAAGTCTACAGCAAATGTGAATGCAATTAGTTGATCAGCCCACCAGCAATACTTCCTTATGAAATTAAAGGGAAAACAACAAACCAAAAATAATAAATATTACTGGCTTGTCGAAAAGCATTTATGATGAGTTTTCCCATAGATGTCGAGGATCTATGTATTAAGCCTTGAAAAAAGATAATGTACCAACCAACCATCTCCTAGCTGCCATGTTACAGGCAGTGTTTCAAAAATAAGAAATACAGTTGGGGGGAGTTGTGTGCTTGGTGTGGACAAAATAGCGTTACATTTCATTAATTTGTGTTTTTGTTTGAAAAATGACACTTAGGACAACGATGGTTGGTAGTTTATAGTGTCCACTCTCTCTCTCTCTCTCTCTCTCTCTCTCTCTCTCTCTCTCTCTCTCTCTCTCTCTCTCTCTCTCTCTCTCTCTCTCTCTCTCTCTCTCTCTCTCTCTCTCTCTCTCTCTCTCTCTCTCTCTCTCTCCAAGTCTTAAGGTCCATACACACAGTGAAATTTGGGCTAACCCGAAATCTCACTGTGTGATAGGGACTAGGTCAGTATCGCAAGCATATAATGACTGTGCTTGCGATACTGGCTTTGTCCGATTTTGGCTAAGTGTCAATTTTCACTATCGTTTCTACGAGATAGACTGTGCAGGCAAGTCAATTTTGACTCTCTAGGCATGCGATACCGACCGCGCATCGGTATGGCAAGGTGATTTTCACCTTACTATCTTTTCTTACAATTTTGACTATATAGTCAAAATCGTAAGAAAAAATCTCACTGTGTGTTCACACCTTTAGTACAGAGACCCCTTGGTCAGTTGGTTGCTTGGTGTAATGACAAGTTTGGAAAGGGATTGCTAATAAGATAACATTTGCAGTATAGCCAGATATCTACTATGTCACAGACATACGGGCAACATTATATTATTGTTTCACTTGTCTTATCTTTACTATAACAAAACCAACATGTAATGTTCACATTTTGCTCTGCGTTACAATCCAGTATCGATTCCACTAATAAGCAGAAAAGTATATGTGCCTTGTTTTCTGTTGCATTCCTCAGTTGTTGGCATCCATTGGAGTAAAATGTGCATCCTTTCACTTACCAAATAACTTTCTTTCCAGGTCTGCGCTTGCCAAGTGCGAGCAACAGGCAAGATGTATGCCTGCAAGAAACTGGAGAAGAAACGCATTAAGAAACGGAAAGGAGAATCCATGACATTAAATGAGAAACAAATCCTAGAGAGAGTCAACAGCAGGTTTGTAGTAAGTACAGACTCATCTGTAGGTCCAGGGGAGGGTGATGACACTGTTAACATTGTATTGAGTATCATTTCATCCATAGGGAATGTTCATTTTGTTTGCTATGAGATCCCTTATTTTGTCATGTACCCCCTCCACCAGCCTACAAAATAAAAGTTAAACTTTTTATGTATAATGTGAGATGGTTCCTTTCTTATTGTTTTTTCTTTTCTTTCTTTTTTTTTAATTAATTTATGAATTGGAACTGGAAACAAGAATCTGTGTTTTAGGTCCCATTGTGCCACTTTTCTTTCCATCTTCCCCCCTCCACCATGAAAAAATTATAGAAAACAAGTGTTTTTCATCAAAATGAGTGCTAAAATTAATTAATTTGGGGGTACATAAAAATGGGTATAATAAATGTATTTATATAGCACTCTTTCTCCAAACAGGACTCAAGGCGTAATTTTACGCCACTTTGAAAAAGTTCCCCCAAAAAAACGTACTCCCACCTGCAAGCATAAAAAGTCCTGTCCCACTCGTAAAGTACCCCAATATACCTTGTACCCCAATTTCCATCATTTTGCACTTTACCCCTAAAATGACATGTCATTATTTGCCAGTTAAAAATAAACATTTCTAAGTGCTTAATTAGTCATTCAGGGGGGTGTCCCAGAGGTTCTGAACCAAATCCTGACATTTTTAACTTAAAATAGGGATTTTTCCCACCTTTTCACTTGCTCATAGGTGGTGAATTGAAATTTTGTTTTTTCAAACAATTGAATAGGCACTTTTAGCGGTAAAGAAAAAAATAATTTAACCGCAAAAGCAGTTTTTCTTCTCCAGGATCCACAGGATACATTGGGATAGGATGGAGCGATAGCGGATTTGCACCAAACAGTCAAAGCTTTTCGGCCTCCCAGCATGCAACGGGGCTGTCCATATACCCCCGCCTCCTGGCTCAGGCAAATCCATTTTTTTGTTTGGTGCGACAGGAGCCGGACCATGGTCAGAGGGCTGCTGGGTTTTAGCAGCCATAAGCTTTTTTTGTTTTATTTTTATAGTCTTACTAGAGTAAGACTATACTCCCCGCCGGGTCGTCACAATGCTTACCCACGAGTACAGTGCTGTTTCGGCGGGTGTCTGTGTCGGGTGAACTAGCAAGTCAAGCAGACATTACCAGGCTGTGGCCGGAGCATGGGGAGAAGGTAAGGCATCGGTTCCGCTTAGAGGGGGAACACTGACACAGCCGCACTGTTTTGAGAGAGACTATCAAACAGTCGCTGACGCAGCTGCCACCTAGAGTGCACCAGCGCTAGGCTTTAGGGATCATAGGCTCCAGGGGGTAGCATGAGGCTGTGATCCCTAGGGTTGATGTCAGCAGTGGGGAGTCAGACGCTCCCCTGGTCGCCCCTCCTCCTGGTTCATGACCAGCATCCTCTGAGTCTCCCGCCATGAACTGTTTTCCCGCATCCGTCTGAGACGCTGTGTACTAAGGGGACCCAGTCGCAGCATAGGCAGCTGTGTGACTGGTGCTTCAGTGTTCACTTGGGTGTCTGGGTCCACAATAGGTTCACGGAGCAGTGGTGTACACTAATAGCGTCTGGATCCACTCAGCGTTCGCAAACGTATTGATCGGTCCTGGAAGCGGGGTGAGTCTCCCTGTATCCCACTCTACTGAGTACGGGTTATACAGCACTAAGTCTCTATCTACCTTTGAGTACGAATAGTTGGATAAGTGCCTAATGCATATGAGTCTGATAATTATTACTGTTTTCTTTTGCTATGCGTCTGAATACGGTTAAAACTTGCATAAGGTAATGCAGTAATATGTTTCTCCTACATACTTCAAATGTATCTGTAGTTGATTATGTGCTCAGATTGTTTATTATACTAATGTATAACCTGTGACTGATTGGTAGTGTGATTGCTGACTTTACTATAATTCTATAGACATATATAATGGTAGATGCTCAATTAGCTTAGCGATATCATTCAGGTGCTCGAAAGGGAGGGGTATTTCTGAGCAAGAAAAAAAGGCATTTTGTTTCCCCCAGCACCCTGAATGATAACAGTAACCAGATATAAATCCCACATAATAATAGAATTCAGAGACCTTCGTTACACATATCTTGAAGTGGCTTTGGGGCTTAACCACACATTTGCGCAAATATGTGTAACGAAGATCTCTGAATTCTATTATTATGTGGGATTTATATCTGGTTACTGTTATCATTCAGGGTGCTGGGGGAAACAAAATGCCTTTTTTTACTATAATTCTGTCAGTTTTTTCTGTCTATTCTGATCCTCAATGCTGGTGCTAAGCAGTGTAGGGTCGGATTGTATGTCACTATAACGCATCTTAAAGTGATTACAGTCACAAATTGTGTAGTATACTGTGATAGTGTTTGATTATTTATCATATCTAAGAGCGGCAAAGGTGAGGAAAATACACTCACAGCAGCACCAACACTCATATCATGTTTGTTATGCAAAGCTGGGTTAACCTCTCAGGATCTGGTTCAAGATGGTTTGTGTGCAAATTGTTTTAGCTTTCACCAAGGTCTCTTGAAAAATTCAAGGCAGACACAGGTGCAAGTTGATCCCCCATGGGCTATGTTTGCACATACATTATCCGGTATAGCTGAGCGGATAATTCTAACTTCTGTACCAGGGATAGGTTACACTATTAACCCTTACATGCAGCATTCCACCTGCGGTTTATCATTTCCAGCAGGGGAAGCAGTAGCCTTTCAACAGAAGCTGACTGAAAAGCCAGTGGTAAGTAATCACATAGACATGAAACAACATCTTCACAGTCTACACGTTTCGGAGGAGGAAGACTCATTACAGTCTGGTTCTGCATTACGAAGATGAGGAAGGAGGTCTCAGCTCAGTGGACATATCTGAGTTAATTAATGCAATGAAAGCCATTCTATCCTTAGAAGAATCAGCAGAGCCTGTGTTAAAATCCAAGACACCTGTATTTAAATATCCCAAAACAGTTAAGTCTTAGTTTCCTGGGTCAGAGCAGCTGACAGAAATTATGGAAGAGGCTTGGGCTACGACGGGTAAGAAATGTAAAATTCCTAAGAAATGGAATTCCAATTTCTCTGACGTCCTAGTGGATGCTGGGAACTCCGTAAGGACCATGGGGAATAGCGGCTCCGCAGGAGACTGGGCACAAAAAGTAAAAGCTTTAGACTAGCTGGTGTGCACTGGCTCCTCCCCCTATGACCCTCCTCCAAGCCTCAGTTAGATTTTTGTGCCCGAACGAGAAGGGTGCAAGCTAGGTGGCTCTCCTGAGCTGCTTAGAAGTAAAAGTTTAAATAGGTTTTTTATTTTCAGTGAGTCCTGCTGGCAACAGGCTCACTGCATCGTGGGACTAAGGGGAGAAGAAGCGAACTCACCTGACTGCAGAGTGGATTGGGCTTCTTGGCTACTGGACATTAGCTCCAGAGGGACGATCACAGGTTCAGCCTGGATGGGTCCCGGAGCCGCGCCGCCGGCCCCCTTACAGAGCCAGAAGAGCGAAGAGGTCCGGAGAAAGCGGCGGCAGAAGACGTTCCTGTCTTCAAATAAGGTAGCGCACAGCACTGCAGCTGTGCGCCATTGCTCTCAAGCACACTTCACACTCCGGTCACTGAGGGTGCAGGGCGCTGGGGGGGAGCGCCCTGAGACGCAATAAAAACGATATAAAAACCTTATATGGCTAAAAAAAATGCATCACATATAGCTCCTGGGCTATATGGATGCATTTATCCCCTGCCAGTTTCCTGAAAAAAGCGGGAGAAAAGGCCGCCGTGAAGGGGGCGGAGCCTTTGTCCTCAGCACACAAGCGCCATTTTCTTTCACAGCTCCGCTGGAAGGACGGCTCCCTGACTCTCCCCTGCAGTCCTGCACTACAGAAACAGGGTAAAACAGAGAGGGGGGCACTATTGGCAGCTAATATATAAATACAGCAGCTATAACAGGGAGTAACACTTATATAAGGTTATCCCTGTATATATATAGCGCTCTGGTGTGTGCTGGCAAACTCTCCCTCTGTCTCCCCAAAGGGCTAGTGGGGTCCTGTCCTCTATCAGAGCATTCCCTGTGTGTGTGCTGGGTGTCGGTACGATTGTGTCGACATGTATGAGGAGGAAAATGATGTGGAAGCAGAGCAATTGCCTGTGTTAGTGATGTCACCCCCTAGGGAGTCGACACCTGACTGGATGGTAGTAATTAAAGAATTACGTGACAATGTCAGCACTTTGCAAAAAACTGTTGACGACATGAGACAGCCGACAAATCAATTAGTGCCTGTTCAGGCGTCTCAGACACCGTCAGGGGCGCTAAAACGCCCGTTACCTCAGATGGTCGACAATTGTCCACGGCACCACGGGTCTTTACCAAGGTAATGGCCGAAATGATGATTCTTCTTCGAAGAAAAGGCGTATTAATTATCCCTTACTTGGACGATCTCCTGATAAGGGCAAGGTCCAGGAACAGTTAGAGGTCGGAGTAGCACTATCTCAGGTAGTGCTACGTCAGCACGGGTGGATTCTAAATATCCCAAAATCACAGCTGATTCCAACAACACGTCTACTGTTCCTAGGGATGATTCTGGACACAGTCCAGAAAAAGGTGTTTCTCCCGGAGGAGAAGGCTAGGGAGTTATCCGAGCTAGTCAGGAACCTTCTAAAACCAGGACAAGTGTCAGTGCATCAGTGCACGAGAGTCCTGGGAAAAATGGTGGCTTCTTACGAAGCGATTCCATTCGGAAGATTCCATGCAAGAACTTTTCAGTGGGATCTGCTGGACAAATGGTCCGGATCGCATCTTCAGATGCATCAGCGGATAACCCTATCTCCAAGGACAAGGGTATCTCTCCTGTGGTGGTTACAGAAGGCTCATCTTCTAGAGGGCCGCAGATTCGGCATTCAGGATTGGATGCTGGTAACCACGGATGCCAGCCTGAGAGGCTGGGGAGCAGTCACACAGGGAAGAAATTTCCAGGGCTTGTGGTCAAGCCTGGAAACGTCTCTTCACATAAATATCCTAGAGCTAAGGGCCATTTACAATGCCCTAAGTCAAGCAAGGCCTCTGCTTCAGGGTCAACCGGTATTGATCCAGTCGGACAACATCACGGCTGTCGCCCACGTAAACAGACAGGGCGGCACAAGAAGCAGGAGGGCAATGGCAGAAGCTGCAAGGATTCTCCGCTGGGCGGAAAATCATGTGATAGCACTGTCAGCAGTGTTCATTCCGGGAGTGGACAACTGGGAAGCAGACTTCCTCAGCAGACACGACCTCCACCCGGGGGAGTGGGGACTTCATCCAGAAGTCTTCCAAGTGATTGTAAACCGTTGGGAAAAACCAAAGGTGGACATGATGGCGTCCCGTCTCAACAAGAAACTGGACAGATATTGCGCCAGGTCAAGGGACCCTCAGGCAATAGCGGTGGACGCTCTGGTAACTCCGTGGGTGTTCCAGTCGGTATATGTGTTCCCTCCTCTTCCTCTCATACCAAAAGTACTGAGAATCATAAGAAGGAGAGGAGTAAGAACGATACTCGTGGCTCCGGATTGGCCAAGAAGAACTTGGTACCCGGAGCTGCAAGAGATGCTCACGGAGGACCCGTGGCCTCTACCTCTAAGGAAGGACCTGCTCCAGCAGGGACCTTGTCTGTTCCAAGACTTACCGCGGCTGCGTTTGACGGCATGGCGGTTGAACGCCGGATCCTGAAGGAAAAAGGCATTCCAGATGAAGTCATCCCTACCCTGATCAAGGCCAGGAAGGATGTAACTGCAAAACATTATCATCGCATTTGGCGAAAATATGTTGCGTGGTGTGAGGCCAAGAAGGCCCCTACGGAGGAATTTCAACTGGGTCGTTTCCTACATTTCCTGCAAGCAGGATTCTCTATGGGCCTAAAATTAGGATCCATTAAGGTTCAAATTTCGGCCCTGTCGATCTTCTTCCAGAAAGAACTGGCTTCAGTGCCTGAAGTTCAGACGTTTGTCAAAGGGGTACTGCATATACAGCCTCCTTTTGTGCCTCCAGTGGCACCTTGGGATCTCAATGTAGTTTTAGGGTTCCTAAAATCACATTGGTTTGAACCACTTGCCACAGTGGATTTGAAATATCTCACATGGAAAGTGGTAATGCTGTTGGCCCTGGCTTCAGCCAGGCGCGTATCAGAATTGGCGGCTTTATCCTATAAAAGCCCTTACCTGATATTTCATTCGGATAGGGCGGAATTGAGGACTCGTCCTCAATTTCTCCCTAAGGTGGTTTCAGCGTTTCACATGAATCAACCTATTGTGGTACCTGTGGCTACTAGGGACTTGGAGGACTCCAAGTTGCTGGACGTAGTCAGGGCCCTGAAAATATATGTTTCCAGGACGGCTGGAGTCAGAAAATCTGACTCGCTGTTTATACTGTATGCACCCAACAAGCTGGGTGCTCCTGCTTCTAAGCAGACGATTGCTCGTTGGATTTGTAGTACAATTCAACTTGCACATTCTGTGGCAGGTCTGCCACAGCCAAAATCTGTAAAAGCCCATTCCACAAGGAAGGTGGGCTCATCTTGGGCGGCTGCCCGAGGGGTCTCGGCTTTACAACTTTGCCGAGCAGCTACTTGGTCAGGGGCAAACACGTTTGCTAAATTCTACAAATTTGATACCCTGGCTGAGGAGGACCTGGAGTTCTCTCATTCGGTGCTGCAGAGTCATCCGCACTCTCCCGCCCGTTTGGGAGCTTTGGTATAATCCCCATGGTCCTTACGGAGTTCCCAGCATCCACTAGGACGTCAGAGAAAATAAGAATTTACTTACCGATAATTCTATTTCTCATAGTCCGTAGTGGATGCTGGGCGCCCATCCCAAGTGCGGATTGTCTGCAATACTTGTGTATATAGTTATTGTTACAAACAAATCGGGTTGTTTATTGTTGGAAGCCATCTTTTCAGAGGCTCCTACGGTTATCATACTGTTAACTGGGTTCAGATCACGAGTTGTACGGTGTGATTGGTGTGGCTGGTATGAGTCTTACCCGGGATTCAAGATCCTTCCTTATTATGTACGCTCGTCCGGGCACAGTATCTTAACTGAGGCTTGGAGGAGGGTCATAGGGGGAGGAGCCAGTGCACACCAGCTAGTCTAAAGCTTTTACTTTTTGTGCCCAGTCTCCTGCGGAGCCGCTATTCCCCATGGTCCTTACGGAGTTCCCAGCATCCACTACGGACTATGAGAAATAGAATTATCGGTAAGTAAATTCTTATTTATCCTCTTCCGGCTGGGGACTGTTTAAAGAGGGAGGTGGCCCCCAAAGTAGATACACATGTTATTCGATTAGTGCCGAAAATCTACATTACCTCTGCCTTTTACATCATTAAATGATGTCACAGATAGAGTGGATGGTTTTCTAAAAAACATTTTTTCCCTGTCTGGAGCAATCATAAGACCAGCTATGGCTTCAGCCTGGATGGCTAAAGCAGTGGCTGCCTGGGCTGATGCATTGGAAGGGGACACTTCAATGGCATCTAGAGAGCAAAAATCCCATGTTGCACATGTTTTTGGAATAAGCACCCTTGGATATGGGTACTACTGCGCAGAGCAGTTTGGCTAAGTACATGGAAAGCTGATTCAGAATTCAATAAGGTTTTGGAGTCTTTACCTCTTTACTGGAAATATTTTTTTTGGTTAAGAGTTAACCAGTATTTTGAAGTCAGAAGCAGACTCCAAGAAAGTAAAGTTCCACATACAAATTCAAGCCTAAAATTCCAGCTTTTCGGCCCTTTCGGTCTCAAGGAAAAGCAAAAGGAAAAGGTGATGGCAAACAGTCCCAATACAAGAAGTCTGGTAAGAGTAAAAAGCATTGGGCTACCAGAAGACCGGCTTCTAAAACAGAAGATAAGCCATCAGCCTAATGGTGCGGGCCTCCACCTGGGGGACCCCAGGGTGCGAGGCCGACTTCTTCATTTTGCACAGATCGGGCATCAGTCTACCACAGATGCCTACTGCAAGAAACGGTATCTCACGTTTATGCGTTTGCTTTCAAGAAAAACCCTCTTCAAAGGTTTTTTGTACCAGCCCGTCTTTGGTAGAGACGAAGGCCAGGGCTTTGCAAGAGGCAGTTCAGAAATTGCTTCAGTCAGGAGTAATCATTCCAGTTCCTCCTGCACAACGAGGACAGGGTTTTTTGCTTCAACCTGTTTCTAGTCCAGATGCCAAATGGGTCGTTCCAGCCTATACTCAATCTCAAAGTGCTGAACAAGTACATTTGGGTGCCTCGTTTTCATATGGAGACTTTACGTTCCATCATTTTGGCCATGGAGCCAGGGGATTTTATGGTATCCCTGGATATCCAGGATGCTTACCTACATGTTCTTATAGCCCTGTCTCATCAGTGTTATCTCAGGTTCTCTGTCCTCCAACAGCATTTTCAGTTCCAGGCCCTGCCATTCGGATTGGCTACAGCCCCCAGAGTATTTACCAAAATTATGGGGATAAGAATTTTTCCATACCTCAACGATCTTTTAATCTTGGCAGTCTCAGGAATTGCTTCTGTGTCATCTGCAACAGACAATAGAGTGTCTGCAGAAGCACGGTTGGCTCATAAATTGGGCAAAATCGTCTCTGGTCCCGTCACAAAGGATGACTCACTTGGGGGCTGTATTGAATTCGAGCCCGCAGAGAGTAACTTTTACCTTTGAACAAAATATACAAAGTTCAGTTAAGGATTCAGGAGCTGCTACACAGTCAAAAGGTATCCATTCACGCAGCAAATGGAATGGTTTTCATCTGACATTAAAAACACAGACTATGGTCCTTACTCTGGAAGTAAGGAGGTCATTAGCCTGGTGGCTACAGACATTCCATCTGGACAAAGGGAGATGGATATCAGATTAGGAAATTCTGACAATGGGATACCAGCCTTCAGGGCTGGGGAGCAGTGTCAGGAAGGAATTGCTTCCGGGGCAGTGGATCAAGGAAGAAAGTTGCCTGCCAATAAATACATTGGAACTCCGAGCCATATACATGGCACTGAATCAGGCAAAGGACATCCTTCAGGGAAAACCAGTTCAGATCCGCTCGGACAATGCGACGGCAGTAGTGTACCTCAACCATCAGGGAGGAACTCTCAGCCAGAAAGCAATGAAAGAGGTAAGTCACACGTTAAAATGGGCAGAACTTCATCTTCCAGCCTTGCCCGCAGTGTTTGTTCCAGGATTCCTAAACTGGGAAGCGGATTTTCTCAGTCTGCACACCATTCATGCAAATGAATGGGGCTCTACACCCGGAAGTCGACCATACCCTGGTCAACAGATGGGGGTTGCCAGAGATAGATCTCATGGCATCCTGTCAGAACCACAAGGTTCCCGCATACGGATCAAGAACAAAGGATCCCAAAGCGATCTTTGTGGATGCCTGTCGGTAAGATGGGATTTTCATCTGGCCTATGTGTTTCCTCCCATCGCTCTGTTACCCAGGGTGGTGAGAAAGGTAAAACAAGGAAATGGTGTCGTGATACTAATAGCTCCGGCTTGGCCCAGAAGACATTGGTACACAGATCTGCAGAGGATGTCGATGGATGCTCCATTCCCACTCCCTCAGCGTCCAGATCTACTGACTCAAGGACCTTGCTATCACAGACATCTATCCTGAAGTCAAGAGGATTCTCACAACAGGTAATTCAAACAATGCTCAGAGCAAGGAAACCTTCCTCAGCTCGCATTTATCACTGAATATCGCAAGCCTATATTCAATGGTGCAGTAATCGGAAATTTGATCCTAGGTCTTTCAGAGTTTCCAGAGTCCTGACATTCCTTCAGGCAGGAATGGATAAAGGTTTAAGGGTGGCTTCCTTGAGAGTGCAAGTGTCAGCACTGACTGACTGGTTCCACAAGAAAGTTGCCAACCTACAGGATGTGCGCACTTTTTTTACACGGAATGCTGCGCATTCAACCTTCTTTTGTTCCTCCTACAGTGCCTTGGGACTTAAGTTTAGTTCTAAAGGCCCTTCAAGTTGCCCCATTTGAACCACTTAAGAGTCTTAAATGGTTGACAGCTAAAGTTCTCTTTCTACTGCCCATTTCTTTAGCTAGAAGAGTTTCAGATTTAGGAGCATTGTTATGTCGTCCTCCATTTCTGATTTTGTATCCAGATAGAGCAGTTCTCAGAACTAAATCTGGGTATCTTCCTAAGGTGGTATCTAAATTCCACCTTAGCGAAGAAATTGTAGTCCCAGCTTTTCAAGGGCCGGACCTGTCTACGGGAGATGCATCGTTGGACGTAGTCCGTGCCTTAAGGATCTTCGTAGATCGTACCAGTGCTATCAGAAAGACAGGTTCTCTTTGTTCTCTACGGTTTTCACAAGAGAGGATGGCCTGCTGATAAGCAGACACTGGCAAGATGGCTTCGGATTACTATTTCAGAAGCATATTCTCAAGCTGACCTCCCTGTTTCGGATAACGGTGGTCATTCCGAGTTGATCGCAGCCAGCAACTTTTTGCTGCTGCTGCGATCAACTAGTCCACGCCTATGGGGGAGTGTATTTTATCTTTGCAGGGCTGCGATCACTTGTGCAGTCCTGCTAAGCTAAAAAAATGTCAAGCAAAAGATGACTAGCCCTATACATACTTACCCTGTGTGACGATCCCTGCAAAGCTGGAGACGGATTTTACGTCAGACATCCGCCCTCCGTTCTTCTGGACACGCCTGCGGTTTACTCACCACTCCCCGAAAACGGCTCCAAATGGTCCGGATCCGCCCTGGCATGCCTCCTTCCTGTCAATCTTCTTTGCGGACGGCTCTGTGACCGCTTCCTTTGTAAGTCGCGATGTAACCGCCAGGCAACGTCGCGCACTGCGGCCGCCACGCATGCGCATTCCACACCCGTTCGCACCGCATCGATAAACCGTTGCGTGCGAACGGGTTGGAATGACTCCCTATGTCTCTGCTCACTCTACTCGTAAGGTAGGTCCATCATGGGCAGCACAATGTGGTGCTTCAGCAGAACAGATATGTAAGGCAGCCACATGGTCTTCCATTAACACATTCCTTAGACATTAAGCCGTTGATACCTTTGCCTCTCAGGACGCTGAATTCGGGTGAAGGATTCTCCTGTCCAATCAGGAGCGTCCCTACCACTAAATTGCTTTGGGACATCCCAGTGTATCCTGTGGATACCCTGTGGACCCTGTAGGAGTACATTATGGTAAGACCTTGCCGTTGAGAACAGTATTTCTCCGAAGTCCACAGGTTCCACAGGGATCCCACCCTGACGCACATGATTTGAGGATCCTTTTGCTAACTAACCTCTTCCCTCTTGTACGGAAGGGTGTGAATGTGTGGTGTTCTCGTCTGATTAGGTCTCTATATGATGCTCCTGTCTTGAGCTTTGGAAAAAACTAATTTGCCTGAGCCAGGAGGCAGGGATATATAGACGGGCCCGTTGCATGCTGGGAGGCCGAAAAGCTTTGACTGTTTGGTGCAAATCCGCTGTCGCTCCATCATATCCCAATGTATCCTGTGGAACCTGTGGACTTAGGAGAAATACCGATATCAACGGTAAGTCCTTACCATAATGTATATTTCGCGGCTAATTGAATTCAGCCATTAGGCTAAGTACACTGATTTTGAGGTTATATGCCTTTTAAAACTGCATTATTATTTTTTTTTTTTTATGAAAAATCTTCTGTTAACATTTTTTTCAATTGCATTTTAAACCCCTGTATGGAGTTTCATATAGGATATATATTACATCATTATGTTTCAGTAAAACTAGGAAAAGAAAAAAAAATTAAAAATCTAAATTTTGATTTTCTTAACATCAGATTTTAAAAAATGTAGAAAAAATATCTCAAAATGTGTTCATACAGTTATTAATAAATCCCCAAAGTTTCATTTTAGGATCATCTGCTACAAGAGATCTCACTTTGGATTTTTTGTTAAAATAATGAAAATATGATCTATCTAGGCCTGTTCATTACTTTTAATGTATCTGCTTAAACAATCCCTTTGATGTACATTATCTACCGTGGCACAGTATGTTAATACTAAAATATTTAAAACTTTTGAGAATTTTATGTCTTTCACGTATTTTAAGAAAGCTTACTATAGATGATTACCATTTGGTGCTGCTGCAGCTCTGGATGGATGGTGCTACTGCATGGGTTGGAACTGCTTCATTTGTTTTTAGTATTTCCATAGCAGAAAGGGTGTACATTCGATAAGATCATCTACCATAGGAATAATTAAACAGCCGGCTAATTTGGGCATAAAAAAAAAATGGTGATGTACCAGCTGTATTGAGGAATGCCGCTTTGACTTCTTCAATGTTTTCATCTTTCTCCAGAATAAATGTTACCCACTATTTGTTGTCCTAGACAGCAGTTACATACAGATGCGTCCTAATACATCTAGCCTCAATACGCCCTGCAGCGTGAGATTCCTGGCATGAGTAAGCCATTAGATAACATGCCACTCTGCTAACGTCAGGCATTCTTTTTGCCAAAAATGCATCTTGGTCGCAAAGCAATGTGACTAGGACGCACAAGGAGACTGTGCTGATTAATGTGATATATGACACTTGTATATCATGTGTGACGGAGACTGTATACAGAGTGAAACAGAGGGCCTAATTTAGATCTGATCACTGGGCTGCGTTTTTTGCTGCCCTGCAGTCAGATAGTTGCCGCCTACAAGGGGAGGGTTAAATTGCTGTGCAAGTGTGCAATCGCATGTGTTGCTGAGCTGCACAAAAATCAGTTTGTGCAGTCTCTGCCTAGCCCAGGACTTACTTATCCAGTGCGATAGAATCCTGCTGATCGGACCAGGAGCTGACGTCAGACAACCTCCCTGAAAACGCTTGAACCTGCCTGCATGCTCCAGACACTCCCTGAAAACGGTCAGTTGCCACCCACAAACTGCCTTTTCCTGTCAATATCCTTGTGAACGCCCATGCAAATGAATCCTTTGCACCATCCCGTCGCTGACCGGCGATGTCCGATGTAGCCATCCGACACGCCTGCGTATTGCGGTGCATGCGCATGTGGAGTACAGATCTGATCGCCCGCTGTGCGAAAACGCACAGCAGTGATCAGATCTGAATTAGGCCCAGAGCTTGTGTTGGAAAAAAAGCTGCGACTGTTACATTGTAGCACTTCATGTACAGATTCAGAGACTCGGTCGCACACAGATATAAGTGCCATATATTAAATTAATCAGAAGAGTTTCCTTGTGCATCCTAGTCACATTGCGTTGTGGCTAAGCATCATTTTTGGCTAAAAACGATGTCAGACACTAGAATATTCTTGTGCAACCCGGCATGCAAAGAGGTGCTAATTGGCGCGACTGCAGCAAAGATGTATGAGGACATACAGTATCTGTTGTCACGGTCTGTTCAAATTAATTTTGTGAGAATCAAAACTTCTTCACAAAGGTTTCTGTTGTGGATGCTGCGGTTATGAAATCATGGAATCTCTGGGTCTCCGGAATTGTTGCTGTGTTTTTAAAGCGATCATCCAGAATTATTGCTATCTCAGTATGTTCTTATGGTGTTGAAGTTATTGTGGTGTAAAAATCTGTTTATGAATGACGTAGCAGGCTTGCTCGGGATGCTAACCTCTTCACTGTGCCATCTACACCATCGATAGGCCCTTTGCCATGAGCAGTCACTGAAAAATGGCACTCTTCTTCTATACCAAAATCATCTTTATGAGGGCATAAGTGGCAATGTTTTTCATGTGCGTCTGACCCATTGGAGAAGTAGTAAATCTTTTTTTGTGGTTTCTCTAATGTTGTCTTCAAGAAGTTTGAGTTTCTTCTGGAAGCAGTAGACTGCCACTGTGTTGTGTTCCCAACAGTCTGGAATAACAACATGGCTAAGATGCTCTAATTTTGTTTCTCCATTGTAATCATCACAAATGGGAGAATTGTAGCTCAAGCATTGGTCCAGTGATAGCTCTGGGCCTCATCCTACATGACAAATGAGTGTTCTCTGCAAAATCAAAATATGAAATGGAAATACTATAAACAAATGAAGCCTTCTGCCAGCTCCAACCCATCATCCAGAGCAGCAGCACCAAATGGTAATGATCTGTAGTAAGCTTTCTTAAAATATGAGAAAGACCTAAAATTTTCTCAAGTTGTAACTATTGTAGTACAGTATTAACATACTGGGGGGAATTCAAATGTTTTAAAAGTCGTATGGGCGTCTGTTTTTCCTGTCTACTAAATAGGAAAAAACAGACACCCAACTGACTTTTCAAACATTTGAATTCCCCCCCCCCCCCACGGTGTCATTGTACATAATATATATCAAAGGGATTGTTTAAACGGATACATTTAAAAGTAATGAACAAGCCTAGATAGATTTAATTTTTATTATTTTAACAAAAAATAAAGGTGAGACCTCTTGTAGCAAACGATCCCATAATAAAACTTTGGGGATTTAATAATAACAGTGTGAACAATTTTTGAGGATTAAAAAAAAATAATTGTAAAGTATAGCTTGTATATCACATGGGAGCCCATAAAAAGAGGTTTAAAATGATAGCCTGCCTAACTCTCTAGGGGGAGCTGCAAATGCAATAAAAAAAAAATGTTATTAGCAAATTCTTCATTAAAATAAAAATGCAGTTTTAAAGGCATAGAACTTCTAAACCAGTGTACTTATCAGGTTAAGATTTGGGGATTTTCTTTACACCCATGGCAGCATTTATTATAACAAATTTAATTGAAATAAGAGATTGTACAGTCGAATGTTTTCGAACACTGTATTGATTTGATGTGGAATGACCCTTCACCCTTATGGTACACCCTCCCTGTAGACTATAAGCTCTCATGGGCTGGCCCTCTTCCCTGTACTCTACTCCTAGCACTATCCCTGTCCTCTGGACAACGCGTCTCCATGTCTACCCAGGGCCGTTGAGAGCCACGGCGGGCCCCAGTAAAGGCCTGGGGGCGTGGCTTATTTAAGTGGCTACGCCCTTTAGTATAAAAATATGTGAATAACAAAATAATTGCAGGGTCGCTTGGTGGCCCCGCATGCTCCTCTCGGGGGGGAGACAGCATTTTAACACAGGTGGGCACCGTTTTAACATAGGGGGCAGGGGGAAGGGCACCTGCTTCCTACCTTACTTGATCTGGAAGTGGGTCCCTCCTCCCCAGCCAGCTCCGCTGGCCACTAGAGAGCAAAAACTTTCTATGCTTTCTATGTGCGGCACCATGTGGATGCCACCTGCACCTGCTTGGGGCTAAACAGAAAAACAACCTTGGGTAATGCCAGAATGTTCCCCACAGAGGATCATCTTTCAGATACTGTACATTTCCGCAGCAGGTACTTGCGGCGGAGACGCTCCAACTTAGGTACACGGTCGCAGACGCACTCCTGGTTCGCGTGGCTGCTACGGGGAGAAGGTAAGAAGGTTCCGCAGACGGGACCCGCCATTAAATCGCGTTTCGTCCGCGACCTAGGGAGATGGGTCGCGGCACTGGTGTGGACACGGTCTCCGAGCAGGGATCCCACTTTACCATCGGGGAGTCTGAGCACAGGTCGGGTGTACTAACACCCCATTTAATAAGACTCACAGTCCCAGGGCGGAAGTCCAGCATAGGGGGGTGGCGCTTGACCTGTAGCCCCTCCCTCAGCCCAGGGCGCCATCTCAGAGTAGATTTTCCCGCCCTGGAGCTGCCTCACACTCTCCCTCACTCTGACTGAGACGCTGGGCGCCATCTTCTGAGCATAGCTGCTGCTGGTCTCCGGGACTGCAGGGCAAGGTCTCCCTTGTAAAGCCGCCTGTATACAGCGCTGTGACTTTACAAACACTTAAGTATTCTACATTTCTTTATACAGACATCGTTAGTTAAGAAAGAGTGTACCTATTATAGTATATATTGTACAAGTATTCTAATATATACCTCCGGTCTAGGACCGTGCTGTGTTTTTATAAACACATACACATACACACACAAGCAGTGAAAAGTTTGGACACACCTTCTCATTCAATGATTTTTATTTATTTTAATTTTCTCTGACGTCCTAGTGGATGCTGGGAACTCCGTAAGGACCATAGGGAATAGCGGCTCCGCAGGAGACTGGGCACATCTAAAGAAAGCTTTAGGACTATCTGGTGTGCACTGGCTCCTCCCCCCATGACCCTCCTCCAAGCCTCAGTTAGATTTTTGTGCCCGACCGAGCAGGGTGCAATCTAGGAGCTCTCCTGAGCTTCTTAGAAAAAGTTAGTTTTAGGTTTTTTATTTTCAGTGAGACCTGCTGGCAACAGGCTCACTGCATCGAGGGACTAAGGGGAGAAGAAGCGAACCTGCCTGCTTGCAGCCAGCTTGGGCTTCTTAGGCTACTGGACACCATTAGCTCCAGAGGGACCGAACACAGGCCCAGCCTCGGAGTCCGGTCCCAGAGCCGCGCCGCCGGCCCCCTTACAGAGCCAGAAGCAAGAAGAGGTCCGGAAAATCGGCGGCAGAAGACATCAGTCTTCACCAAGGTAGCGCACAGCACTGCAGCTGTGCGCCATTGCTCCTCATGCACACCACACACTCCGGTCACTGAGGGTGCAGGGCGCTGGGGGGGGGGCGCCCTGAGCAGCAATATAAACACCTTGGCTGGCAAAAAATACATCACATGTAACCCCCAGGGCTTGTGGATGTATATTAACCCCTGCCAGATTCCATAAAAATGCGGGAGAAAAGTCAGCGAAAAAGGGGCGGAGCCTATCTCCTCAGCACACTGGCGCCATTTTTCCCTCACAGCTCCGTTGGAGGGAAGCTCCCTGGCTCTCCCCTGCAGTTAATACACTACAGAAAGGGTTAAAAAGAGAGGGGGTGCACAATTTAGGCGCAGTATACAACATATAGGCAGCTATAAGGGAAAACACTTTTTTATAGGTGCTATCCCTGTGATATATAGCGCCCTGGTGTGTGCTGGCATACTCTCCCTCTGTCTCCCCAAAGGGCTTTGTGGGGTCCTGTCCTCTATCAGAGCATTCCCTGTGTGTGTGCTGTGTGTCGGTACGGCTGTGTCGACAGGTATGTGGAGGATAATGAGGTGGAGGCGGAGCGAATGCCTGTAAATATGTTGTCACCCCCTGCGAGGTCGACACCGGTGTGGTTGAACTTATGGAAGGATTACGTGAAAGTGTCAACTCCTTACATAAAAGGCCGACGACACGGAACAGCCGGCTACTCAGCTTGTGCCTGTTCCAGCGTCTCAAATGTCATGGGGGGCTCTAAAATCGCCCGCTACCTCAGATAACAGACACAGATGTCGACACGGATACTGACTCCAGTGTCGACATCGATGAGACTGGTGTACCCTCCAAATAGGTCCACCCGTTACAGGATTGAGACAATGAAAAATGTATTACACATTTATGATTATACCCCAGGTACCACATAAAAGGGTATTGTGTTTGGTGAGAGAAAACTATTAGTAGTTTTTCCTGCATCTGAGAAATTAAATGAGGTGTGTGTGAGGAAGAGTGGTCTTCCCCCGGTAAGAAATTGATAATTTCTACAACGGTTATTGGCAGCGTACCCTTCCCGCCAGAGGATAGGTCACGCGGGGAAACACCCCATAGGGTAGATACAGCGCTTACACGCTTATCAGAAAAGGTGGCACTACCGTCTTCGGGTACGGCCGCCCTGAAGGAACCTGCTGATAGAAAGCAGGAGGTTACCCTATAAGATATGGTCACACACTAGGGCATTATATTGCGACCAGCCGTTGCTTCGGCATGGATGGGCAGTGCTCCCGCTGCGTGGTCAGATACCCTGTCGGAAAATAACTATGGATAGGGACAATATTTTGCTGAAAATAGAGCATATAAAAGACGTGGTCTTATACATGCGTGATGCACAGAGGGATATTTGCCGGCTGGCATCAAAAATAAGCGCTAGGTTCATTGCCGCCAGACGGGGGTTATGGACTTGGCAATGGTCAGGCGATGCCGACTCGAATCGGCACATGGAAGTTGCCCTATAAGGGGGTAAAACTGTTTGGGGATAGTTTTTCAGACCTCGTTTCCACAGCTACTGCTGGGAAATTAATTTTTTTGCCACAGGCTACCCCACAACAAAAGAAAGCACCGTATCATCAAGTACAGTCCTTTCGGCCCCAGAAAAACAAGTGGGCTAGAGGCTCATCCTTTCTGCCGAGAGGCAAAGGTAGAGGAAAAAAGCTGCAACACACAGCTAGTTCCCAAGAGCAGAAGTCCTCCCTGCGTCCGGTAGGTCCACAGCATGGTGCTGGGGCTGCTCAGGCGGACCCGGGTACGGTGGGGGCCCGTCTCAGATATTTTAGCGGACAGTGGGCTCTCTCACATAGATCCCTGGGTCCTTCAAGTAGTATCTCAGGGGTACAGGCTGGAGTTCGAGACGTTCTTCCCCCCGCCGTTTCCTAAAATCTGCCTTACCGGCACTTCCCTCTGCCAGGGAGACGGTGTTGGTGGATATTCAACACTATAATCACAACAAGTGATTGTCAAGGTGCCCCTCCTTCAGCAAGGAAGGGGTTACTATTCCACAGTGGTTGTGGTACCACAACGGTTCGGTGAGACCCATCTTGAAATTAAAATACTTGAACTTTTATATCAGAAGATTCAAGTTCAAGATGGAATCGCTCAGGGCGCTTATTACGAGCCTGGACGAGGGGGATTACAGGGTCTCCCTGGACATCAAGGATGCGTACCTGCATGTCCCCATTCCCCCCCCCCCCCTCACCAGGAGTACCTCAGATATGTGGTACAGGACTGTCACTATCCGTTCCAGACGCGGCCGTTGGAGTTGTCCACGGCACCGAAGGTCTTTACCTAGTTAATGGCCGAAGTGATGATACTCCTTCACAAGAAGGAAGTTTTTATTATCCCGTACTTGGACGATCTCCTGATAAAGGCGAGGTCCAAAGAACAGTTGGTAGTGGGGGTAGCACTCTCTCGGGAAGTGCTACAACAGCACGACTGGATTCTCAATATTCCAAAGTCACAGCTGGTCCCGACGACACGTCTTCTGTTCCTGGGAATGTTTCTGAACGCAGACCAGAAAAGAGTGTTTCTTCCAGTGGAAAAAGCCGAGGAGTTGTCATCTCTAGTCAGAGACATCCTAAAACCAGGACAGGTGTCGGTACATTAATGCACACGAGTCCTGGGAAAAATGGTAGCTTCGTACGAAGCATAATTCCATTCGGAAGACTCCACGCAAGGACGTTCCAGTGGGACCTGTGGGACTAATGGTCCGGGTCCCATGTACAGATACAACAGCGGATAACCCTGTCAGCAAGAAACAGGGTGTCGCTGCTGTGGTGGCTGCAGAGGGCTCATCTACTAGTGGGCCGCAGATTCGGAATACAGGACTGGGTCCTGGTGACCACGGATGCCAGCCTTCGGGGCTGGGGTGCAGTCACACAGGGAAGAAATTTCCAAGGAGATTTCGCTTCACATAAATATTCTGCAGCTAAGGGCCATTTACAATGCCCTAAGACAAGCAAGGCCCCTGCTTCAGAACCAGCCGGTACTGATCCAATCAGACGACATCACGGCGGTCGCCCATGTACACAGACAGGGCGGCACAAGAAGCAGGATGGCGATGGCAGAAGCTACAAGGATTCTCCGATGGGCGATCTACACCCAGGAGAATGGGGACTTCATCCAGAAGTTTTCCAAATGCGGGTAAACCGTTGGGAATGACCACGGGTGGACATGATGGCGTCCCGCCTCAACAAGAAGTTGAAAAGATATTGCGCCAGGTCAAGGGACCCTCAGGCGATCGCTGGGGACGCTCTAGTGACACCGTGGGTGTACCAGTCGGTTTATGTGTCTCCTCCTCTACCTCTCATACCCAAGGTACTGAGAATAATAAGAAGGCGAGGAGTGAAAACCATACTCGGGGTTCCGGATTGGCCATGAAGAGCTTGGTACCCGAAACTTCAAGAGATGCTGGCAGAGGACCCTTGGCCTCTGCCGCTCAGACAAGACCTGCTGCAGCAGGGACCCTGTCTGTTCCAAGACTTACCGCGGCTGCGTTTGACGGCATGGCGGTAGAACACCGGATCCTAAAGGAAAAGGGTATTCCGAAGGAAGTCATCCCTACCCTGATCATAGCCAGGAAGGATGTCACCGCAAGACATTATCGCCGCGTTTGGCGAAAATTTGTTGCTTGGTGGGAGGCCATGAAGGCCCCGACGGAGGAATTTCAACTATGTCGATTCCTGCACTTCCTGCAAGCAGGGGTGACGTTTGGGCCTCAAATTGGGGTCCATCAAGGTCCAGATTTCGGCTCTGTCGATTTTCTTCCAGAAAAAACTGGCTTCACTGCCTGAAGTTCAGACTTTGGTTAAAGGAGTACTACATATTCAGTCTCCTTTTGTGCCTCCTGTGGCACTTTTTGGATCTCAACGTGGTGTTGGATTTCCTAATGTCGCATTGGTTGAGCCACTTAAAACCATGGAGCTAAAGTATCTCGCGTGGAAAGTGGTCATGCTGTTGGCCTTGGCCTTGGCCAGGCGTGTGTCAGAATTGGCGGCTTTGTCATGTAAAAGGCCTTATCTGATTTTCTGTATGGATAGGGCAGAGTTGAGGACTCGTCCTCAGTTTCTCCCGAAGGTGGTCTCAGGTTTTCACTTGAACCAACCTATTGTGGTGCCTGCGGCTACTGGGGACTTGGAGGATTCCAAGTTGCTGGACGTAGTCAGAGCCCTGTAAATTTGATTTTTCCAGGACGGCTGGAGTCAGGAAAACTGACTCGCTGTTTATCCTGATGGCACCCAACAAGCTGGGTGCTCCTGCTTCTAGGCAGTCTATTGCGCGCTGGTTTTGTAGCACTATTCAGCTGGCGCATTCTGCGGTAGGATTACCGCAGCCTAAATCAATAAAAGCCCATTCCACAAGGACGGTGGGCTCATCTTGGGCGGCTGCCCGATGGGTCTCGGCTTTACAACTTTGCCGAGCAGCTACTTGGTCAGGGGCAAACACGTTTGCAAAATTCTACGAATTGATACCCTGGCTGAGGAGGACCTGGAGTTCTCTCATTCGGTGCTGCAGAGTCATCCGCACTCTCCCGCCCGTTTGGGAGCTTTGGTATAATCCCCATGGTCCTTACGGAGTTCCCAGCATCCACTAGGACGTCAGAGAAAATAAGAATTTACTAACCGATAATTCTATTTCTCGTAGTCCGTAGTGGATGCTGGGCGCCCATCCCAAGTGCGGATTGTCTGCAATACTTGTACATAGTTATTGTTAACTAATCGGGTTCTTGTTGTGAGCCATCTATTCAGAGGCTCCTCTGTTATCATGCTGTTAACTGGGTTTCATATCACAAGTTGTACGGTGTGATTGGTGTGGCTGGTATGTGTCTTACCCGGGATTCAAAATCCTTCCTTATTGTGTACGCTCGTCCGGGCACAGTATCCTAACTGAGGCTTGGAGGAGGGTCATGGGGGGAGGAGCCAGTGCACACCAGATAGTCCTAAAGCTTTCTTTAGATGTGCCCAGTCTCCTGCGGAGCCGCTATTCCCCATGGTCCTTACGGAGTTCCCAGCATCCACTACGGACTACGATAAATAGAATTATCGGTAAGTAAATTCTTATTATTTTCTACGTTGTAGATTAATACTGAAGACATCAAAACTATTAAAGAACACATATGGAATTATGTTGTAAACTAAAAAGTGTTAAATCAAAATATGTTTTATATTTTAGATTCCTCAAAGTAGCCCCCTTTTGCTTTGATGACAGCTTTGCACACTCTTGGCATACTCTCAATCCGCTTTATGAGGTAGTCTCCTGGAATGGTTTTGAATTAACAGTTGTGCTTTGTCAAGAGTCAATCTGTGGAATTACTTGCCTTCTTAATGTGTTTGTGACCATCAGTTGTGTTGTGCAGAGGTAGGGTTGGTACACAATGGACACTTGAGACAACAAAAAAAGAAAAAAAGAGACTCTTTTGTGGGCGCACTCTTAACTTAAATTAATATATGAAAAATTGGAAAATTGATCTAAAAATTAACTTTTATTAATCATATAACGATAAAATGTGTTCAGTGGTCAGTGGCATCAAAATAGTAATCAAACAAGTGAACTGAGTAGCAGTAAGTTTGCTGATACTAGATAGAATAATGCAATACTATGGTATAATCAGTAATAATCAGATGCTAATTTTAGCATGGTAAATTCCGGCTGCCAGTGTCCAAAGTCTTTATGGGGGATTAACCCAACCAGTTTAAGTGACAGATAAGACACCTAAATGCACTAGCCCAGTGTTAATATGGTTAAAATGCCTGATGGAGATTTGAGTATGTGCTAGCAATACTCAGTTTAGTAGAGATAAGACTGGCCTATTACGCTCAGAGTCTAACACTGACAGCAGATTCACTCTGCCATCTTACTTCTTACTTTTCTCTTTCCTTCCTTATGACAGCTGGGTACATTACGCCTGTTTGCTAGCACATACTCAAATCTCCATCAGGCATTTTAACCATATTAACACTGGGCTAGTGCATTTAGGTGTCTTATCTGTCACTTAAACTGGTTGGGTTAATCCCCCATAAAGACTTTGGACACTGGCAGCCGGAATTTACCATGCTAAAATTAGCATCTGATTATTACTGATTATACCATAGAATTGCATTATTCTATCTAGTATCAGCAAACTTACTGCTACTCAGTTCACTTGTTTGATTACTATTTTGATACCACTGAACACATTTTATCGTTGTATTACAGGTTGAGTCTCCCTTATCCAAAATGCTTGGGACCAGAGGTATTTTGGATATGGGATTTTTCTGTATTTTGGAATAATTGCATACCATAATGAGATATCATGGTGATGGGACCTAAATTTAAGCACAGAATGCATTTATGTTACACATACACCTTATACACACAGCCTGAAGGTAATTTTAGCCAATATTTTTTATAACTTTGTGCATTAAACAAAGTGTGTCTACATTCACACAATTCATTTATGTTTCATATACACCTTATACACACACAGCCTGAAGGTCATTTAATACAATATTTTTAATAACTTTGTGTATTAAACAAAGTTTGTGTACATTGAGCCATCAAAAAACAAATGTTTCACTATCTCACTCTCACTCAAAAAAGTCCGTATTTCGGAATATTCCGTATTTCGGAATATTTGGATATGGGATACTCAACCTGTATTAATAAAAGTTAATTTTTAGATCAATTTTTCATATATTAATTTAAGTTAAGAGTGCGCCCACAAAAGAGTCTCTTTTTTTTCTCCTTTTGTTGTCTCAAGTTGCCGTTGACTCTGGGTGCACCACCAAATTAAAAATAAGAAAATATGGTTTTCTCTATATCTCTCTATTTTGGTTATTATATTGATTTGTGATATCTATTACATACCGGTGCGGTATTCTCCCAAAGATATTTACACAATGGACACCCCTATTTGACTAATGTAATCCATATTATGGCACGAACCACTCACCTCCGCAAAGAGAAACGACAGTCCATCATTACTTTAAGACATGAAGGTCAGTCAATACGGAAAATTTCAAGAACTTTGAATGTATCCTCAAGTGCAGTTGCAAAAACCATCAAACGTTATGATGAAACTGGCTCTCATGAGGACCGCCCCAGGAAAGGAAGACAGAGTAACCTCTTCTGCAGATGATAAGTTCATTAGAGTTACCAGCCTCAGAAACCGCTACTTAACAGTACCTCAGATTAGAGCCCACATAAATTCTTCACAGAGTTCAAGTAGCAGACAAATCTCAACATCAACTGTTCAGAGGAGACTGCGTGAATCAGGCCTTCATGGTCGAATTGCTGTGATGAAGCCACTACTGAGGATGCACAACAACAAGAAGAGAATTGTCTAGGCCAAGAAACACAAGGCATGGACTTTAGACTAGTGGAAATCTGTACTTTGGTCTGATGAGTCCAAATTTTAGATTTTTGGGTCCAACCGCCGTGTCTTTGTGAGACGCAGAGAAGGTGAGCGGATGGTTTCTACATGTGTGGTTCCCACTGTGAAGCATGGAGGAGGAGGTGTGATGGTGTGGGGGTTCTTTTCTGGTGACACTGGTGATTTGTTCAAAATTCAAGGCACACTTAACCAACATGGCTACCACAGCATTCTGCAGCGCCATGCCATCCCATCCCATCTGGTTTGCGCTTACTGGGACCATCATTTGTTTTTCAACAAGACAATGACCCCAAACAAACCTCTAAGCTATGTAAGGGCTACTTGACCAAGAAGGAAAGTGATGGAGTGCTGCGACAGATGACCTGGCTTCCACAATCGCCCGACCTAAACCCAATTGAGATGGTTTGGGATGAGTTGGACCGTAGAGTGAAGGAAAAGCTGCCAACAAGTGCTCAGGAACTCCTTCAAGACTGTTGGAAAACCATTCCAGGAGACTACCTCATGAAGCTGATTGAGAGAATGCCAAGAATGCAAAGCTGTCATCAAAGCAAAAGGTGGCTACTTTGAGGAATCTAAAATATAAAACATATTTTGATTTGTTTAACACTTTTTTGTTTACAACATAATTCCATATGTGTTCTTTCATAGTTTTGATGTCTTCAGTATTAATCTAAAATGTAGAAAATAATTAAATAAAAACCATTTGTGTGTATGTATGTATGTATGTATGTATGTATGTATGTATGTACCCAGTCCCATAATACCGGATGTATTCGCAGGTATTGTGCTTTGTCTGCCTTATCATACTAAGTCGCTCTGTTGTTGCATTCATATCATAATGTCTAACAGAAAGGGAAGTAAATCAGTGGAAGCTCCTGCATCATGCAGAGCATGCTCCAAGGATTTACCAGAGGGGGAAGTTTTGTATGATGGTCTATGTACTTTGTGTTGTACACCTTCTTGCCAGTCCGCAGCTTCTGGGTCTACTCAGGAGCCACCCTGGGCTGCGCTCACAAACCTACTGGGTACTCTGGTAGAATGCCTTACGTTCCCTATGGGACCGCCTGTGCCACTACAGCAACATATATTGTGCCTATGGTTAATCCGCCTTGGGCGGAAAATTTATCTAACCAGCTGCATCAATTAAATCAGTCTTTGGTTAGACAGAAACCCACTCTAGGTCACTCTCGTGTCTCTGGGTCATCTAAGCGGGCTACATCCTCCTCACAGGACACATACCTCTCTGATGTTTCATCTGAAGAGGAGAGGGAGCTTACGGTCCTGTCAGACACTGAATCTGGTGTTACTGATGAGGATTCTCCCTTGCAGATTGATGTTCCTGCCTTAGTGGTTGCTATTAAACAAATCCTACAAATCTCTGATGATGAGGTTTTCCACTACTGTGGCAAAGAAAACTTATATGTTTAAATGACAGAAAGTGGTTGAAACTCTGTTACCCCATTCTGACCATTTAGTGGATATCAGAAGGCAACCCTGGTCTACTCCAGGAAAGAAATTCCCTCTGCATAAAAGGGCGTTGGCTCGCTATCCTCTCCCTGCAGAGTTACTGTATGTAGCAAGAGGGAAAATTCACCGCTGATGTATTCTCACATCATCCGACTTGTGGTTTCATCAACTCTGCCTGTCACCTCACTGAAGGAACCGACAGATAAGCGTGTGGAGGGTTGCCTGAAATCTATTTACTCCCTTACAGGAGCTGTGAATAGGCGCTCTATTGCTGCCTCCTGGGCTGCAAAAGGTTTTGAAGCATGGGTTCAGGCATTAGAGGAAGAGCTGCCCGAGGATATATCTGACAATGCCAGACAATACCTGTCTCACATTACCACCGCCGCCTATTACATTCAGGAGGCGTCCTCTGAGGCAGGTGTGCTGGCGGCCAAGGCGTCGACTACGTCTGTCCTGGCTCGACGTATTTTGTGGTTGAGGTCATGGAAGGTGGACCTAGACTCCAAAAAGACCTTGGAGGTACTCCCCTTCACTGGGGACATTTTGTTTGGTGAAGACCTGAATAAATTTGTGTCTGAGTTAGCAGCTGCTAAGAATGCTTTCCTCCCAAATACTAATCCTTCAGTTCAAAAGGTACCACCTTTCGTGCCTTTTGGCCTCAAGGGAAAGCAAAAGGTCAGGCATGCCCGAGACAATCTCGTGCTCCCAAAACCACGAAGCCCAAGGCCAAACAATCCTGGGCAGCCTATCAGCCTACTTCTAGACCAAAAGAAACAAATATTCCAGCGCGTCACTAACACCTAACTCATGCACTTTTGGGTCGTATGTGCTGAAATAAGCAGCTCTCAACTGGACAGTACTGACCTGTCCACACACAAAACTGCACCAAGGATAATAATATATTACCAGAGAGCGCTTTATCCAAATATATTGAATTTATTACATATATATCACAATAAAATATAAAATAAACACATGTACACATAAAATTATAATTGAAGTTAAAAAATCCTCCCTGCTGCAGCTGATTAAATTTAACCGGTTATTTATATTATATCCAAATAGAAGTACTTATTGTAACCATATTTTCAGTGAAAAGTCCCGAACAGTATATAGTCCTTATTAGGAACAATTTATGGATGCTTGCTGTTTAATTCCAGCTATAGGATTTTTTCCCACATGCTCATGGAGATCTCCTTATATGTCAGATAGAAGCCGGCTTTCTACTCCCGTTAATTAATGCCGCTGAGTGGCCAGGTGCGTAGGATACTTATGCTTTAGTATCTGTTTAACGGACTTTTTTCGTCCTACTCTCACTGTGCTAGATAGGGCCACATTTGCAAAATTGTCCACTTTACTCACAGCCAGGAGTGGATCCGTTTGATCTCCGTGGACGGCCCCCGTTGTCGAACACAGCCACAGTGGAGAGAGGCACCTTCCTGGATTACGGGATACCTGGAGAATCTCTAGAGACGATTAGCATCCATACATGGACAATAACACCAAGAGGGTATTATTCAGCCGGAATCCGCTGGTAGCAGGAAGGACATCCGTATAGAATAAGCCCCAGTCCTGGATGCTAATCGTCTCTAGAGATTCTCCAGGTATCCCGTAATCCAGGAAGGTGCCTCTCTCCACTGTGGCTGTGTTCGACAACGGGGGCCGTCCACGGAGATCAAACGGATCCACTCCTGGCTGTGAGTAAAGTGGACAATTTTGCAAATGTGGCCCTATCTAGCACAGTGAGAGTAGGACGAAAAAAGTCCGTTAAACAGATACTAAAGCATAAGTATCCTACGCACCTGGCCACTCAGCGGCATTAATTAACGGGAGTAGAAAGCCGGCTTCTATCTGACATATAAGGAGATCTCCATGAGCATGTGGGAAAAAATCCTATAGCTGGAATTAAACAGCAAGCATCCATAAATTGTTCCTAATAAGGACTATATACTGTTCGGGACTTTTCACTGAAAATATGGTTACAATAAGTACTTCTATTTGGATATAATATAAATAACCGGTTAAATTTAATCAGCTGCAGCAGGGAGGATTTTTTAACTTCAATTATAATTTTATGTGTACATGTGTTTATTTTATATTTTATTGTGATATATATGTAATAAATTCAATATATTTGGATAAAGCGCTCTCTGGTAATATATTATTATCCTTGGTGCTACTTCTAGACCAGACAAGCCTGCTGCATGATGGGGCGGACCTACCCCTGGAAGACCCCAGGGTTGGAGGTCGACTTCTACAGTTCACCCAGGTCTGGTTAAAGCCCACTTCAGACGCATGGGTCCTGGAAGTTGTCTCTCACGGGTACGCAGTCTCTATATGAGAGGTCCCGCTCGCCAGTTAGCACCACGGTTCTACGTTCCGATCCGTTATAGGCAAAAGCTTTTCAAACGAGTGTCTGTTCTCTCCTGAGTACAGGAGTGGTTGTGCTGTACCTCAGTCCCAGAGAGGCAGAGGTTTAAACTCGACCCTGTTTCTTGTCCCCAAACCAAATGGGTCATTCCAGCCTATACTCAACCTCAAATCCCTGAACAAGTGTGTGAGTTTGTCCAGGTTTCGTATGGAAACACTGCGCTCAATTGTACTGACTGTGGAACCCGGACACTATATGGTATCCGTGGATATACAGGATGCATGCCTGCATATACCTATTGCCATGTCACACCAGCAGTTTCTACGGTTTGCTATTTGCAATCTACACTTTCAATTCCAGGCTCTACCCTTTGGACTGGCTATGGCTCCTCTGATCTTCACCAAGGTCATGGCCGTGATGACGGCACATCTCCATTGCCAGTGGATCAGAATCCTGCGTATCTGGACGACCTGCTGATTCTGGCAAATTCCCGCTATGTCCTCCTCAGTCATATGCAACTGACGGTAAACTTCCTGCAAGCGCACGGGTGGCTTATCACTTGGAAGAAATCCTCGCTGGTCCCAGCTCAGTGCATGGTGCACTTCTGGACACACACAGTCAACGGCTGTTTCTGTCTCCAGAAAGGGTCATGAAGCTTCAGGACAGGATAAGATGCTTCCTTTGTCGCCCCAGAGTGTCGATACACTCGGTAATGCAAGTACTTGGACTGATGGTGTCAGCTTTCGACATGGTAGAGTACGCTCCATTTCATTCCCGCCCACTACAGAGTTTAATCCTTTCCAAACGGGACGGCCTACCTCACCGGATCAGATCTCAAATGATCACTTTGAATCCGGAGGTTCGTCTGTCACTGAACTGGTGGCTACAGGACCAGCAGTTAAGCAGTTTCGCATTACTGGATCCCCGACAGGGTCCTGTTGACAACGGATGCCAGTCTGAGGGTATGGGGTGCGGTGTTGGAGCAACACTTGTTTCAGGGTAGTTGGACTAAAGAGGAATCATTCCTCCCAATAAACATTCTGGAGTTGAGGGCTGTGTTCAAGGCATTACCTCTCGCCCTGCCTCTGGTACAGAACAGGCCTGTTCAAGTACGATCAGACAACGCCACCACAGTGACATACATAAACCATCAAGGCGGCACTCGAAGCCACATAGCAATGATGGAAGTGTCAAAAATCCTTTGTTGGTCGGAACGCCATCTGCCAGCCAGCCGGCAGTGTTTGTTCTAGGCATCAGCAGGTCATCCAGGACCTGCACGCCGGAGAGTGGAGTCTTCATCCGGAAGTCTTTCAACTTCTAGTGGACAGATGGGGTCTACCGGACGTAGACCTAATGGCGCCTCGACACAATCACAAAGTTCCGGACTTCGGATCAAGGGCCAGGGATCCTCAAGCAGCATTCATGGACGCACTGGCGGTTCCATGGAACTTTCGGCTGCCCTAGGTGTTCCCTCCAGTGTCACTCCTGCCCAGGCTACTACGGAAGTTCAAACAAGAAGGAGGAATACTACTTCTAGTTGCTCCAGCGTGGCCTCGAAGGCAATGGTTCTTAGACCTGCAGGGTCTGTCGACAGAGAATCCATTTCTACTTCCTCAGTGTCCGGACCTCCTTGTACAGGGTCCTTGTGTCTACCCAGACCTGGCCAGACTGGCTTTGACAGTGTGGCTCTTGAAACATTACTCCTGAGGGCCAAAGTTTTCTCTGAGGCGGTTATCCAGACTATGTTGAAAGCCCGCAAACCGGCCCCTGCCGTATTTATCACAGGGTGTGGAATTCTTACTTCACATGGTGTGCTGATAGGAATTATGATGTCTCTACATTCAGAGCTTCTAGAATTCTGGCTTTTCTGCAACGAGGACTTGATTTAGGTCTCCGTCTGGCTTACCTGACGGTTCACATATCTGCCTTGTCGGTATATTTTCAGAGAAAAATTGCATCTATACCTGACGTTCATACTTTCAGTCAGGGCGTACTTAGGATTCAGCCTCCCTATGTCCCTCCTGTGGCTCCATGGGATTTGACTGTTGTACTAAAAGCCCTGCAAGAGTCTCCATTTGAACCTCTTGAGTCGGCGGACCTTAAATGGCTCACGGCAAAGGTCCTGTTCTTGCTGGCTATTGCCTCTGCAAGACGGGTGTCTGACTTAGGCGCTTTGTCCTGTCGTCCACCCTATGTGATTTTTCACCGTGACCGGGCAGTTCTACGAACTCGACCGGGTTGTTTGCCTAAGGTGGTCTCATCTTTTCACCTTAACCAAGAGATTGTGGTTCCGGCCTTTTATCTCTTCAGACTTGTCTTCCAAAGAGCGTTCTTTGGATGTGGTAAGGGCTCTCTGTATGTATGTGGAGAGGACTGCCGCTATCAGGAGGTCAGATTCCCTTTTCGTAATGTTTGGTTTCCTCAAACGTGGTTGGCCTACAAATAAGCAAACCTTGGCCAGATGGATTAGAATGGTGATTGCACAAGCTTATGCGCAGGCTGGACTCCCAGCTCCTGCTGCTATTAAAGCCCATTCTACTTAGTCTGTTGGACCTTCTTGGGCAGCCCGCCGTGGCGTGTACACAGAACAGTTGTGCAAGGCGGCTACCTAGTCCTCAGTGAACACGTTCATTAGGTTCTATGCATTTGATACTTCCGCCTCCCAGGATGCTTCCTTTGGACGCCAGGTTCTCATACCCGCTAAATGCGTGTCCCCTCCCTTGATGAACTGCTTTAGGACGTCCCTGATGTTTTCCTGTGGAATCCAATTTATGCTGCTACAGAAAAGGAGTTATGGTAGACTTTCCATGGTTAACACTATTTCTGCAAGATACCTTGGTTCCACAGGGCGCCCACCCTGATGCACCTTGCTTCTTTGAGTTCGTATGGCATTAGCCGCTGGTACTGTACCTTCTCCTGTCGTGAGAATGTGGTTCTATGTGACTAACATCTGCCTTCTCTCTTGCCTGCTCCTGCATTTGACTGGTTAACGAAACTGAGCTCTCAGTGCCTGAAGGCGGGGTTTGTAGGGGAGTCCCCAATACATCCTGGGACAGCCTAAAGCTTTAGCCTGTTGGTGCCTCTGGATCAAGATCCACTCTACACCCCGATGTTTTCTTGTAGTATCCAATGTATCTTGCAAAAAGAGTGTTAACCATGGTAAGTCTACCATAACGCTCCTTGTCTTTTTATCCAGCAACTTCCCAAGTGTTTCATATCCTCATTATACCCTCTGGTAAAACAAGCACAAATGGGTACATGAGAAAGCATGCTGATGTGCTGTTCTTGAATATGCAGAAAGCTTATTTTTCTACGTCCTTAAAAAAATAATAATCTGGGACGGTATGATGTATTATTTGTTTGCCTACTATATAATATAGATGGGCAGTAGACTATAAAATTGTTTTGTAAGCAAATAAAAGGTATCATTAATTAAAACAGATATACAGTAGATAACAAAGGACCTGTGTTGTCTACTTCCCACACATTGCTGACTTCTTAGAAGAAAACATAAGCTAGATAACATATGTATGTCATCTTGACACTTATTACAGATAAAGCACCTCTTGTCTTCTCAAGAGCCAAGCTGAAGCTACAGTAATCTATAAATCGGCCTTTGTTTCAAGTAAATATCTCAAGCACAATGTGATGTTTACAAGAAATGACTCTTTATTCAGTGTATCCCCTAGGATTTAATTAACCATGACAAAATGTGATTAAAATAATTTTACAACACATCACTTTGTAAATTTGACTGCATCTCTACTAACGTCCCTTACCTCATCAGTGACCACGAGACAGGCTTCCTATTTCCTGTCTCTACGTTTTTTTATGAAATATTTCCCTGTATATCGAAAGCATTTGCACAACTCCACCGAATCTTAATGGAAAGCAATTTACAGCAAGAATTATTGCCACTTGAAGCTGCAATTTTACATAGTTTTAAGGTGATTATATTACCATTTTAAGGTTATTGTTGGAGTAAATCTGAAGATCTCAGTTGACCCTAAATTTGCGTCACTAAATCTTGCACCCATTGACTTTCCAGTCACCTGTAGGTAACATTATTTTCAAATAAAGATCTTATTGTGTTGAAGCAGAAATCGGAGAAGTCGTTCCTCTAAACTGCTAATCATTTGGGGTCTAGTTTCAGTCCATCCTTGAATGCATATTTGCTGATGTTATGTTATGTATTGTTGCTAGTTTGGCCTATTAACGCGTGCCCAACAAATGAAGTACTCCTTTTTATGAGTTTTCCTGGACAGACAAGTATTCCCGTGTGAGGACTGCCCACCTACCTTATTACTATCATTCTTATTTCTCCATAGCGCCAGCATATTCTGTTGAAGTTTACTGTTGGGAATAAAATGAGGCTTTTAGAAGACAGGAAAGAGGGACCTGTTTGCAAGATTACACTCTATAAGTGTCGACTTTGAGGCAGTGGGTTGTATGAATGTGGAAAGAGAACAGATGCAAGTATAGAGTAAACTGTATAGCGGGGAGGTAATTGGGGGATTAGTATGTATAGCTTACTTGAAGAGGTAAGATTTCTGTCATTCGAACCATCAAGCCATCTATGGGAGCAAAATGGTCTTGTGGGAGGTCATTCCGTAGAGTGGGTGCAGGCCAAAAACATCCCGTATCGCGTGAACATTAACAGGTAATGAGTGTGGATGAGAGACACAGAGTAGAGTTTGAGTTAGGAGAAGTGTTGAGACAAGTGAAGAGGTGTATGTTGATTTTGTTGATAGTCTTATATGTAAGTAGAATTAGGTCTCTTTCATCCATGGGGGACACAGGGATCACTATGGGTATGGGTGGTAATGCTAGCCTGGGCACCAAACAGTTAAATCTCTTTACCCAGCAGAACAGACTCCCTCCCCCCTGTGACCACACCACAATTGCAGTCGCACTGCAATTTCAGCATGATCGCAGAAATTGTGGATGCCAACCTAAATAAGATCCCAAGAGCATTATACAGAGCCCTTTGCCACGCAAAGGATTTTCTTAGGCACTCTCTGGTAAAAGTACAGTCGGACAACGCGACAACCGTCGTCTACATAAATCATCAGGGAGGTACCTGCTTTCGGGGTGAACTGAGAGAGGTGATTTGCATTCTTCAGTGGGCAGGACAGTATCTCCCAGCTCTGTCAGCGGTTTACATTCACAGGGCTCAGAACTGGGAAGCTACTTTCTAAGTCGACAGGATGATCATGTGGGACAATGGTCTCTCCATCTAGAGGTCTTTTTCGTCTCCTTGTTCAGCGCAGGGGCTGTCCAACATTGACATGAATACCTCCCATTACAATCGCAAGCTCCCAAGGTCTTGCTCTCGCATAAGAGATCTGGGAGCCCTTCTAGTGGATGCCCTGGAAGTTCAGTGAAGTTTTCCGCTCATCTACGAATTTCCTCCAACCACGATGATTCTGCTGGTTCTCTGCAAGTTGAAGTTGGAGGGCAGCACAGTGATCCTTACAGCTCTGAATTGTGAGCTTGGTACACTAATCTTCTAAATTTTTCCATCGATGTCCCGTGGCTTCTTTTGCTCTGGCAGGACCTCCTGTCTAGCAGCCCACTCTTACTTCTGGATCTTGACTGGGTGGCTCATGAGACATGCATCCTAAAAGCTAAAGGGTTCTCTTCGTCCATTATCGGCACAATGCTTAATGCGAGAATACCTTCCTCCACCTGGATCTACCACAGGGTTTGAGTGGTGTGCGGTTCGAGGTTTCAACCCTAGATCTTTTTGTTTCGCCAGAGTCTTGTTGTTTCTCCAGTTAGGTCTGAACATAGGCCTTTCCTCACTCAAAGTACAGATTTCAGCACTTTTGTCCCTTTTCCAACGTAAGGTGGCGCTTCTGCCTGATGTGCAGACCTTTCTGCAGGGGATTCTCCATGTTTGTTCCACTGGTGGCTCCGTGGAACTTGTCTCCTGTCCTAAGGGCTTTACAGTCTGCCACTTTTCGAACCCATTGATACTGTTGACCATGGCTGGCTTTTATGAAAGACTGTATTTCTACTTGCAATTGCTTTGTCCCTATTGGTCTCTAATTTGAGCGCCTTGCCTTGGCGCTCTCCTTTAATTATTTTCCATCTAGACCGAATTATTCTTCGCACACGCCTGGGTCATCTTCCTAAAGTCGTATGCCATTTCCACATCAATCAGGAGATTGTGGTTCCATCCTTTCAGGTGCCCGATGATTCCCCAGAGCAGGCCGCCTTGGACGTTGTGCTGGCCCTCTGGATTTATGTAGACAGAACTCAGGATTTTCGCAAATCTGATTTACCTTTTTGTTCTGTATGGTTTCAACAAACTGTGCTGGCTGGCCACTCAACAGACCTTGGTTAGGTGGCTCCACCTGAATATTCGACTATTCGACAGGCTAATTGTGTGGCCTCCATACGTGCTTATTCCACCAGGGCTGTCGGCATTTCATGGTCCTCTTCTCATACGTTCATTAAATTTTATTAATTTGACAACATCGCCTCCGGTTCCTTACCAGTTTCCCTTTTCTTCATGCCTCTGTATGTTTGATGTGTGTGTACACCAATCTTCTATCTCCTTCCTTCTCCCTGCTTTTGGGTTTATTCACTTTAACTTGAAGCCTGAGCTGGGTGCAGGGTATAGGGGGAGAGGGAACCTGTGCTGCTGGGTAAAGATATTTAACGGTTTGGTGCCCAGGCTAGCCTCACCACTCATACTTATAGTGATCCCTGTGTTCTCCATGGACTCTGAGAAAAGGATTTTACAGGCAAGGACAAAAATCCCATTTTTTATATTGCCTGACGACCATTGTAGGGACTGACAGAGTGTAACCCCATTAACCCATGTGATGTATGGTATGTTGCATACATAATACAAAATCCTCCTGCTACTAATTGATATAGGAATGCATACAATCCTATTTTAGTGTTTGTCAACTGCTATATACCTTTAGAATGTTCTACTGTTTTTGCATGACATAGAAACCAAGTGATGGATCACCCTTACAATAAATGCAAATGTGTCGAGCTATAAATATTAATGAACATTTGCTTGAAATATAGCCACGTATGCTCTACTTCAAATGAGAGCGTGTTCTATGGTGTTGCATTGATGTCTGAGCCTGTCACATAAATCCCATTGGACAGAATACATTAGAAAATGGAACAAGTAGGGTTAGCAAATACTTGCAGCGTCTCCAATATTGGCCACTTAGCATTATATATTTATTTTGGTTTTAGACCTCCATCTGTAGTACTGGATACGATGGAAAGTGTTTACCTGCATTACCTTTTCCTTTCACTGACCGACCAATGTAAATCTTCCTATACATGCAAATTCTAGTGCATTAAGTCTGTGTACAGATGGAAATATCTGCATGTCACTAAACATACATTTTACTTGTCACCTTTGCAGGTTAGTCTGGCTTATTCATATGAGACAAAAGACGCTCTCTGCCTGGTGCTAACGCTAATGAATGGAGGGGATTTGAAGTTTCACATTTATCACATGGGAGAGTCAGGGTTTGATCAGGACCGAGCAATATTTTATGCTGCGGAAATCTGCTGTGGACTCCAAGATCTACACCAAGAAAGAATAGTGTACAGGTATGGACTAGTGTTTAAGTTACAATGTTCTATGAAAGCCAACACAATGGCTATATTATGACAATGCAGTAAAGATAATACTTAAACTATCAATGTTACCAGAATGCCTGAAGCACTTCGCTGGCAGTAAAAACAATCTCCAATAATATACGGTAGTTACATGATACGTCAGTGTAACCACATCAGAGAACGAGAGGCAGGACTGCACAGATTTAGCTGTGCATAAAGGAATCGTCTTTTGTAATATTTGGTAGAAGCTTTAATTTTGTGTCCGTGGAGAAATTAAATAGTATGTGTGACTGTGTAAATGTCCTTATATATCCACTATGAAGAGTTGGTATGCTGTGTACAGGCGATGACCAGCTTATACCAACTTTGTCCAACAGAATTACACCAGTAGCGCCAAACATATACTCTTAAGCATACCGGTAAAGCTAACATACAACATAGAAACTAGCTGAACTGACATTTGAAGCTCAGCTAAGTGTTGGATGTGTCTGTATCTGCATTAGATGAGCCTAGTAAGCTTTAGGTCTGACAATGTGGTGCTCCTGTGATTGCCCTTCAGACTTTGCTAATTAGGGGCAAGGGAGAAAAGCTAGAGATCACAAGTACAGCTCCAGACGCACCCACCACTAGTACCATGTACTCTGGAAGTTATTGTTACACCCACACACATATCTGAATAAAGAATGTTTCTATTTATTAAACCCAAACCACAATAACCTTGTAAAATAACATATGGGGAAAGCCATATAGAGTAATTATCAATGTCTAAAGCCAACCTCTGGTAGTGTACGTCTTGGACACAGTCCGTTTGTCGCATTGTTTCTCTCTAGGTGTCTGTAAAGGGTCCTACACACTGGCAGATAATACTGCACGATATGAACGTTCTCGTTCATATCGTGCAGTGTGTAGGCACCAACGATGCGCGGCCCCACGCTTGTTCATCATTGGTGCCCCGTCGGTTATGCATGCAGGCCAATTTGGACGAGATTGTCCATATTAGCATGCATTGCTCTGGCGCCGGGTGACGGGAAGAGTGAAGAAACTTCACTCCCACCACCGCCGGGTCGCCCATCTGCCGTATCGGTGGTCGGGCAGCTCAGCGGCGGGTCGCCCAATCTGTTGGGCCCTTAAGGCAATACCATCATCAGTGATGCATCTCCCTATGATCTCCACTTTCCACGCTTTACATTGGTGCTCCTCTATTGGATTCCTATCTCCTGGGTCTGGACTCCGGTATGGTCCACCTGCCCCTGGCCCCTCTCCCAGTGATGGCCCCATGATGATTGCTAATACTTGACTCACAGAACAAATGAGCGTACTCACTGGAGATGTGATTAGCATCCTCCCTGAATCTATACATTTCTTACCCCCTGCAGATTGGTGATCTCTCTCTGACTGTCCCCATTGGCAGTCTGACAAGCCCTGCTATCGCCAGAGAGAGGCAAACGCTGACACTTGTCACACCTGTAGAGTCTGTGTTTGCATGATCGATCACGCTCAGGGTGGACACCGCTCTTTCAGATGCATATCATTATGCTGAACTACAGCTTACATTGCCTTTATATATACACACACACACACACACACACACACACACACACACACACACACACACACACACACACACACACACACACACACAACATGATTTGACTACCTAAAGAAAAGGGTCCTGAGGGCTTAACCTTTATTTGTACCTGTACACACCACTCCTTAACCAGTGTAATATCTGAAACACGTAAAGGGGTAAACTGTACGTACTTTGACAACAGACCATACTGTGTGTACAATTGATAATGTACCTTTATAGACTCTCTCGCAAATTGAGCACAGTACATAACAATTTGTTTTGTGTTCACTTGCTGTTTTATTGGTTAACTCATTTAAATTACTTTTTGTACAGAGACTTAAAACCAGAAAACATTTTGCTGGATGACCATGGTAAGCCCTAATATACTGTATATCATTATCTGATGTTGGGACCCAGGAAATCTATCTCCCTGACAAGTTTTTAATACTACTTCTCTTATTGCTAAAGGTCACATTCGGATCTCTGATCTGGGACTTGCTGTGCACATTCCAGAGGGCCAGACTATTAAAGGAAGAGTAGGCACTGTGGGCTACATGGGTGAGTAAGAAATCGAGGTGAACATGGATAATGCTGGAGAGGATCGTGGTATCACTACTTTTGTTTCTTCTTAGCGCCGGAAGTGGTGAGGAATGAGCACTACACGTTTAGCCCGGACTGGTGGGCACTGGGTTGTCTGCTCTATGAAATGATTGAAGGACAGTCCCCTTTCCAGCAGAGGAAGAGAAAGATCAAGCGTGAGGAGGTGGAGCGCCTGGTAAAGGAGGGCCAAGAGGAATATTCTGCCAAGTTCAGCCAAGAAGCAAAATCTCTCTGTGCCATGGTGAGGAAGCGACAATGCTTGGAGTTTAACAGATCACCTTTTTGTGATGGAGTGTGTTGCTAGACGATGTCCAAATGATTTTCAACAGTGAATTTACACTCTGGTTATTATTAGAAAAACAGTCTTTAAACCTATAACACGAATGTGAGCAGTAGTTGTTATTGGGCCTAATTCAGATCTGATCGCAGCAGCAAAATCTTTCTCTAATGGGCAAAACCATGTGCACTGCAGGTGGGGCAAATGTAACATGTGCAGAGAGTTACATTTGGGTGGGTTATTTTGTTTCTGTGCAGAGTAAATACTGGCTGCTTTATTTTTAGATTTCAGTTTGAACACACCCCACCCAAATCTAACTCGCTCTGCACATGTTACATCTGCCCCCACCTGCAGTGCACATGGTTTTGCCCATTAGAGAAAAACTTTGCTGCTGCGATCAGGTCTGAATTAGGCCTGTTGTGAGTAGAGGTAGGTTATATAACTGGATTGTGATTTGGCAAGAAAATAAGTGTGGGACACTTTCTTCAACCGCTAAACATCTGCTGACCGGAAGACTAGCTTTGGGTTGCTTACTTGTGTAATTAGGATTTGTAACCTCTGCATATGCTGACACTTCTTCTTCTAGAATAGGCATTCCCTCTGTCCTCAAGGCACACTAAACAGTCCAGGCTTTAGTAATAGCCATGCTTGAGCACAGGTGACTTAATTAGTACCTCAGTTACTTTGATTTAATCATCTGTGCTGCAGCTTGTATATTACTAAAACCTGCCTGTTAAGCGCACTACACACTTGCTGATGTGTGCAGGCGATATGAATTTTCTTATTCAGTAATATACGAGAAATCGTTCATATGCACCAACGATGAACGATGCGCGTCCCCGCGGTCATTCATCATTGGTTCTCCGTCGCTTTGCAATGCAAGTCAATTAGGACGATGGTCGATCATCATTCAGATCGATCATTGTCAAAATTGAATGCATCGGCAAGTGTGTAGTGCGCTTTAGTGTGCCTTGAGGACCGAGGTTGGGAATACCTGTTCTAGAGCAAGGTGCAGAGCTAGCGTTTACTGTAATGGCAAGCTTTGTTTGTTCAGTAAAAGATTGGAAGCTTCCCCCATGAAAAGTGCCATGGTATTTTTATTTATTTTTGTGTATTAAAAAAAAAATCATCAGAAAAGGGTCAGAACTGAAGTCTCTATTGAATTCAGTTTTAAAAGAGGAAATAAGACAAAGTGTATTTATTTTTTTCATTCTTTCAAGATGCAAAGGGAGCGATATATCACGGTATAAGTAGAATATCGGCAACACACTCCTCCCATATGCAATATTGGTAACACTGGTTTCAACTGTAGTCACTAACTTTCATCAAGCTGCTTGATTGGCAGGGACATCAGAGGTGGATGATGAATTGATGACACAATGGTTAGCAATGATGTGGTTGGCTTAAGTCTTGCGGGTGGATCTTGCGAGTTTTAGCACTTTGGATGCTCTGTAGCTGAACGTATGCTTCTGCAGCTACTCCAAGTAACATGCATCTCCACTTTTGGCTGAGTGAGCGTAAAGGGTGGTAAACTTAGCACGTAGGCTAAGGTTAGTGAGGACGAGTTGAGTATGTGAAGACAGAATTATAGACTATGCACCCTATTCGGCGCGGATCGAAAAATTAAGAAAAACCGCAGTCCGGCCAATTATGGAACGACTGCACATGCGCAACGTTCATATTGCGCGTGCGCACCCATGGTTTGCATTAATTTTTTGCAAACGCATTGTGCTTCAACGCAATCGCATGTTGATTGACAGGGAGCCAGCATTTAGGAGAAGAAACATGGCATTTTGCAGTTGTGTTTGAAAAACTGTAGGTGTGGCAAGGCTTTTTCGGGTGGGTCTCTGATGTCAGCGATGACCACTTCCAGCCTCTTGTGTATGCAGAATTATGGACGACCGTGCCTGTCGCAGATTAATAAACTCTTCAATGTTCCGGTATTTGCATATAGTTATGTGATCACATCGCGCATTGCGATGCATTTGCAATTTCTGCAGTGGGTGTTTTTCCTTTATTTCTGGGCAGCAACTATTTGATCGTAGCAACTGCTTTTCTCTTACGTCCTAGAGGATGCTGGGGTCCACATTAGTACCATGGGGTATAGACTGGTCCACTAGGAACCATTGGCATTTTAAGAGTTTGAGAGTGTGGGCTGGCTCCTCCCTCTATGCCCCTCCTACCAGACTCAGTTTAGAAAATGTGTCCGGAGGAGCCGGTCACAGCTATGGGAGCTCTACAGAGTTTCTCTAGTAATGTTTATCTGAGTTTATTATTTTACAGGGAGGCTGCTGGCAACAGCCTCCCTGCTTCGTGAGACTAAGGGGGGGAGCAGTGTCCGCCCTGCGGGGTCTGAGCCGCTATCTCCACTGACAGGACACTGAGCTCCTGCGGGGATAGATCGTTCTCCGCCACAGGGGATTGCTCACCCTGGCAGTATGCCGCCACCCCCTTACAGAGCTGAAGACTTGTGGCGAGTGAGTCACGACTGCGCTCCGGAGGCTCAGCGGTACATAGTGCGGCGCTGTGAGGGGCGCCCTGAGCCAGCGCCTACACCCTACACTGGTCACACAGCCTGTCGGGGTCCCCGGATCTCAGCCAGCACAAATCCTCAGGCCAGTATAATCCTATGAAGAGCAGGAAGACAGCGCCATTTTGGGGGGTGGAGCTTCTCCTCGGAGCGGACCCAGCAGCATTCCGCGCCATTTTCCTGCCGGCACACCACTGTCAGTGAAGAGCAAGTCCCTCCACAGAAACTCCAGCTATCACGGTACCAGGGGGTTGTAGAAGGGGGGGAGGCTGCAAAATGACTGTGTAACCTATTAAGGTGCACAGTCAGCGCTGATAGGAGGTCTCCCTTTATATTAAAAGCGCCGTGTGTGGGTTGGCTCCAATCTCTGTCTCTCTCTTGCCATTCTTGGGGGTGAAACTCTGCCCTCCCCTGTGAGTGGAGTGGAGTGGAGTGGAGTGGAGTGGAGTGGAGTGGAGTGGAGTGGAGTGGCTGTGGTCTCCATTAAGCAATGTCCAGGGACTCTGTGTCATATGCTGCAGAGGATATGTCCTCTCAGGATGATCCCATTCCATATAATCAGGATTGCACTGGTTTAGCACAGATTCCAGCAAGGGAGCCTTAGTGGTTATTCTCTATCAAATCTATGATTTCTCAGATTTCAAATAGGGTTGCACAAAATGAATCTGCAACTCAGGCTTTACAGAATTCTATGGCAGTCTGGCCCAGTTCTGGTACATCAGGGCTCCCCGCTGTATATTCACATAAACGTGCTCTTGCTCAGATCATGCAGGATGATACCGATACCGATTCTGATACTGCAGATGGTGACAGGGATGTGTTGCAGGAAGTGCATCTCTTGCAAAAGGGGTGCAGTTGATGATAGAGGCTATTGGGGATGTGTTGAATATTGCTGATACAACACCCGAGCAGGTTGAGGAGGCTTACTTCACTGAAAATAAGAAAGCCTCGCTAACCTTACCTGCGTCAAAGGAATTAAGTGCTATATTTGAAAAGGCTTGGGAAAACACGGATAAAAAATTCCAGATACCTAAAAGGGTTCTGGTAGCGTTTCCTTTCCCGGTAGAGGATAGGAAAAATGGGAAAACCCACCTATTGTTGACGTGTCGGTATCCAGACTCTCAAAAAAGGTGGTTTTACCTGTTCCAGGATCTACCGCTTTGAAAGAGCTGGATGATCGTAAAATTGATAATACGCTCAAATCCATGTACACGGCTTCTGGGGCAATCCTACGTCCCACTATTGCCAGTGCTTGGATTGCCAAAGCTATAGTAAAGTGGTCAGGCACGTTACTTGAGGACTTGGATACTATGGAGAAATGTGATGTTGAATTGTTTTTACGTAACATTCAGGATTCGGCAGGATTTCTGGTAGCATCCATGAAAGACCTGGGTTCCATGGTTGCAGGGATTTTCTCCATGTCAGTATCAGCTCGTCGAGAACTGTGGTTGCGCCAGTGGTCTGCTGACGCGGAATCCAGGAGAAATGTGGAGACCCTACCCTACACAGGTAAGGCTCTCTTTGGGGAAACGTTAGATGCGTGAATCTCCACGGCTATGGCTGGTAAGTCACCCTTTCTTCCCTCAGCTACACCTGCTCCGAAGAAACACTTTTCTTCAGTTACATCACAGCCCTTTCGGTCTAACAGGCCGAGAAAGGCCAAGCCGTCCAACATCTTCATTCAGGGAGGTCAGCCCAAGTTCAAGAAACCTGCGGCTTCAGGTTCCCAGGAACAGAAACCTGCTTCAGGTACCCCAAAGTCCTCCGCATAACGGTGGACTGCATGCCCCGGAGGTGGGTCTGGTGGGAGCGAGACTCGGACATATTTAGTCATGTCTGGGTGTCCTCCGGCCTGGACCCCTGGGTGCAAGATATTGTGTCCCAGGGATACACGCTGGAATTTCAAAATCTCCCTCCTCACCGATTTTTCAGATCAGGCTTGCCAGCTCTGCTGACAGACAGGACTGTCCTGCAAGAAGCAGTCCAGAAGTTGGTGGAGGCACAAGTTATTGTACCAGTACCTCCTCTTATGCAAAACAAAGGTTACTATTCGAACCTCTTTGTGGTACCGAAACCAGATGGTTCGGTCAGGCCCATTCTGAACTTAAAATCACTAAACCCCTTTCTGAGGGAGTTCAAGTTCAAAATGGTGTCTCTAAGGGCAGTGATATCAGGTCTGGAGGAGGGGGAATTCCTAGTATCCCTGGATATCAAGGATGCGTACCTCCACATTCCGATTTGGCTGCCGCATCAGGCTGATCTCCATTTCGCATTACTGGATTGTCATTTCCAGTTCCAGGCCCTGCCATTCGGCCTCTCAACAGCACCGAGGGTATTCACCAAGGTGATGGCGGAAATGATGATTCTCCTCTGCAGACAGGGGTTGAACATAATTCCGTATCTGGACGGTCTGCTGGTGAAGGCATCGTCCAAGGAGAAGCTGTTACTGTCCATAACACTCACGACCCAGCTTCTCAGGGAACATGGTTGGATCCTGAATCTTCCAAAATCACAATTCTGGAACTAAGAGCTGTCTACAACGGTCTTCTCCAAGCGGCCCATCTTCTGAGAAATAGGGCTATTCAAGTGCAGTCGGACAATGTGACAACGGTAGCTTTCATAAACCGACAGGGTGGAACGAAGAGCAGAGCTGCAATGGCAGCAAGAATCATCCTCTGGTCAGAAAAGCACGCGTTGGCGCTGTCAGCAATCTTCATTCCGGGAGTAGACAACTGGGAAGCGGACTTCCTTAGCAGACACGATCTCCATCCAGGGGAGAGGGGCCTCCATCCGAAGGTGTTCAGGGAGGTAACAGATCTTTGGGGCGTACCCCAGATCGACATGATGACCTCTCGTCTCAACAAGAATCTTCGGCGATATTGTTACAGGTCGAGGGACCCGCAAGTAGTGGCGGTGGACGCCCTAGTGACTCCGTGGGTATTCCAGTCGGTGTACGTGTTTCCTCCACTTCCACTCATCCCAAGAGTTCTAAAGCTCATAAGGAGAACAAGGGTTCAAGTGATCCTCATTGCTCCAGACTGGCCAAGAAGGACTTGGTACGCGGGTCTTCTGGATCTACTGCAAGATGAGCCGAGGCCTCTTCCTCTTCAGGAGGACCTGCTGCAGCAGGGGCCGTTCGCCTATCAAGACCTACCGCGGCTACGTTTGACAGCATGGAGGTTGAACGCATGATACTAACTCGGAAGGGCATTCTGAACATGTTTATTCCTACCCTGATACAGGCTAGTAAAGGAGTAATACATTACCATCGAATTTGGAAAAAAATATGTATCTTAGTGTGAGTCCAAGAAATTTCCTGCGGTGGAGTTTCAACTGGGACGGTTTCTCCTCTTCCTGCAAGCTGGTGTGGATATGGGCCTGAGGTTGGGATCTGTGAAGGTCCAGATTTCGGCCCTATCCATTTTCTTCCAAAAACAATTGACTGCCCTCCCTGAGGTTCAGACCTTTTTTAAGGGAGTTCTGCACATCCAACCTCCCTTTGTACCGCCTTGGGACCTTTAACGTGGTGTTGCAGTTCCTCCAATCGGAACGGTTTGAGCCTCTACAGGTGGTTGAGGTCAAATTTCTTACATGGAAGGCTATCACTTTGTTGGCTTTAGCTTCTGCTAGACGTGTGTCGGAGTTGGGGACTTTGTCCTGTAAAAGCCCATACTTGATCTTCCACGAAGATAGAGCTGAGCTCCGGACACGTCAGCAGTTTCTTCCGAAAGTTGTGTCGGCATTCATATCAACCAACTTAGTGTGGTGCCAGTGGCTACGGACTCCTCAATTTCATCAAAGTCCTTGGATGTTGTAAGGGCTCTGAAAATCTATGTGAAGAGGACTGCTCGTCACAGGAAATCGGACTCTCTGTTTGTCCTGTATGACCCCAAGAAAATTGGGTGTCCTGCTTCTAAGCAGACGATCTCTCGCTTGATCAGGTTCACTATCCAGCATGCGTATTCTACAGCAGGCTTGCCGTGTCCTACGTCTGTCGAGGCCCACTCTACTCGTAAGGTGGGGTCTTCCTGGGCGGCTGCCCGGGGTGTCTCGGCGTTACAACTTTGCCGAGCTGCAACTTGGTCTGGGTCGAACACGTTTGCAAAGTTCTACAAGTTCGATACTTTGGCCTCTGATGATCTGAAGTTCAGTCAATCAGTTCAGCAGGAGCCTCCGAGCTCTCCCTCCAGTTCTGGGAGCTTTGGTACATCCCCATGGTACTAATGTGGACCCCAGCATCCTCTAGGACGTAAGAAAAAATAGGATTTTGGTTACCTACCGGTAAATCCCTTTCTCGTAGTTCGTAGAGGATGCTGGGAGCCCGCCCAGCGCTTCGTTTTCCTGCAATTATCATCTGGTTCAGTACAACTTTGTTTTTAGTTAAGTATTGTATTGTTACTTGGTAAGTAATGTTTTCAGCGGTTGCTGAGTTTTCAAGCTAAATTAGCTTGATGTGCCTTGTATGTGTGAGCTGGTATGAATCTCTCCACTATCTGTGTTAAATTCTTCCCTCGAAGATGTCCGTCTCCTCGGGCACAGTTTCTAGACTGAGTCTGGTAGGAGGGGCATAGAGCCCCTACACTCAAACTCTTAATGTGCCAATGGCTCCTGGTGGACCCGTCTATACCCCATGGTACTAATGTGGACCCTAGCATCCTCTACGGACAATGAGAAAAGGATTTACCGGTAGGTAACAAAAATCCTATTTTTAGTTATTTTTGCAATCCAGCCTAAATAAGGGCCTGTGTTTTCTCTTGCCCCAAAGTTAGGGATAGGGCTTGTATAAGTTTGCGCTGATGCTAGGGAATGCGGTCCTATGAATGCGTACAACTTGGAATATAGGCAATAGCCACACAACATTCCATGCATGCAATGCAAGTAAAATTGCGGATAACTTGCAACTCTGAATCGTCCCTTGGTATCTGATCAACAGCAGACACCCATACTTTCATTTGTGTCTTACTGTCCAGATTGTTTTCTTGTAGAGGGCCATTATATAACTTCATCTTGTACGTGCTTTCCTCTATCGTCATGCTTTTTCTACAGTCATGTGGTTTTAATCACTACAGAGTCAGAAATAAAACTGACAAGGTTTCCTTTCTTCCTGTCAGCAAGCAAATTATTTAAAAACTTAAATCATGTGGGAAGAAACAAGGTTAAAAAGCCAAATGTTTGATGAAATGTGTGGCTGTTGTGTGTTTTTACCCGGGACTTGTCTCCTGCACACAACAGAAGTGTTACAGACAAACTCTTGTTATGACCGAATAGAGCTGGATACAGAAGCAGGGTTTTCTTTCATTCACTCGAGGGAAATTGGACCATGGAGCATATAGCACTTTAAAATACTCCATATGTTTTATGCTCCTTTCTTTAACCTCACCCAGCATGCAACCCTATTATTTATTTCTTATTCGCACAGGTCAGGGTGCTTTCTCTGGTGGTGCATAGGCTTTTTATATATTATTGAAGTACTAATTTCTTTAATAACACAGCTGCAGATGTGTTGAATCAGTTTGCATTGCTTGGTTGCCTGAAAACTGGAGAGGAAGTACCATCCTTCTTGCCATCTCCATTTCCTAGTGCTGGAGTATTTATACTTCTGGTCTTAGTCCTGTCCTGGGGAGAGTCTGATTGAGTTCTAAACCTTCCCCACCCCCCAAAAAAACAACAACTTTAAACTATAGGCCACCTAACAACCTAAGGAAACAGTGTTATTGTGGTTTGTCTTCTGCTATAACGAGATTGGTGGTGGTATTTCCTTTTCAGATTTCTGGGTGAGGGGCGTAATGAACCGGGAATATAACCTTTATCTATTCAGAAAACCGCCCAGATCTTTTCTCACTACAGGCATTATTACATACCCTTTCAAGTGCCAGGACTGCAGGAAGCCCCACACACATTACTAACCACAAGTTTGATGGTTTCAGTGCCGCTTGACAGAAGATCATGGGCTTCGCAAAATGTTTTTGTTCCGGAAAAAACAAATGGATTCTTTTAGTTGGATAGTTTTCATGATGAAATTGTTAGGATCCATTATCAGTGACATGGAATGGGGCAAGTGTATGGTTTCCATGAATGTCAAGGATGCATTATTTGCCTGTTTTTAATATGGGAAGTTACCTAAGCCATCATTCTCAGATTTGTGATTGCATGATTTTTGCTCCATGGGTGTTGATAAAATGTAATGCTGTCATGATCACTCTTCTGAGGTCCAAGGTTCTGATGGGTATTCACTTCCTGGAACATCTACTGTATGTATCAAGGCTGAGTCTTATAAATCTAGTTCAGACTCATTAGCAAGAATCTGTACAGAGTTCCACAGTTACACTACAACGATAATGCCCCATTTCATCCGATTTCGACCTTTCGGGCCGATAAATCGGATGGAAAGTGGCAAATCAGATGTGTTTTACATCCGATCCGATGCGCGGTCCTGTGAGCATCGGATCGGAACCCCTAGATCGTTAGTGCTGCACTCGTGATATCTTGGATCCTGCAGGCATGGCTGGGATCGCATAAGATACATCGTATGCAAAAGGACCGCATGCGCTGTATCCTATGCAATCCTGCCGGCCGGGAGGCTACCGGGCGGTTCAAGGGAAATCTTATGCGACATGAGGGTCAGACATGTCGCTGTAATGTATGGGGCCCTTAAGATTATCACATACCAACATCTGATCTAGTTCCTATCCAGAGCCTTGTTGTAATGGGTCTGCTGTGCCACACTCAACATCAGTGTTTTCTCTATCGTCCTAAGTGGATGCTGGGGTTCCTGAAAGGACCATGGGGAATAGCGGCTCCGCAGGAGACAGGGCACAAAAGTAAAGCTTTTACAGGTCAGGTGGTGTGTACTGGCTCCTCCCCCTATGACCCTCCTCCAGACTCCAGTTAGATTTTTGTGCCCGGCCGAGAAGGGTGCAATTCTAGGTGGCTCTCATAAAGAGCTGCTTAGAGAGTTTAGCTTAGGTTTTTTATTTTACAGTGATTCCTGCTGGCAACAGGATCACTGCAACGAGGGACAGAGGGGAGAAGAAGTGAACTCACCTGCGTGCAGGATGGATTGGCTTCTTGGCTACTGGACATGAAGCTCCAGAGGGACGATCACAGGTACAGCCTGGATGGTCACCGGAGCCACGCCGCCGGCCCCCTCACAGATGCTGAAGCAAGAAGAGGTCCAGAATCGGCGGCTGAAGACTCCTGCAGTCTTCTTAAGGTAGCGCACAGCACTGCAGCTGTGCGCCATTTTCCTCTCAGCACACTTCACACGGCAGTCACTGAGGGTGCAGGGCGCTGGGGGGGGGCGCCCTGGGAGGCAAATGAAAACCTTTAAAAAGGCTAAAAATACCTCACATATAGCCCCAGAGGCTATATGGAGATATTTACCCCTGCCTAAATGTACTAAATAGCGGGAGACGAGCCCGCCGAAAAAGGGGCGGGGCCTATCTCCTCAGCACACGGCGCCATTTTCTGTCACAGCTCCGCTGGTCAGGAAGGCTCCCAGGTCTCTCCCCTGCACTGCACTACAGAAACAGGGTATAACAGAGAGGGGGGGCAAAATAAATGGCAATATATTAATATAAAAGCAGCTATAAGGGAGCACTTAATCATAAGGCTATCCCTGTCATATATAGCGCTTTTTGGTGTGTGCTGGCAGACTCTCCCTCTGTCTCCCCAAAGGGCTAGTGGGTCCTGTCTTCGTATAGAGCATTCCCTGTGTGTCTGCTGTGTGTCGGTACGTGTGTGTCGACATGTATGAGGACGTTATTGGTGTGGAGGCGGAGCAATTGCCAAATATGAGGATGTCACCTCCTAGGGGGTCGACACCAGAATGGATGCCTTTATTTGTGGAATTACGGGATAGCGTCAACTCGCTTAAGCAGTCGTTTGCCGACATGAGGCGGCCGGACACTCAATTAGTGCCTGTCCAGGCGCCTCAAACACCGTCAGGGGCTGTAAAACGCCCCTTGCCTCAGTCGGTCGACACAGACCCAGACACAGGCACTGATTCCGGTGGTGAAGGTGACGAATCAACCGTATTTTCCAGTAGGGCCACACGTTATATGATTTTGGCAATAAAGGAGATGTTACATTTAGCTGATACTACAGGTACCACTAAACAGGGTATTATGTGGGGTGTGAAAAAACTACCAGTAGTTTTTACCGAATCAGAAGAATTAAATGACGTGTGTGATGAAGCGTGGGGTGCCCAGATAAAAAACTGCTAATTTCAAAGAAGTTATTGGCTTTATACCCTTTCCCGCCAGAGGTTAGGGAGCGCTGGGAAACACCTCCTAGGGTGGACAAAGCGCTAACACGCTTATCAAAACAAGTGGCGTTACCCTCTCCTGAGACGGCCGCACTTAAAGATCCATCAGATAGGAGGATGGAAAATATCCAAAAAGGTATATACACACATGCAGGTGTTATACTACACCAGCTATTGCGACTGCCTGGATGTGCAGTGCTGGGGTAGTTTGGTCAGAGTCCCTGATCGAAAATATTGATACCCTGGACAGGGACAATATTTTACTGTCGTTAGAACAAATAAAGGATGCATTTCTTTATATGCGTGATGCACAGAGAGATATCTGCACACTGGCATCACGGGTAAGTGCTATGTCCATTTCGGCCAGAAGAGCTTTATGGACACGACAGTGGACAGGCGATGCGTAGAGGAGTTATTTGGGGTCGGTCTATCGGATTTGGTGGCCACGGCTACGGCCGGGAAATCCACCTTTCTACCTCAAGTCACTCCCCAACAGAAAAAGGCACCGACCTTTCAACCGCAGCCCTTTCGTTCCTTTAAAAATAAGAGAGCAAAGGGCTATTCATATCTGCCACGAGGCAGAGGACGAGGGAAGAGACAGCAACAGGCAGCTCCTTCCCAGGAACAGAAGCCCTCCCCGGCTTCTACAAAAGCCTCAGCATGACGCTGGGGCTTCGCAAGCGGACTCGGGGGCGGTAGGCGGTCGTCTCAAGAATTACAGCGCGCAGTGGGCTCACTCGCAGGTAAATCCCTGGATCCTGCAGATAATATCTCAGGGGTACAGGTTGAAATTAGAGACAGAGCCACCTCGCCGTTTCCTGAAGTCTGCTTTACCAACGTCCCCCTCAGAAAGGGAGACGGTTTTGGAAGCCATTCACAAGCTGTATTCTCAGCAGGTGATAGTCAAGGTACCTCTTCTACAACAAGGGAAGGGGTATTATTCCACTCTTTTTGTGGTACCGAAGCCGGATGGCTCGGTAAGGCCTATTCTAAATCTGAAGTCCTTGAACCTGTACATAAAGAAGTTCAAGTTCAAGATGGAGTCACTCAGAGCAGTGATAGCGAACCTGGAAGAAGGGGACTTTATGGTATCCTTGGACATCAAGGATGCGTATCTCCACGTTCCAATTACCCCTCACACCAGGGGTACCTCAGGTTCGTTGTACAAAACTGTCACTATCAGTTTCAGACGCTGCCGTTTGGTTTGTCCAAGGCATCTCGGGTCTTTACAAAGGTAATGGCCGAGATAATATTTCTTCTTCGAAGAAAAGGCGTATTAATTATCCCATACTTGGACGATCTCCTAATAAGGGCAAGGTCCAGAGAACAGCTAGAGATGGGTTTAGCACTATCTCAAGAGGTGCTAAAGCAGCACGGATGGATTCTGAATATTCCAAAATCCCAATTAATGCCGACAACTCGTCTGCTGTTCCTGGGGATGATTCTGGACACAGTTCAGAAAAAGGTTTTTCTTCCCGAAGAAAAAGCCAAGGAGTTATCTGACCTGGTCAGGAACCTCCTAAAACCAGGAAAGGTGTCTGTACATCAATGCACAAGAGTCCTGGGAAAAAATGGTAGCTTCTTACGAAGCAATCCCTTTCGGCAGATTCCATGCAAAGGGATCTGTTGGACAAATGGTCAGGGTCGCATCTTCAGATGCACCTGCGGATAACCCTGTCGCCGAGGACAAGGGTATCCCTTCTGTGGTGGTTGCAGGAGGCTCATCTATTGGAGGGCCGCAGATTCGGCATGCAGGATTGGATCCTGGTGACCACGGATGCCAGCCTGAGAGGCTGGGGAGCAGTCACACAGGGAAGAAATTTCCAGGGAGTGTGGTCGAGCCTGAAAAAGTCTCTTCACATAAGCATTCTGGAACTAAGAGCAATCTACAATGCTCTAAGCCAGGCGAAACCTCTGCTTCAAGGAAGACCGGTGTTGATCCAGTCGGACAACATCACGGCAGTCGCCCATGTAAACAGACAGGGCGGCACAAGAAGCAGGAGGGCAATGGCAGAAGCTGCCAGGATCCTTCGCTGGGCGGAGAATCACGTGATAGCACTGTCAGCAGTATTCATCCCGGGCGTGGACAACTGGGAAGCAGACTTCCTCAGCAGACACGACCTTCACCCGGGAGAGTGGGGACTTCATCCAGAAGTTTTCCACATGCTATTAAACCGTTGGGTAAAACCAATGGTGGACATGATGGCGTCTCGCCTCAACAAAACACTGGACAGGTATTGCGCCAGGTCAAGAGATCCGCAGGCAATAGCTGTGGACGCGCTGGTAACACATTGGGTGTTCCAGTCGGTATATGTGTTTCCTCCTCTGCCTCTCATACCAAAGGTATTGAGGATTATACGGCAAAGAGGAGTAAGACTAGTGGCTCCGGATTGGCCAAGAAGGACTTGGTACCCGGAACTTCAAGAGATGGTCACGGACGATCCGTGGCCTCTACTTCTGAGAAGGGACCTGCTTCAGCAGGGTCCTTGTCTTTTTCAAGACTTACCGCGGCTGCGTTTGACGGCATGGCGTTTGAATGCCAGATCCTAAAAGGAAAAGGCATTCCAGAAGAAGTCATTCCTACCTTGATAAAGGCAAGGAAGGAAGTCACCGCGAAGCATTATCGCCGTATTTGGCGAAAATATGTTGCGTGGTGCGAGCAGCGGAGTGCTCCGATGGAGGAATTTCAACTGGGTCGTTTTCCTACATTTCCTGCAATCAGGATTGTCTATGGGTCTCAAATTGGGATCTATTAAGGTTTCAAATTTCGGCCCTATCAATATTCTTCCAAAAAGAATTGGCGTCAGTCCCTGAGGTCCAGATTTTTATCAAAGGAGTACTGCATATACAGCCTCCTGTGGTGCCTAAGGTGGCACCGTGGGATCTAAATGTAGTTTTAGATTTCCTCAAATCCAATTGGTTTGAACCACTAAAGAATGTGGATTTGAAATATCTCACATGGAAAGTGACTATGTTACTGGCCCTGGCTTCGGCCGGGAGAGTATCTGAACTGGCGGCTTTGTCTTATAAAAGCCCTTATTTAATTTTCCATTCGACATAGGGCAGAGCTGCGGACGCGTCCGCATTTTCTCCCTAAGGTGGTATCAGCGTTTCACCTGAACCAGCCTATTGTAGTGCCTGCGGCTACAGACGACTTGAAGGACTCCAAGTTGTTGGACGTTGTCAGAGCCTTAAAAATATACATTTAAAGGACGGCTGGAGTCAGAAAATCTGACTCGCTGTTTATACTGTATGCACCCAACAAGTTGGGTGCACCTGCTTCTAAGCAGTCGATTGCTCGTTGGATTTGTAACAAAATTCAACTTGTACATTCTGTGGCAGGCCTGCCACAGCCTAAATCTGTTAAGGCCCATTCCGCAAGGAAGGTGGGCTCATCTTGGGCGGCTGCCCGAGGGGTCTCGGCATTACAACTCTGCCGAGCAGCTACGTGGTCAGGGGAGAACACGTTTGTAAATTTTTACAAATTTGATACCCTGGCAAAGGAGGACCTGGAGTTCTCTCATTCGGTGCTGCAGAGTCATCCGCACTCTCCCGCCCGTTTGGGAGCTTTGGTATAATCCCCATGGTCCTTTCAGGAACCCCAGCATCCACTTAGGACGATAGAGAAAATAAGAATTTACTTACCGATAATTCTATTTCTCGGAGTCCGTAGTGGATGCTGGGCGCCCATCCCAAGTGCGGATTATCTGCAATACTTGTACATAGTTATTGTTAACTAATTCGGGTTATTGTTTAGGAAGCCATCTTTCAGAGGCTCCTCTGTTATCATACTGTTAACTGGGTTTAGATCACAAGTTGTACGGTGTGATTGGTGTGGCTGGTATGAGTCTTACCCGGGATTCAAAATCCTCCCTTATTGTGTACGCTCGTCCGGGCACAGTACCTAACTGGAGTCTGGAGGAGGGTCATAGGGGGAGGAGCCAGTACACACCACCTGACCTGTAAAAGCTTTACTTTTGTGCCCTGTCTCCTGCGGAGCCGCTATTCCCCATGGTCCTTTCAGGAACCCCAGCATCCACTACGGACTCCGAGAAATAGAATTATCGGTAAGTAAATTCTTATTTTTTTTTTTTTTGTGGACAAGACTCATTATACAGACTAGTAATGTATCATATTAACTGACAGACGAATGTACATTGTTGTCTGTATGGACATTCTGGGATGATGGTGTCAACTTTTAAGACCATACAGTTTGCATTGGTCGCTTCATTGGTGGGTGAGGAGCACCTACCAAAAGAAGTCACAATTGCTCAATTCCTTAAAAAAATTATGAGTATAGATTGCAACCCTCCTGGGGTGTTGGGAATGCCGCCCTTCTTTGTTGCTTTTGGGGTACTGTATGTTGTTCCCAGTGGAAGCCAAGCTTACAATATCCAAAAATTAGGAGTGATGGTAAAAGCTCTTGTTCATGGACATTTTCTTTTGCATGAAAATTTGGGAAACCAGTCAGATAATGCCCTTGCAAAAAGGGCTCTCTTGCAGTGAAGTAAAGTTGCAGGATCATGCATTGTGCTGAACAGTCAGTGTTCATTCCAGGTTTAGAAAGCTAGAGATTGATCATGTCAGAAGGCACGTCCTGCCTCTCAACGAGTGATTGTGAAGAGAGCCAGATATCGACATGATGGCATCCTGGTTAAACCACAAATAATGTTTTTGGGAAAATAAATTGACAGGAGTTTCTTGCCAACACTTAATTTATCTGTTTAATCCAATTGCGCTACTTCTCTCCAGTCTTCAAAAAAGGTAAAGAGGAGGTTCTGAGGATGTCAAGGGAATCCGATGTGCCAGGTTGTCTTGTTACATGGACATTCTCAGGATGCCAAGGCATCTTTCCCTAAGGCACCTCCTGTTAACTCAGGGTCCGTTTTACCATCAGGGATTAGTTCTTGAGGTGTTAATGGTGATGCTGTTGAATCCATGGCCCTCATTCCGAGTTGATCGGTCGCAAGGCGAATTTAGCAGAGTTACACACGCTAAGCCGCCGCCTACTGGGAGTGAATCTTAGCTTCTTAAAATTGCGACCGATGTATTCGCAATAATGCGATTACTAACTACTTAGCAGTTTCAGAGTAGCTTCAGACTTACTCTGCCTGTGCGATCAGTTCAGTGCTTGTCGTTCCTGGTTGACGTCACAAACACACCCAGCGTTCGCCCAGGCACTCCCACCGTTTCCCCGGCCACTCCTGCGTTTTTTCCGGAAACGGTAGCGTTTTCAGCCACACGCCCCTGAAACGCCGTGTTTCCGCCCAGTAACACCCATTTCCTGTCAATCACATTACGATCGCCGGAGCGATGAAAAAGCCGTGAGTAAAATTACTTTCTTCATAGTAAAGTTACTTGGCGCAGTCGCAGTGCGAACATTGCGCATGCGTACTAAGCGGATTTTCACTGCGATGCGATGAAAAATACCGAGCGAACAACTCGGAATGAGGGCCCATGATCATTAAGAAAATTATAAATTTAGACCATTCTCAGAGATACAAATCCTCCTTTGGCAAGAAATTGAAATAGTGTCTGGAATACTCATGTTTTGAGATGTGAAGAGTTTTTTGGCTACTTCTATCAGTTTGCCTGCTTGCTCATGTTTTTACAGTGTGGTTTGGAAAACTGATTTAAAACATTGTTGCTTAAAGGCTGTCCTTTCCCAGAAGAGGGCGATAGACCACCATTCAGTCCTCCCACTAGTGCCTTTTCGAGTTTCATATTTTTAATACTGAGGAGGTGAAGTGCCTCACATTGGGAAAACCTTTGTTTCTTTTCCCAGCTATTTCCATGGCAAGGAGATTGTCTATCTGAGTTAGTGGCACTTTCTGGTAAAACGGTAATTTCATAATTGGGTAATTTCTAAGTTTGGCTTAAATTAGGATATTTTCAATCATTTGGATGTCCTTAGTGCAGAGATTCCCAAACTCGTTCCTCAAGGCACTATGGGCTTAATTAGCACGGGTGGCTTAATTAGTACTTCAATTAATTTGATTTAACCATCTGCTCAGCCATTGATATCCTTAAATCCTGGACCGTTATGGTGCCTTGAGGACCAAGTTTGGGAACCACTGCCTTAGGGAATCGAAATTAAAGAGACAAAGAAAAGAGATTGGCCTACGTCAAAACATACGATAGCTAATGGATCGCTAATGAAATTTGATACAGTTATGTTGGGTGGTGCTATTAAGGCACAGTGTACCAAAGTGCTTTGCTTTGGTTGAGCAGCTTTGTGCAGCCCCCTGTATAATATTGACCATACAGGTTTTACATTGTTGTTTTTTTTTTCTTTTCTTGGTGGGGAGAAGATGCATCAAAGGATGCCAGTTTTGTACAGAAGGTGCTGAGCATTGCAATACTGAACCTTTATACCCAATTGGCTGCTTTATGACATCCCCATGGTCTAGTGCAGTGGTTCTCAAACTGTGTGTCGTGGCACCCTGGGGTGCTTGGGGACACTTGAAGAGGTGCCCTGGGTTTGTGGTCCAGAACCAATTCAAACTATTTATGGTCTATGTAATAAGCAAAACCAGTGCTGGTGGCTGCCAATCATAAAATATGTGGAGAAACCGAAGCAAATCCTGTCACTCACCACACAATCGAACAGAAGGATGACATATAAACACAGTTTACTTAATGTAATATTTTTTTCTAAATTTCTCAATTAGATACTTTTGGCCTAGGGGTGCCGTGAAAATAAAAAAATTCTAATACTCTCAGGCGCCGTGATTCAAAAATGTTTGGTAATCACTGGTCTAGTGTCTCTTAAGTAGATCCAAGAGAAAAGAGTCTTTTCAGACTTGTGTAGTATCCTCTTCCAGTGAGCAACACCAAGCACCCACCCATTTACTCTGTAGTTCTTTTGTTAAGAGATTTATTTATTTATTTTTTTCCGTGATGGTGAGGTTTGCTATAAAAATTTTTTATTTTAGATAGTTTCCTGTAAGATGTGGAATTAGAAAACGGAGAAACCCAAAATGTATTGAATATTTTAAAATGTCAATATTCTCAAGAGCCCAATGGTTAATTGCCCCCCGATGGATTATACCCCTAACTTTCTTTTTAACATCAATCAATAAGGCCTAATAAAAGGATAAGTGAAGAGTAAGTTATGATTTCAACCAATAGATGGCACTAGTGTTTGTATTATATATATATATATATCTATATCTTTTATTTTTTTATGTTTTTTTGGCATAGTGGGTGTTTTTAATGCATTTCTCACAGTTTGTATGCATTTATGACTTCACCTTTTTTGGTTCTTTTTAGTTTGGCACTTGTTATAATTGTCAGACCAGACACAAGTCAGGGAACAAAATCTGATCTGAATTTTCAGGTTACATAATTCTGTACTGGACTATACTAATATCTCTATTTTTAAATAATTTGAAAAAAAAAAAAAACCACTAATCTCCTTGCGGTCATCCTGAAAGTTTACTGCTAATAGGTTGTTATTAGGAGTGACACAACAAAAGAATACTATTTTTTTTTATTTATTGATTTTGCTAATAAAGGGGGGCGCAATTGTTTTTTGGCCACCAATAAGTAAAGTGCACCCGACAGAGATATTCAATTGTTATGCAAATAGGAGCAAGGCACCTTATTACTTATTGCACTTAGCGTGCCAAAAAGCACCTAGTTTAGCTAAACCAGTCTAAACTATTTGGGCACCAAAACTGACGCCTGTGTAGATTTCTGCTTGCCACCTCAGGAGGCTACGAGCAGAAATCATGCAGTTGCGCCCATTGGCAGAAACAATTGAACTGCTCCTTAACCTTTAATTACCGGCACGCAAAAACAATTTCCATTTCCCCCCCTCACACCCCAAAAAATGACCCAGCATTTTGAATAGTATACCAGTTTCACCTAATGTTTGGTTGTCAAACTGAACAGATCCACCTACTGTACTGTATTTAGAAACTGATCAAGAGGCCACATTACTGTTTTGAGACTACATGGGGATATATCTTAACTTGCTGATGCATTATCTGCATTATATACAATTTAAAATGGCTTCATGCATCATTTTAATGATTTACTATATTTATGAATATTTCAAGATGTCTTCTTATATTTAAGTTGATTTTCAGAGTTCTGTGTGACTAAATTACTGCAGCAGGTGTCTAGTTTTAGGCTGGAGTGTAAACTATTCAGTTCAGCGTAATCACCCAGACTGTGTGTCTCCAGGCCACAATATTTTATTTAAGCTGATGTTCTGGATAACAGTGTTTTGGGGGTAGTCTTGCAGTTGGTTTGGGTTGCCTGTCTCATATTGTAGTAGGACTACATAAATGTTGTGGGGTTTTGATTTGTGTTGGCGCTTTATCTAGCTCTGCTAGAAGGGTACTCATCCACAGCATGTAACCTTTGTGTGTACTATAGCAAATGAGCTTCCCGTGCAGTTTGTATTTGCATTCATAGTAAAGTGTATATGCCTGTTTTTGTTCTTCACAGTTGCTGTGTAAGGACCCTGAGCAGCGTCTGGGGTGTCGTGGTGGGGGTGCACAGGAAGTGAAAGAGCATGAGTTGTTCAAGCATATACATTTCAAGAGACTTGAAGCAGGGATACTAGAACCTCCATTCAAACCAGATGTAAGAGCATCCATGCCTTTTTTTTTTTTTTTTTTTTTTTTTTGCAGTCCACAGAGCTTATTCAATTGTGACATGCGCCACCTGCTGGCCATCTGACGGAATGGGCATCTATCGGGGCTATTTAATTTTTTTTCCAAAAGACGCCTATTAGCTGTGCAAGTCGCATTTTTTCTCACAGCCTCTGGAGAAAAAATTTGCTAAGTCTGTAGTTTGGGTGCCCAGACTTTGGACGTCTATTCAATTGCTTTGCACAGCTAAACCCAGAGCTGTCAGGCGCCTTAACTGGTAATAGGCGTATGATTAGAGCAACAATTGAATAGCTCCAATAGACGCCCTGCAGGGGGCGCAGGAAACAATTGAATCGGCCCCATTATACTTCAATAAGATTCCATCAGATGTTTCCAGCTTATCTGACCCTGAGAATGTGTTGGGGCTATAATATGTACACAATATGAAACTGTTAACACTAACCTGAAATGTTTGCATGACATCATTATTTTCCCACTGACTTCCAGCCTCAAGCAATCTACTGTAAAGATGTTCTGGACATAGAGCAGTTCTCCACAGTTAAAGGCGTAGAACTTGAGCAAACAGACAGTGACTTTTATCACAAGTTTGCCACAGGCTGTGTGTCTATACCTTGGCAAAATGAGGTAAGTTGAAACGGTTATATTGTACAGTAAGTGGGTCAAAGCTAAACTATAATGCAGGAATTCAATACATATTTATAAATCATGTTACAGATGATAGAAACAGACTGCTTCAAGGACCTCAGTACACTGCCCATGGATGGAACGGTCCCACCTGATCTAGACTGGAGGGGTCTTCCTTCCCCACAACCGAAAAAGGGGCTCCTGCAACGATTCTTCAGCAGGCAGGTAATAGTGGATGTACAATTATAATAATTTTTAAATAGTGTGCACTAGAGAGCAGCAATACTCTCTGTTCTGCCAATATTTGCATACACATTATGTCTGTTTCACCGGTGGAATTTGGGCATAAAGTGTTACAGAATGGTGAGGCTAATAAGAAATTTTGAAGATTACCCCCTTTGACTGCTTGCTACCGCAAAGTGGGCTGTACCAAGTGAAACCGATGTGCACAGGACCGGTTCCACTGTCCAGTACATCCGTAATGTCTTCTGTCCTTACCGATAGGCAAGGAACGGCTTTATCATGGGCCAGCCTGACCATATTTGTTTTAGACCTTAAGGGATAATTTTACTAAAGGTTGATTTCCATAGATTAAAATTGATTTCAATCTATGGTGCTCTTCAAGGGCTAAATCACATTTACTAATATTTAAAAAGTAAAATTAAAAAATAAGAATTTACTCACCGGTAATTCTATTTCTCGTAGTCCGTAGTGGATGCTGGGTACTCCGTAAGGACCATGGGGTATAGACGGGCTCCGCAGGAGACTGGGCACTCTTAAAAGAAAGATTAGGTACTATATCTGGTGTGCACTGGCTCCTCCCTCTATGCCCCTCCTCCAGACCTCAGTTAGGGAAACTGTGCCCGGAAGAGCTGACATTACTAGGAAAGGATTTGGAATCCAGGGTAAGACTCATACCAGCCACACCAATCACACCGTACAACTCGTGATAACTATACCCAGTTAACAGTATGAACAATAACTGAGCCTCTCTCAACAGATGGCTCATACAATAACCCTTTAGTTAAGCAATAACTATATACATGTATTGCAGAGAGTCCGCACTTGGGACGGGCTCCCAGCATCCACTACGGACTACGAGAAATAGAATTACCGGTGAGTAAATTCTTATTTTCTCTGACGTCCTAGTGGATGCTGGGTACTCCGTAAGGACCATGGGGATTATACCAAAGCTCCCAAACGGGCGGGAGAGTGCGGATGACTCTGCAGCACCGAATGAGCAAACTCAAGGTCCTCCTCAGCCAGGGTATCAAACTTGTAGAATTTTGCAAAAGTGTTTGAACCCGACCAAGTAGCAGCTCGGCAAAGTTGTAAAGCCGAGACCCCTTGGGCAGCCGCCCAAGAAGAGCCCACCTTGCTCGTGGAATGGGCTTTTACTGATTTAGGATGCGGCAGTCCAGCCGCAGAATGTGCAAGCTGAATCGTGCTACAGATCCAGCGAGCAATAGTCTGCTTTGAAGCAGGAGCACCCAGCTTGTTGGGTGCATGCAGGATAAATAGCGAGTCAGTTTTTCTGACTCTAGCCGTCCTGGAAACATAAAGTTTCAGGGCCCGGACTACGTCCAGCAACTTGGAATCCTCCAAGTCCCTAGTAGCCGCAGGCACCACAATAGGTAGGTTCAAATGAAACGATGATACCACCTTAGGGAGAAATTGGGGACGAGTCCTCCATTCTGCCCTTTCCATATGGAAGATCAGATATGGGCTTTTACATGACAAAGCCGCCAATTCTGACACACGCCTAGTCCAAGCTAAGGCCAAAAGCATGACCACTTTCCACGTGAGATATTTTAGCTCCACGGTCTTAAGTGGCTCAAACCAGTGGGATTTTAGGAATCCAACACACGTTAAGATTCCAAGGTGCCACTGGAGGCACAAAAGGGGCTGAATATGCAGCACCCCTGTAACAACGTCCGAACTTAAGGCAGTGAAGCCAGTTCTTTTTGAGAGAAAAAGGGATAGGGCCGAAATCTTGGCCTTTATGGATCCTAATTTTAGGCCCATAGTCACTCCTGACTGTAGGAAGTGCAGGAATCGACCCCCCTGGAATTCCTCTGTAGGGCCTTCCCGGCCACACACCAAGCAACCTATTTTCGCCATATACAGTGAAAAAGTCTTGCCGTCACGTCTTTCCTAGCCTTTATCAGCGTAGGAATAACTGCATCCGGAATGCCCTTTTCCGCTAGGATCCGGCGTTCAACCGCCATGCCGTCCAACGCAGCCGCGGTAAGTCTTGGATTAGACAGGGTCCCTGTTGCAACATGTCCTGACTGAGAGGCAGAGGCCATGGGTCCTCTGAGAGCATTTCTTGCAGTTCCGGGTACCGAGTCCTTCTTGGCCAATCAGGAGCAAAGAATATTGTTCACACTCCTCCGTTTATTACAATTCTCAGCCCTTGGGTCTGAGAGGAAGAGGAGGGAATATATAGACCGACTGGAACACCCACGGTGTTACTAGTGCGACCACAGCTATCGCCTGAGAGTCCCTTGACCCAGCGTAAAACCTTTTTTATCTTTTTATTGAGGTGGGACGCCATGTAGTCCACCTGAGGCAGTTTCCATCAATTTGCAAAACTGTGTGAAGACTTCCTGATGAAGTCACCACTTTCCCGGGTGGAGGTCGTGTCCACTCCCGGAATGAACACTACTGACAGTGCGCTTACTTGATTCTCCGCCCAGCGAAGAATTCTGGTGGCTTCTACCCTCGCCACCCTGCTCCTTGTGCCGCCCTGGCGGTTTACATGAGCCCCTGCGGTCTGACTGGATCAGAACCGGTTGGTCGCGAAGCAGGAACTCCGCTTGACTTAGGGCGTTGTATATGGCCCTTAGTTCCAGGATATTGATGTGAAGGCAAGTCTGTTGGCTTGACCACAAACCTTGGAATTTTCTTCCCTGTGTAACTGCCCCCCACCCTCGGAGGCTTGCATCCGTGGTCACCAGGACCCAGTCCTGAATGCCGAATCTGCGGCCCTCGAGAAGGTGAGCACTCCGCAGCCACCACAGGAGAGATACCCTGGCCCTGGGGGATAGGGTGATTAACCGATGCATCTGAAGATGTGATCCGGACCACTTGTCCAGTACGTTCCATTGTCCTTGCATGGAACCAGCCGAAGGGGATGGCCTCGTATGATGCCATCATCCTTCCCAGGACTCGAGTGCAGTGATGCACTGACACCTGTTTTGGTTTTCAATAGATTCCTGACCAGACTCCTGAGCTCTCTCTATCGGGAGATAAACCCTCTTCTGGTCTGTGTCTAGGATCATGCCTAGGCGAGGCAGATGAGCTGTAGGAACCAACTGCGACTTCGGAATATACAGAATCCAGTCGTGTTGCCGTTTCACTTCCAGAGAAGGTGATACGCTGTCCAGCAACTGCTCTCTTGATCTCGCTTTTATGAGGAGATCATCCAAGTATGTGATAATAGTGACACCTTGCTTCCGCAGGAGCACCATCATATCCGCCATTACCTTGGTGAAATTGGTAATGACAATCCCGTACCGCAATTCTGAGGTACGCCTGATGAGGTGGATAAATGGGGACACGAAGGTATGCATCCCTTATGTTTCGATTCATTTCAGGCTTGCAATGACCGCTCTTAGCGATTCCATCTTGAACCTGAACCTTTTCAGGTATATGTTCAGGGATTTTAATTCAATATGGGTCTAACCGAACCGTCTGGTTTCGGGATTATAACATGGTCGAATAATAACACCCTTTTGTTGAAGGAGGGGACCCTTGACCACCACCTGTTGAAGATACAATTTACGAATTGCAGTTAACACTGGCTCCCTCTCTTGGGGGGAAGCCCGCCGGGTCCTCGGTGAGGGGGCATCTTCTCACAGTCCAGCCTGTATCCCTGCGATACAATTTCTATTGCCCAGGGATCTAACAGGGAGTGAACCCACTTGTGGCTGAACTTACGAAGGCGTGTCCCCACCGGGCCTAGCTCCGCCTGTGGAGCCCCAGCGACATGCGGTGGATTTTTGTAGAGGCCGGGGAGGACTTCTGTTCCTGGGGACTAGCTGTGTTGTACAGCTTCTTTCCTCTGCCCCCGGCTCTGACAAGAAAGGACGCACCTCAGACTTTCTTGTTTCTTTATTCGAAAAGCTGCATTTAATAATGTCGTGCTTTCCTAGGCTGTGCAGGAATATAAGGCAAAATATCAGAATTACCAGCTATAGCTGTGGAGACCAGGCCCGAGAACCTTTCTCCACACAATCCTCAGCCTTCCATATGCCTCTTAAGTCGGCATCATCTGTCCAATGTATATTCTACAGGACACGTCAAGCAGAAATCGACATAGCTTTTGTCTCTAGGACCCAGTATACTCATGTCCCTTTGGGCATGCTTTATAATTATATATCTATCACTTAAGACAGCATCTTAAAATATTTATATGCATACTAGGGTCTCAATCTCTGCTGATAAGGTACCTGTCCACGCTGCCACAGCGCTATAAACCCATGCCGACACAATCGCCGGTCTGGGTAGTATACTAGAATGTGCACACTATCTGCAGGATCCCTGAGAATAGCTAGTGCAAACAGGACACCCAAGGGGAAGATTCTCAACACATCCTGGCACTAGTGGGGAAAGGATCCAGCCTGAGAATTCTCTTGTGGGAAGCTGCCGTCTCTTGTCTGGAGATTCCCGCTCTTTTTCCTCATGAGAGGAGGGAAATTTACCTCAGCATTCTTCCCCTTAACATGTGTACTCTCGTGTCAGGGACAGATGAGTCATCAGTGATATGCAAATCATCTTTTATTCCAATAATCATATATTGAATATCTTTTAGCCCTCTTGGCTGTAACTTTGTATTATCGTAGTCGACAGTGGAGTTAAACTCCGTGTCGATACTTTGTTATTTTGGATAGTGAGCATAGAGAGACTCTGAAGGACTCTGTGACATAGGGACAGACCAGGGTAGATTTCCTTTCTGTTCCCTAACCTTTTGTGCAATAATTTTACCTCAGCACTTACACATATCCAAACAGGTGTCGGCGTTGTTGACGGAGACACCCTCCCACACACTTATCCGCTCTACCACCTCCTTAGAGGAGCCTTTTACCTCAGACATGTCGACACACGCGTACCGACACACCACACACACAGGGGATGCTCTATTTGAAGACAGTTCCCCCACCAGGCCCTTTGGAGAGACAGAGAGAGTATGCCAGCACACACCACAGCGCTATATAATACAGGGATGTACACTATACTGAGTGATTTCTCTATCGTCCTAGTGGATGCTGGGGTTCCTGAAAGGACCATGGGGAATAGCGGCTCCGCAGGAGACAGGGCACAAAAAGTAAAGCTTTTCCGATCAGGTGGTGTGCACTGGCTCCTCCCCCTATGACCCTCCTCCAGACTCCAGTTAGATTTTTGTGCCCGGCCGAGAAGGGTGCAATCTAGGTGGCTCTCCTAAAGAGCTGCTTAGAGAAAGTTTAGCTAGGTTTTTTATGTTACAGTGATTCCTGCTGGCAACAGGATCACTGCAGCGAGGGACTGAGGGGAGAAGGAGTCAACTCACCTGCGTGCAGGATGGATTGGCTTCTTGGCTACTGGACATCAAGCTCCAGAGGGACGATCACAGGTACAGCCTGGATGGTCACCGGAGCCGCGCCGCCGGCCCCCTTGCAGATGCTGAAGACAGAAGAGGTCCAGAATCGGCGGCTGAAGACTCCTGCAGTCTTCTAAAGGTAGCGCACAGCACTGCAGCTGTGCGCCATTTTCCTCTCAGCACACTTCACACGGCAGTCACTGAGGGTGCAGGGCGCTGGGAGGGGGGCGCCCTGGGAGGCAAAATGAGTACCTATAAAGGCTAAAAATACCTCACATATAGCCCTAGAGGCTATATGGAGATATTTAACCCCTGCCTGATTTCTCAAAATAGCGGGAGACGAGCCCGCCGGAAAAGGGGCGGGGCCTATCTCCTCAGCACACGGCGCCATTTCCTCTCACAGCTCCGCTGGTCAGGACGGCTCCCAGGTCTCTCCCCTGCACTGCACTACAGAAACAGGGTAAAACAGAGAGGGGGGGCAAATTTATGGCGATATTTTTATATAACAAAGCAGCTATAGGGGAGCACTTATTATAAGGCTATCCCTGATATATATATATAGCGCTTTTGGTGTGTGCTGGCAAACTCTCCCTCTGTCTCCCCAAAGGGCTAGTGGGTCCTGTCTTCATTAGGAGCATTCCCTGTGTGTCTGCTGTGTGTCGGTACGTGTGTGTCGACATGTATGAGGACGATATTGGTGTGGAGGCGGAGCAATTGCCAAATATGGGGATGTCACCTCCTAGGGGGTCGACACCAGAATGGATGCCTTTATTTATGGAACTACGGGATAGTGTCAACACGCTAAAGCAGTCGTTTGACGACATGAGACGGCCGGACAATCAATTAGTGCCTGTCCAGGCGACTCAAACACCGTCAGGGGCTGTGAAACGCCCTTTGCCTCAGTCGGTCGACACAGACCCAGACACAGGCGATGACTCCAGTGGTGACGGTGACGAATCAACCGTATTTTCCAGTAGGGCCACACGTTATATGATTTTGGCAATGAAGGAGGCGTTACATTTAGCTGATACTACAGGTACCACTAAACAGGGTATTATGTGGGGTATGAAAAAACTACCTATAGTTTTTCCTGAATCAGAAGAACTAAATGACGTGTGTAATGAAGCGTGGGTTGCCCCTGATAAAAAGCTGATAATTTCAAAGAAATTATTGGCATTATACCCTTTCCCGCCAGAGGTTAGGGAGCGCTGGGAAACACCTCCTAGGGTGGACAAGGCGCTAACACGCTTATCTAAACAAGTGGCGTTACCCTCTCCTGAGACGGCCGCACTTAAAGATCCATCAGATAGGAGGATGGAAAATATCCAAAAAAGTATATACACACATGCAGGTGTTATACTACGACCAGCTGTAGCAACTGCCTGGATGGGCAGTGCGGGGGTAGTTTGGTCAGAATCCCTGATTGAAAATATTGATACCCTGGACAGGGACAATATTCTACTGTCGTTAGAACAAATAAAGGATGCATTTCTTTATATGCGTGATGCACAGAGGGATATATGCACACTGGCATCACGGGTAAGTGCTATGTCCATTTCGGCCAGAAGAGCTTTATGGACGCGACAGTGGACAGGCGATGCGGATTCAAAACGGCATATGGAAGTTTTGCCGTATAAGGGGGAGGAGTTATTTGGAGTCGGTCTATCAGATTTGGTGGCCACGGCTACAGCCGGGAAATCCACCTTTCTACCTCAAGTCACTCCCCAACAGAAAAAGGCACCGACTTTTCAACCGCAGCCCTTTCGTTCCTTTAAAAATAAGAGAGCAAAGGGCTATTCATATTTGCCACGAGGCAAAGGTCGAGGGAAGAGACAGCAACACGCAGCTCCTTCCCAGGATCAGAAGCCCTCCCCGGCTTCTACAAAAGCCTCAGCATGACGCTGGGGCTTCTCAAGCGGACTCGGGGACGGTGGGCGGTCGTCTCAAAAATTACAGCGCGCAGTGGGCTCACTCGCAAGTAGATCCCTGGATCCTGCAGATAATATCTCAGGGATACAGGTTGGAATTAGAGACAGATCCACCTCGCCGTTTCCTGAGGTCTGCTTTACCAACGTCCCCCTCCGAAAGGGAGACGGTGTTGGAAGCCATTCACAAGCTGTACTCTCAGCAGGTGATAGTCAAGGTACCTCTTCTGCAACAAGGGAAGGGGTATTATTCCACTCTTTTTGTGGTACCGAAGCCGGATGGCTCGGTAAGGCCTATTCTAAATCTGAAGTCCTTGAACCTGTACATAAAGAAGTTCAAGTTCAAAATGGAGTCACTCAGAGCAGTGATAGCGAACCTGGAAGAGGGGAACTTTATGGTATCCTTGGACATCAAGGATGCGTATCTCCACGTTCCAATTTACCCCTCACACCAGGGGTACCTCAGGTTCGTTGTACAAAACTGTCACTATCAGTTTCAGACGCTGCCGTTCGGATTGTCCACGGCACCTCGGATCTTTACAAAGGTAATGGCCGAGATGATGATTCTTCTTCGAAGAAAAGGCGTATTAATTATCCCATACTTGGACGATCTCCTAATAAGGGCGAGGTCCAGAGAACAGCTAGAGATGGGATTAGCACTGTCTCAAGAAGTGCTAAAACAGCACGGGTGGATTCTGAATATTCCAAAATCCCAGTTAATGCCGACAACTCGTCTGCTGTTCCTAGGGATGATTCTGGACACGGTTCAGAAAAAGGTTTTTCTCCCGGAGGAAAAAGCCAAGGAGTTATCCGAGCTTGTCAGGAACCTCCTAAAACCAGGAAAGGTGTCTGTACATCAATGCACAAGAGTCCTGGGAAAAATGGTGGCTTCTTACGAAGCGATTCCATTCGGCAGATTCCACGCAAGAATTTTCCAAAGGGATCTGTTGGACAAATGGTCAGGGTCGCATCTTCAGATGCACCTACGGATAACCCTGTCTCCAAGGACAAGGGTGTCTCTTCTGTGGTGGTTGCAGAGTGCTCATCTATTGGAGGGCCGCAGATTCGGCATACAGGATTGGATCCTGGTGACCACGGACGCCAGCCTGAGAGGCTGGGGAGCAGTCACACAAGGAAGAAACTTCCAGGGAGTATGGACGAGCCTGGAAACGTCTCTTCACATAAACATTCTGGAACTAAGAGCAATATACAATGCTCTAAACCAGGCAGAACCTCTGCTTCAGGGAAAACCGGTATTGATCCAGTCGGACAACATCACGGCAGTCGCCCATGTGAACAGACAGGGCGGCACAAGAAGCAGGAGGGCAATGGCAGAAGCTGCAAGGATTCTTCGCTGGGCAGAGAATCATGTGATAGCACTGTCAGCAGTGTTCATCCCGGGAGTGGACAACTGGGAAGCAGACTTCCTCAGCAGACACGATCTTCACCCGGGAGAGTGGGGACTTCATCCAGAAGTCTTCCACATGCTGGTAACCCGTTGGGAAAGACCAATGGTGGACATGATGGCGTCTCGCCTCAACAAAAAACTGGACAGGTATTGCGCCAGGTCAAGAGATCCGCAGGCAATAGCTGTGGACGCGCTGGTAACGCCTTGGGTGTACCAGTCGGTGTATGTGTTTCCTCCTCTGCCTCTCATACCAAAAGTATTGAGAATTATACGGCAAAGAGGCGTAAGAACGATACTAGTGGTTCCGGATTGGCCAAGGAGGACTTGGTACCCGGAACTTCAAGAGATGATCACGGAAGATCCGTGGCCTCTACCTCTAAGGAGGGACTTGCTTCAGCAGGGTCCCTGTCTGTTTCAAGACTTACCGCGGCTGCGTTTGACGGCATGGCGGTTGAACGCCGGATCCTAAAGGAAAGAGGCATGCCGGAAGAAGTCATTCCTACTTTGATTAAAGCAAGGAAGGAAGTAACCGTGCAACATTATCACCGAATTTGGCGAAAATATGTTGCGTGGTGCGAAGATCGGAGTGCTCCGACGGAGGAATTTCAACTGGGTCGATTCCTACATTTCCTGCAATCAGGATTGTCAATGGGTCTCAAATTGGGATCTATTAAGGTTCAAATTTCGGCCCTGTCGATTTTCTTTCAAAAAGAATTGGCTTCAGTCCCTGAAGTCCAGACCTTTGTTAAGGGAGTACTGCATATACAGCCTCCTGTGGTGCCTCCAGTGGCACCGTGGGATCTAAATGTGGTTTTGGACTTCCTAAAATCTCATTGGTTTGAACCACTAAAAAAGGTGGATTTGAAATATCTCACATGGAAAGTGACCATGCTTCTAGCCCTGGCTTCTGCCAGGAGAGTGTCAGAATTGGCAGCTTTATCTTACAAAAGCCCATATCTGATTTTCCATTCGGACAGGGCAGAACTGCGGACTCGTCCGCATTTTCTCCCTAAGGTGGTGTCAGCATTTCATCTGAACCAGCCTATTGTAGTGCCTGCGGCTACAAGTGACTTGGAGGACTCCAAGTTACTGGACGTTGTCAGAGCATTAAAAATATATATTGCAAGGACAGCTGGAGTCAGAAAATCTGACTCGTTGTTTATATTGTATGCACCCAACAAGATGGGTGCTCCTGCGTCTAAGCAGACGATTGCTCGTTGGATCTGTAGCACAATCCAACTTGCACATTCTGTGGCAGGCTTGCCACAGCCTAAATCTGTAAAGGCCCACTCCACAAGGAAGGTGGGCTCATCTTGGGCGGCTGCCCGAGGGGTCTCGGCATTACAACTTTGCCGAGCAGCTACGTGGTCAGGGGAGAACACGTTTGTAAAATTTTACAAATTTGATACTCTGGCTAAGGAGGACCTGGAGTTCTCTCATTCGGTGCTGCAGAGTCATCCGCACTCTCCCGCCCGTTTGGGAGCTTTGGTATAATCCCCATGGTCCTTTCAGGAACCCCAGCATCCACTAGGACGATAGAGAAAATAAGATTTTACTTACCGATAAATCTATTTCTCGGAGTCCGTAGTGGATGCTGGGCGCCCATCCCAAGTGCGGATTATCTGCATAAGTTGTACATAGTTATTGTTAACTAATTCGGGTTATTGTTAAAGGAAGCCATCTTTCAGAGGCTCCGCTGTTATCATACTGTTAACTGGGTTTAGATCACAAGTTGTACGGTGTGATTGGTGTGGCTGGTATGAGTCTTACCCGGGATTCAAAATCCTCCCTTATTGTGTACGCTCGTCCGGGCACAGTACCTAACTGGAGTCTGGAGGAGGGTCATAGGGGGAGGAGCCAGTGCACACCACCTGATCGGAAAAGCTTTACTTTTTGTGCCCTGTCTCCTGCGGAGCCGCTATTCCCCATGGTCCTTTCAGGAACCCCAGCATCCACTACGGACTCCGAGAAATAGATTTATCGGTAAGTAAAATCTTATTTTTTCCCCTATAGCAGCTTATATACACAGTTTTGCGCCTAAATTTATGTGCCCCCCCTCTCTTTTTTACCCTTTGTGTACCAGGATACTGCAGGGGAGACCCTGGGGAGCTTCCTTCCAGCTGAGCTGTGAAGAGAGAATGGCGCCGGTGTGCTGAGGAAGAAGGCCCGGCCCCCTCAGCGGCGGGCTTCTGTCCTTTTATGTACTTTAATGGCGGGGGTTAATGCACATATACAGTTTATCAGACTGTATTATGTGCTTTTCGCCAAGTAAGGTAATCTAATTGCTGCCCAGGGCGCCCCCCCCCAGCGCCCTGCACCCATCAGTGACCGGAGTGTGTGGTGTGCTAAGGGAGCAATGGCGCACAGCTGCAGTGCTGTGCGCTACCTTAATGAAGACCGGAGTCTTCAGCCGCCGATTTTCAACTTCTCTTCGTTCTTCTGGCTTTGCAAGGGGGACGGCGGCGCGGCTCCGGGACCGGACGACCGAGGACTGGGCCTGTGTTCGATCCCTCTGGAGCTAATGGTGTCCAGTAGCCTTAGAAGCCCAAGCTAGCTGCAAGCAGGTAGGTTCGCTTCTCTCCCCTCAGTCCCACGTAGCAGTGAGTCTGTTGCCAGCAGATCTCACTGAAAATAATAAACCTAACAAATACTTTCTTTTCTAGGAAGCTCAGGAGAGCCCCTAGGGTGCATCCAACTCTGGCCGGGCACAGATACTAACTGAGGTCTGGAGGAGGGGCATAGAGGGAGGAGCCAGTGCACACCAGATATAGTACCTAATCTTTCTTTTAAGAGTGCCCAGTCTCCTGCGGAGTCCGTCTATACCCCATGGTCCTTACGGAGTACCCAGCATCCATTAGGACGTCAGAGAAATGATGTGCTAGTAAATGCAGGTTTCAGCCCCCGAAACCCAACACCGATTGAAATAAATTTTCATTGATATGAGATCAGTGAAAAGCAACCTTTAGTAAATAAACCTCTAAGTCACTAAATAAAATGACTACCAAAATAAATCAAGTTAAACCTTTCACGGAGGAATTGGGGATTGGTCGTCTTGTCTGCTTAAACACTGGGTTATCTCATGTGACATGGGAAAGTATAACATTTTGTAATCATTCTATTAGGCAATACCTATGGCTGTTTGCATTGCCTTTTGAGTATAATACGCACCATACACTCTGGACAGAGATCCTCCCGAACATACCATATGAGAATGAATGAGAGTTTAAGTACAAAGTCAGCAAAGTAAACTTCATGGGGGTAATTCCAAGTTGATCGCAGCAGGATTTTTGTTAGCAATTGGGCAAAACCATGTGCACTGCAGGGGAGGCAGATGTAACATGTGCAGAGAGAGTTAGATTTGGGTGGGGTGTGTTCAATCTGCAATCTAATTTGCAGTGTAAAAATAAAGCAGCCAGTATTTACCCTGCACAGAAATAAAATAACCCACCTAAATCTAACTCTCTCTGCACATGTTATATCTGCCTCCCCTGCAGTGCACATGGTTTTGCCCAATTGCTATCAAAAATCCTGCTGCGATCAACTTGGAATTACCCCCCATGTCTTCTCTGGAGAGTGTATGATGGGACATATCTATGCACAGGGCAGTTCAGTCACTTCAGTGTTCCCCAGGGTGTTATCCTATCCTACATCTACCTTCAGGACAGATATTCCTCAGTTGCCCCAGAAAACAGTGGTTAGACATTTGACTTTTTCCCTTGTAGGATTCCGTGAGCATCTGTTAATATTTGACACTAGGCGATTCATCGCGCCCTACGGGCGCTCTTCACACAGTCGTTAGGGGCTTCGCCCCGTTAACCTCTGCACGGCTTTGCCGCGGGTGGGGGAGGGGGCAGTTAGCCGGGGTGGTGCGGTTGGGGGTGGGTGGGTGTGAGGGTGCTATGGTTGCAGGGGCGGGTGGGGGTGGTGCTGCAGGTAGGGGAGGGGTGGGGGTGCGGGAGCAGGGGTGCTGTGCGTAGTGGAGGGTCAGGGTGCCATGGGTGGGGAGTTGGGAGCAGGGGTGACGTGGGTTTGGGAGGGCTGTGGGAGAGGCTGGTGTGGGAGTGCCATGGGGAGGGAGGGGGGGGGTGGTTCTGGGCGTGGGGGCGTTGTGCCATGGGTGGGGGACAGGTGTGGGGGGGGACAGTGGTGGTGCGGATGGGGGGTGGAAGGTGGCTGCGGGGGTTCTGAGGGTTGGGGGTTTGGCGTGGGTGGGGGAGGGGGTGCAGGAGCAGGGGTGTGGCGGATGGGAGAGGGGTGGATGCAGGAGGGGCAGATGCGGTGGTGGTGCGGGTGGAGTGGAGGATGCAGGGGTGTAGCGGGGGGAGAGGTGGGTATGGGGGTGGAGTAGGGGGGTGCCACGGGTGAGGGAGGGGGCGGTTTGCCGGTGTGGTGGGTTTGAGGGTGCCACGGTTGCAGGGGCGGGTGCTACAGGTAGGGGAGGGGTGGGGGTGCGGGAGCAGGGGTGCTGTGCGTAGGAGAGGGGCGGGGGTGCCATGGGTGGGGGGTTGGGAGCAGGGGTGAGGTGGGTGTGGGAGAAGCTGGTGTGGGAGTGCCGTGGATGGGGGAGGGGGGGTGCTGGTGGTGGGGGCGTGGTGCCATGGGTGGGGGCTGGTGCAGTTGGGTGGTGGGAGGCAGGTTGCGGGGGGGGTGCAGGAGGGGCAGATGCGGTGGTGGTGCGGGTTGGGTGAAGGGTGCAGCGGGGGGGGGGGGGAGAGGTGGGTATGGGGGAGGGGTGCTGCAGGTGTGGGAGCTACGGGTGGGGGCGGGTGGGAGCGGATGTGGGGGATGCGTTGGGTGCCGCAGGGGGTGGCAGCGGGTGTTGGTGCTGTGGGTGGGGGAGGGGGCAGAGTGCCATGGGTGGTGCGAGTGTTGGTGCTGCGGGTGGGGGAGGGGGTGGAGTGCCGTGGGTGGATGCGGCGGGTGTTGGTGCTGCGGGTGGGGGAGAGGGTGGGTATGGGGGAGCGGCAGGGTTGCAGCGGGTGGAGGAGGGGCGGGGGGTGCTGCAGGTGTGGGAGCTACGGGTGGGAGCGGATGTGGGGGATGCGTTGGGTGTCGCAGGGGGGGGCAGTGGGTGTTGGTGCTGTGGGTGGGGGAGGGGGCAGAGTGCTGTGGGTGGGGGAGTGCCACGGGTGGTGGGTGGATGCGGTGGGTGCTGTGGGTGGGGGAGAGGGTGGGAGTGCCGCGGGTGGGGGGCAAATGCGGTTGGTTGCCGCGGGTGTTGGTGCTACGGGTTGGGGGGCGGGAGTTCCGCGGGTGGGTGGCGCGGGTGTTTGTGCTCTGGGTGGGGGAAGGGACGGGAGTGCCGCGGGTGTTGGTGCAGCGGGTGTTGGTGCTGCGGGTGGGGGAGGGGGTGGAGTGCCACGGGTGGTGGGTGGATGCGGTAGGTGGCGCGGGTGGGGGAGAGGGTGGGAGTGCCGCGGGTGGGGGGCGAATGCAGTTGGTTACTGCGGGTGTTGGTGCTGTGGGTGGGGGAGGGGGCAGAGTGCCACGGGTGGTGCGGGTGTTGGTGCTGCGGGTGGGGGAGGGGGTGGAGTGCCACGGGTGGTGGGTGGGTGCCGCGGGTAGGTGGCGCGGGTGTTAGTGCTGCGGGTGGGGGAGAGGGTGGGTATGGGGGAGGGGCAGGGTTGCAGCGGGTGGGGGAGGGGCGGGGGGTGCTGCAGGTGTGGGAGCTACGGTTGGGAGTGCAGCGGGTGGGGGATGCGTTGGGTGCCGCTGGGGGGGGCAGTGGGTGTTGGTGCTGTGGGTGGTGCGGGTGTTGATGCTGTGGGTGGGGGAGTGCCACGGGTGGTGGGTGGGTGCCGCGGGTGGGGGAGAGGGTGGGAGTGCCGCGGGTGGGGGGCGAATGCGGTTGGTTGCCGCGGGTGTTGGTGCTACGGGTTGGGGGAGGGGGCGGGAGTTCGGTGGGTGGCGCGGGTGTTTGTGCTCTGGGTGGGGGAGGGGACGGGAGTGCCGCGGGTGTTGGTGCTGCGGGTGGGGGAGGGGGGGGGAGTGCCACGGGTGGTGGGTGGGTGCCGCGGGTGGGGGAGAGGGTGGGAGTGCCGCGGGTGGGGGGCGAATGCGGTTGGTTGCCGTGGGTGTTGGTGCTAGGGGTTGGGGGAGGGGGCGGGCGTTCTGCGGGTGGGTGGCGTGGGTGTTTGTGCTCTGGGTGGGGGAGGGGACGGAAGTGCCGCGGGTGTTGGGGGAGGGGGGGGGGGGGGGGGAGTGCCACGGGTGGTGGGTGGATGCGGTGGGTGCCGCGGGTGTTGGTGCAGCGGGTGGGGGAGGGGGGGGGAGTGCCACGGGTGGTGGGTGGATGCGGTGGGTGCCGCAGGTGTTGGTGCTGCGGGTGGGGGAGGGGGGGAGTGCCACGGGTGGTGGGTGGATGCGGTGGGTGCCGCGGGTGTTGGTGCTGCGGGTGGGGGTGAGGGTGGGAGTGCCGCGGGTGGGGGGCGAATGCGGTTGGTTGCCGCGGGTGTTGGTGCTACGGGTTGGGGGAGTGGGCGGGAGTTCCGCGGGTGGGTGGCGCGGGTGTTTGTGCTCTGGGTGGGGGAGGGGACGGGAGTGCCGCGGGTGGTGCGCGTGTTGGTGCAGCGGGTGGGGGAGTGCCACGGGTGGATGCGGTGGGTGCCGCGGGTGTTGGTGCTGCGGGTGGGGGAGGGGGTGGAGTGCCACGGGTGGTGGGTGGATGCAGTGGGTGCTGCGGGTAGGTGGCGCGGGTGTTGGTGCTGCGGGTGGGGGAGAGGGTGGGATTGCAGCGGGTGGGGGGCGAATGCGGTTGGTTACCGCGGATGTTGGTGCTACGGGTGGGGGAGGGGGCGGGAGTTCTGCGGGTGGGTGGAGCGGGTGTTTGTGCTGTGGGTGGGGGAGGGGACGGGAGTGCCGCTGGTGTTGGTGCAGCGGGTGGGGGAGGGGGGGGGAGTGCCACGGGTGGTGGGTGGGTGCCGCGGGTGTTGGTGCTGCGGGTGGGGGAGGGGGGGAGTGCCACGGGTGGTGGGTGGGTGCCGCGGGTGTTGGTGCTGCGGGTGGGAGTGCCGCTGGTGGGGTGCGAATGCGGTTGGTTGCCGCGGGTGTTGGTGCTACGGGTTGGGGGAGGGGACGGGAGTGCCGCGGGTGGTGCGCATGTTGGTGCAGCGGGTGGGGGAGGGGGGGAGTGCCACGGGTGGTGGGTGGATGCGGTGGGTGCCGCGGGTGTTGGTGCTGCGGGTGGGGGAGGGGGTGGAGTGCCACGGGTGGTGGGTGGATGCGGTGGGTGCTGCGGGTGGGGGAGAGGGTGGGAGTGCAGCGGGTGGGGGGCGAATGCGGTTGGTTACCGCGGGTGTTGGTGCTACGGGTGGGGGAGGGGGCGGGAGTTCGGCGGGTGGGTTACGTGGGTGTTTGTGCTCTGGGTGGGGGAGGGGACGGGAGTGCCGCAGGTGGTGGGTGGAGACGGTGGGTGTTTGTGCTACGGGTGGGGGAGGGGGCAGGAGCAGTGGCGCCACAACGTGGGAGCGGGGAGTGCGGCCCGCACCCGGGTGTTACCCTCTGAGGGGTGACACCAAAGTGCCGGCTCCTGTCACAGCGCAGAAGCCAGCACTGCAGATTCAGCAGTGTCACCCGAACCACAACGTGCCGAAAACGGGGGTCGGGACGCGATGCCACGCCCCTTCGGCGAAGCCACGCCCCCTTTTCGCCCGCGACCGCAGCGGGTGTTAGAAAAGTGAAGATTCTGGGCGGGAGTGCTGCGGGAGGGGGAGGGGACTGGAGTGCCGCGGGAGGGGGGCAGATGTGGGTGGTTGCCGCGGGAGGGGGGGGGGGCGAGTCACTGTTCAGCATGTCTCCCTGACTCAGTGGCAGCCGCAAGACTGTGAGGCGGGTAATGTGAGTTCCGCTCACAGTCAGCGGCTGCGGTGTCACCACTCACCAGGGGCAGTACGGGGAGAAGGGAGACAGGGGACTGGGCGGAGATCGGGAGGGGACTGGGCGGAGAGAGGGAGGGGACTGTTCCTGGCCAGATCTGTGCCTGTGACTCCGCCCAGCGTTACGGCCAGCACAGAGTCACAGACTTGGGCAAATATATAGGAGATCTTTAAAAAAGATATACATGTGATTTGATTAAATTTTTCTTTTGTTAGTTAAACTTGTAATTGGCCGAGCTTCTTCCCCTCACCTGTTAAAATATCATGTATTTATAAGGTATCCTAAAGTTTCCCCGGCTCTGTATAAAGAGGATGCATATTGATAAACAAACAATACAATATAAAATGGATCAAACAGACATTGCAGGGGCATAAAAGAAACCGCAAAATAATACAGCAAAATGAAATAGAAATAACAGGAGCAATCGGTGACCCTGTGTCTGAGGAGAGCAGAGTCCTTGACTGCAACTTTGTAAATGGGGGTGCGCTGGACACGTAGTGAAACGAGCGTAGAGTGGCCTCAGAAATTTTTATTTTGTTTGTTTTCGATATAATACATATGGCAGAAATTAAATGAATTATGGTACTAAAAGAAAACCTGGGGATCCGGGCAGTGCCTGCAACAGAAATCTTGGGGTGCTACAAAAGATAATTCTGGGGACCCAACAACCCTCCTTGACCTCCCCCCCCCCCCTTTTTTTTTTTTTTTTTAAAGCAGAGGGTGGTATTAAAAAAAAAAAAAAAAAAAGTATATAATATATATATATACATACATACATACATACATACATACATACATACATACATACATACATACATACATACATACATGAAGATTTTATGCCTGGAAATGTTTTACTACAAATTATAGTGTGTTGTTTCCAGGTTTTCTGGTCTTCCCAAAAAACATACTGGTAGATTAATTGGCTAATTGTGAAATGTGTTAGAGATTGTGATACAGAATTTAGGCTCTCATTCATCTTCAGTAGCAGATTCTGCTAAATTACAAAATATGCTACCGAAAAAACCTTATGCTGGGGTTCGCCCAGTACAGGGCAAGGCCGCTCAGCATGAGAGACACTGGTCAGCGCTACAATCGCTAGGATTACCAGTAGCTCCCCTGCATACGCAGCATGGCTGCATATGCAGGCGAATCGGTGCCATATTTTGTCCCTGCAGAGGCCGAGTGTGACATCATGTGGCTGTCCTGAAAACAGTCTGTACTTACCTGCCGGGCCATATTTTCTCCTACAGCAGCCGCGTGTGATGTCACGCAGCCGCCCATAAACTGGTACGGATGCCCCTTGTCTGGACCACCCCCCAAACACTTCGGCACTTTGATTATACATGCTCCTATACCATCTATTAGCAGATACTTAGACATTTTAGCAATTGATGAATTTCAGTTAAATGAAGTTGGGTGAAGTAGTGCACATTGGCTGTGGTAGGCAAGAGGTTACGCACTGCAGTGGTTGATAAACTGTACTAGATGCATCAACGGGTGACTGTAGTGATATCTGTGTATGTGTAATGGACAGAATAATTTGCAGTATAAAATGCAGACGAGACACAACAGTAGCTAGAAAACAGCTTAAGGAAGTATATTTACTAAAATGCAGCTTTATAGAAGTGAAGATGTTGCTATGGGCAACATCTCCACTTCTGTAAGCTACCACTTTGGTAAACATACACCTTAGGGGGGGATTCAATTAGCCATGATAGAGAACCATGGGGTTAACAGGCTTTCTCTAACGTCCTAGTGGATGCTGGGGACTCCGTAAGGACCATGGGGATAGACGGGCTCCGCAGGAGACATGGGCTCTTTAAGAAAGAATTTAGGTTCTGGTGTGCACTGGCTCCTCCCTCTATGCTCCTCCTCCAGACCTCAGTTTGATACTGTGCCCAGACGAGCTGGGTGCTTTTCAGTGAGCTCTCCTGAGTTTGCTGAGAGAAAGTATTTTGTTAGGTTTTTTATTTTCAGGGAGCTCTGCTGGCAACAGACTCCCTGCATCGTGGGACTGAGGGGAGAGAAGCAGCCCTACTCTCTGAAGCTAGGTCCTGCTTCTTAGGCTACTGGACACCATTAGCTCCAGAGGGATCGTACGCAGGATCTCACCCTCGCCGTCCGATCCCAGAGCCGCGCCGCTGTCCCCCTCGCAGAGCCGGAAGACAGAAGCCGGGTGAGTATGAGAAGCAAAGAAGACTTCACAGGCGGCAGAAGACTCCGTGTTCTTCACTGAGGTAACGCACAGCACTGCAGCTGTGCGCCATTGCTCCCACACACCTCACATACTCCGGTCACTGTAAGGGTGCAGGGCGCAGGGGAGGGGGCGCCTTGGGCAGCATTTGGGACCTCTTTTGGCAAAAGTTAAACATATATACAGTTGGGCACTGTATATATGTATGAGCCCCCGCCGAAAATTGCATATTTAAGCGGGACAGAAGCCCGCCGCCGAGGGGGCGGGGCTTCTTCCGCAGCACTCACCAGCGCCATTTTTTCTCCACAGCTCCGCTGAGAGGAAGCTCCCCAGGCTCTCCCCTGCAGATACACGGTAGAAGAGGGTAAAAAGAGAGGGGGGGCACATAATTAGGCGCAAAACAATATATAAACAGCAGCTACTGGGTTAACATTAAGTTACTGTGTTATTCCTGGGTTTATAGCGCTGGGGTGTGTGCTGGCATACTCTCTCTCTGTCTCTCCTAAGGGCCTTGTGGGGGAACTGTCTTCAAAAAGGGCATTCCCTGTGTGTGTGGTGTGTCGGTACGCTTGTGTCGACATGTTTGATGAGGAAGGCTATGTGGAAGCAGAGCGGGAGCAAATGACTGTGGTGTCTCCGCCGACGGCGCCGACACCTGATTGGATGGATATGTGGAAGGTTTTAAATGATAATGTTAATTCCTTGCATAAAAGGTTAGAAAAAGCTGAAGCCTCAGAACAGTCAGGGTCTCAACCCGTGCCTGACCCTATGTCGCAGAGGCCGTCAGGGTCTCAGAAGCGCCCACTATCCCAAATTGTTGACACAGATACCGACATGGATTCTGACTCCAGTGTCGATTACGATGATGCAAAGTTACAGCCAAAATTGGCTAAATCCATCCGTTATATGATTATAGCAATTAAGGATGTGTTGCACATCATAGAGGAAACCCCAGTCCCTGACAAGAGGGTACATATTTATGGGGAAAAGAAGCCAGAGGTAACCTTTCCCCCCTCACACGAGCTAAATGAGTTATGTGAAAAGGCTTGGGAATCTCCAGATAAAAAACTGCAGATTTCCAAAAGGATTCTTATGGCGTATCCTTTCCCGCCAACGGACAGGTTACGCTGGGAATCCTCCCCTAAGGTGGACAAAGCTTTAACACGCTTATCCAAGAAGGTAGCCCTGCCGTCACAGGATACGGCTACCCTCAAAGATGCTGCGGATCGCAAACAGGAGGTTACCCTGAATTTATCCATTTATACACATTCAGGTACCTTACTGAGGCCGGCGATCGCGTCGGCCTGGGTGTGTAGTGCTGTAGCAGCATGGACGGATACCTTATCTGAGGAAATTGATACCTTAGACAAGGATACTATATTGTTGACCTTGGGGCATATAAAAGACGCTGTCCTTTATATGAGAGATGCTCAAAGAGATATTAGTCTACTGGGTTCTAGAATAAATGCTATGTCAATTTCTGCCAGAAGGGTCCTGTGGACTCGGCAATGGACAGGTGATGCCGACTCAAAAAGGCATATGGAGGTTTTACCTTACACGGGTGAGGAATTGTTTGGGGAGGGTCTCTCGGACCTGGTCTCCACAGCTACTGCTGGAAAGTCACATTTTTTGCCATATATTTCCTCACAGCCTAAGAGAGCACTGTATTATCAAATGCAGTCCTTTCGATCACAGAAAAACAAGAAAGTCCGAGGTGCGTCCTTTCTTGCCAGAGGCAGGGGCAGAGGAAAGAAGCTGCACAACACAGCTAGTTCCCAGGAACAGAAGTCCTCTCCGACCTCTAAAAAAAAAACCACCGCATGACGCTGGGGCTCCACAGGCGGAGCTAGGCCCGGTGGGGGCACGTCTTCGAAATTTCAACCACAAGTGGGTTCACTCCCAGTTGGATCCCTGGGCAATAGATATTGTGTCTCAGGGATACAAGCTGGAATTCGAGGAGATGCCCCCTCACCGATACCTCAAATCGGCCCTGCCAGCTTCCCCCTACGAGAGGGAAATAGTGTTAACTGCAATTCACAAATTGTATCTTCAACAGGTGGTGGTCAAGGTTCCCCTCCTTCAACAGGGAAGGGGTTATTATTCGACCATGTTTGTAGTCCCGAAACCGGACGGTTCGGTCAGACCCATATTGAATTTAAAATCCCTGAACATATACCTGAAAAGGTTCAAGTTCAAGATGGAATCGCTGAGAGCGGTCATCGCAAGCCTGGAAGGGGGGATTTTATGGTGTCTCTGGACATAAAGGATGCATACCTTCATGTCCCCATTTATCCACCTCATCAGGCGTACCTCAGATTTGTGGTACAGTATTGTCATTACCAATTTCAGACGTTGCCGTTTGGTCTCTCCACGGCACCGAGAATATTTACCAAGGTAATGGCGGAAATGATGGTACTCCTGCGGAAGCAAGGAGTCACGATTATCCCATACTTGGACGATCTCATAAAAGCGAGATCAAGAGAGCAGTTGCTGATCAGCGTAGCACTTTCTCTGGAAGTGTTACGGCAACACGGCTGGATTCTCAATATTCCAAAGTCGCAGTTTGTTCCTACTACTCGTCTGCCTTTACTGGGCATGATTCTAGACACAGACCAGAAAAGGGTTTATCTCCCGATGGAGAAAGCTCAGGAACTCATGACACTGGTCAGGAACCTATTAAAACCAAAACAGGTGTCAGTGCATCACTGCACTCGAGTCCTGGGAAAGATGGTGGCATCATACGAGGCCATTCCCTTCGGCAGGTTCCATGCGAGGACTTTTCAATGGGACTTACTGGACAAGTGGTCCGGATCACATCTTCAGATGCATCGGTTAATCACCCTATCCCCCAGGGCCAGGGTGTCACTCCTGTGGTGGCTGCAGAGCGCTCACCTTCTCGAGGGCCGCAGATTCGGCATTCAGGACTGGGTCCTGGTGACCACGGTCGCAAGCCTCCGAGGTTGGGGTGCAGTCACACAGGGAAGAAATTTCCAAGGTCTGTGGTCAAGTCAAGAGACTTGCCTTCACATCAACATCCTGGAACTAAGGGCCATATACAACGCCCTACGTCAAGCGGAGACCCTGCTTTGCAACCAACCGGTTCTGATTCAGTCAGACAACATCACCGCAGTGGCTCATGTAAACCGCCAAGGCGGCACAAGGAGCAGGGTGGCGATGGCGGAAGCCACCAGAATTCTTCGCTGGGCGGAGAATCACATAAGCGCACTGTCAGCAGTGTTCATCCCGGGAGTGGACAACTGGGAAGCAGACTTCCTCAGCAGACACGACCTCCACCTGGGAGAGTGGGGACTTCATCAGGAAGTCTTCGCACAGATTACAAGTCGGTGGGAACTGCCACAGGTGGACATGATGGCATCCCGCCTCAACAAAAAGCTACAGAGGTATTGCGCCAGGTCAAGAGACCCTCAGGCGATAGCTGTAGACGCCCTGGTGACACCGTGGGTGTTCCAGTCGGTCTATGTATTTCCTCCTCTTCCTCTCATACCCAAGGTGCTGAGGATAATAAGAAAAAGAGGAGTGAGAACAATACTCATTGTTCCAGATTGGCCACGAAGGACTTGGTATCCAGATCTGCAAGAAATGCTCACAGAGGACCCGTGGCCTCTTCCTCTAAGACAGGACTTGTTGCAACGGGGGCCCTGTCTGTTCCAAGACTTACCGCGGCTGCGTTTGACGGCATGGCGGTTGAACGCCGGATCCTAGCAGAGAAAGGCATTCCGGATGAGGTCATTCCTACGCTGATCAAGGCTAGGAAGGACGTGACAGCTCAACATTATCACCGTATATGGTGAAGGTATGTTGCTTGGTGTGAGGCCAGGAATGCTCCTACGGAGGAATTCCAGCTGGGCCGTTTCCTTCACTTCCTACAGTACGGAGTGAATTTGGGCCTAAAATTGGGTTCCATTTAAGGTCCAGATTTCGTCCCTATCCATTTTCTTTCAAAAGGAGTTGGTTTCTCTACCTGAAGTTCAGACGTTTGTAAAGGGAGTGCTGCATATTCAGCCCCCTTTTGTGCCTCCAGTGGCACCTTGGGATCTTAACGTGGTGTTGTTTTCTGAAATCCCACTGGTTTGAACCACTCAAAACGGTGGAGTTGAAATATCTCAAGTGGAAGGTGGTCATGCTATTAGCCTTGGCTTCGGCTAGGCGTGTGTCAGAGTTGGCGGCTTTGTCACATAAAAGCCCCTATCTGGTTTTCCATGCGGATAGAGCAGAATTGCGGACCCGTCCACAATTTCTGCCGAAAGTGGTTTCATCCTTTCATATAAACCAGCCTATTGTGGTGCCTTTGGCTACTACTGACTTGGAGGATTCCGAATTACTTGATGTGGTCAGGGTTTTGAAGGTTTATGTAGCCAGAACGGCTAGGATCAGGAAAACAGAGTCTTTGTTTATCTTGTATGCTGCCAACAAGCTTGGTGCTCCTGCTTCAAAGCAGACTATTGCTCGCTGGATCTGTAACACGATTCAGCAGGCTCATTCTGCGGCTGGATTGCTGCTGCCAAAATCAGTTAAGGCCCATTCCACTAGGAAGGTGGGCTCTTCTTGGGCGGCTGCCCGAGGGGCTACTTGGTCAGGTTCAAACACTTTTGCAAAGTTCTACAAGTTTGATACCATGGCTGAGGAGGACCTTGTGTTTGCTCAATCGGTGCTGCAGAGTCATCCGCACTCTCCCGCCCGTTTGGGAGCTTTGGTATAATCCCCATGGTCCTTACGGAGTCCCCAGCATCCACTAGGACGTTAGAGAAAATAAGATTTTACTTACCGGTAAATCTATTTCTTGTAGTCCGTAGTGGATGCTGGGCGCCCGTCCCAAGTGCGGAATTCTTCTGCAATACTTGTATATAGTTATTGCTTCAATAAGGGTTATGTTATGGTTGCATCAGGGTTGACCTGATGCTCTGTTGTTTATCATACTGTTAACTGGTTGTTTCACATGTTATACAGTGTGATTGGTGTGGCTGGTATGTATCTTGCCCTGGATTACCAAAATCCTTTCCTTGTACTGTCAGCTCTTCTGGGCACAGTTTCTCTAACTGAGGTCTGGAGGAGGGGCATAGAGGGAGGAGCCAGTGCACACCAGAACCTAAATTCTTTCTTAAAGTGCCCATGTCTTCTGCGGAGCCCGTCTATCCCCATGGTCCTTGCGGAGTCCCCAGCATCCACTACGGACTACGAGAAATAGATTTACCAGTAAGTAAAATCTTATTTTAACTAGGGTATCTGGAGAAGTCGGAAGTCTAATTGAATAGCCTTGGGAGTTAAAGCCGGAGTGTACCGTCCCATTTTCTCCCTACTAGAGTGCATTTTAAATGTGAAAGTGAGAAATAACAGAATAGTTAGTAGCCAGAAGCAAGCAAATGACAGAAGGCCAGTGTTCGTAGCTCATGGGGGGGGGGGGGGGGGACACTTGCTTTTCTGGTGGCTCCTTCCTGTGACTTCCCTTCTGATCACTCTTGCATCTCTGTGCTTTCCTTCTCAGGACTGTTGTGGAAATTGTAGTGACGATGAAGATGAGCCAACACGCTTATAGCCCCTGTGGGACCCTAAGACTGCTCAAAGATGAATTGGTTTACACTTATTTTTATTTTATTTTTTGCACATATATTGCCTCACACTTCCTCTGCAGAAAGGCATTACAATAAGGTGATCTGAATCGCGCCTCAATCGTCTGCTAAAGGAAAGGCGTTAAATATGTTATTGTAATGTATAAATATGAAATCTATAAATATAGGAATGTATATTTTTCAGCATTTTGCCCTCACTGGCTTTAGGAGCTCCTTCTCTTGCTGCCATAGGCCAAAGGACTGCACAGGCCTCTCAGGAAGGAATGGCTACCAGAAATCCTGCAATGTTAACTGTCCTCTATTTTTATCTTTTTGTCCTAAAAGATGTTTTTATTTTGTTTAAAAAAAATATGTATTTTTTTTACGTATAAATATATATATATCTAGGTATAAGTGGGTTGACTTGAACAGATTGTCCCTGCACCAAATACCTATCCATCATAAGCTCCTTTGTACGTCATGTTTGTTTGTTATTCTTAAGTGCGATATAAAGTTAAGAGTAATGTGTAAGATTTCAGTAATCCAATATGTGAAATGTGTTCTTATAGCGTTTAGATGCGTCATTTTAAAGCAAATAATTTATTAACGTTTAGAGTTACACTGGGAAATATGACGGTAGCTTTCAGCCAAACACTGTGTTATGGTATAATCCCACGCATTGGAAGGGTTTGGTGCTATGGTGCCAATGCACTGTGCCTTTTTAATGTTTCTGTTTTTGAGAAAAATAAGGCTTCTCCGTAAAGGATCACAAGAATGTACCATCCTAATAATGTTACTCTATATAGGCAATGGAATCCTCCACACACTTATTGTAGGAGGAAGGCAGTCCTGCACAAAGCAATGTTTTGCATAAAATAACACCAATAATATGTCACCCCTCCAATGTACTGCAGAATATCAGAGCTTCTCTGGTTCCTAATATTTCACCGGTGTATGCCCTTTCAGCAGGCTAAAGGAAGGGCCCGCACTCTGCACTGAGCAGGATTGTTCGATATCCTTTTCTGGGCTCCGAGGACAGTTGGATGGATGCATTTGTACCTGTACCATAGCACTACTACCTAACTGCACTGCTGCAATGTCACCAAAATGCCTGGATTATGTTTTTGTTTTTTTTCTGTAACTTTTACTTGGTTGATTTTTTTTTTTTTTTTATACATTTTTGTTTTCTTACAAAAAATGCTCCAGTCTTTTTCTTTTTGTCTGTGTTAATTCCTAACCGAAAAGGGACAATGGCAGAAGACCTTTAAATATGATTATATGGCTGTTTTGTAATTACTCACAAAGCATCTCAATGTAAAATGACAGAATTTTTACACTGCCTTTTTCTGCTGGGTGGATTCAGTTAGCAACAGTGTCTGACTCTGCCACCAAGTGGTGAATTTATTCTAAGTTACCGTAAAGTTATAATCTGATCGATGTCGCTCATTCTTCGCAGAGATATTTTATGGATCTCCATGAATTCAGCCAAGGTTACTGCAATACTAAAGCAAGTAGGATAAAATTCAGAATGTTTGTTTTCTGATAAAATGAGTATTTTTTTTTATATATTCTTTATTTTGGTTTTACAGAAAAAGTTAGGACGTTATCAAGAGTACAACAAGTCGTACAGTGTAGAAAAACATAGGTTAACATACCTGTAAAATATAAAACATCCAACATCTACACAAAAGACAAGACAGAGGTTAGAGGGGGGAATGGGAGTGGAATCAGGGGAGGGGAATGAGCGGGCTAATCAATCTCAATCAGAGATTAGTGTGGGTTCCATATAGCGAGGCGTGTTACACAGATAAGCGGCATCATGTTATGTCTAGTGGGATCTGGTCTTTGTAGGTAGAGGTGGATTTAAACTCTATCCAAGAGAACCACGTGGCAACATAAGCGGCACGTGAGTCAAGGACCGAATGAAAAATATCCTCCATTGATCTATAGAATTCTGTCCGCTGAAACCATTCCCATATTTGAGGGGGGGCCCGGGACTTCCAGTGGACTGGTACTACAGCTCTTGCTGCGTTATTGAGGTGTTTGAGAAGGGAGTGTTTATACTTTGCCGATGGGATTGTAGTGTGGGAGAGTAACCAGAAGTCAATTCCAGTGGGCGCCTGAAACCCCAAGATCTTGGAGGATATTTGAATTATTTGGTTCCAAAAGGTAGTGATCAGGGGACAATCCCACCATATATGTAGAAGGGTGCCACGTTCCTTTCCACATCTCCAACACAAGGGGGATACTGAGGGGTAAAACTTATGTAGAAGGGAGGGACAGCGATACCATCTAGTGAGCAGTTTATACTGTGTTTCAATAACTTCTAGGCTAGTAGAACAACGGGACATAACTTCACAGTGTTTCTGCCAATTGATGTGTATCCCTCTAGGTATGAGATCTGTGTCCCATTTCGCGCAGAAAGCGGGGTCACCGGGGTAACGACTATGTAGCAATATCTTATAGATACCAGACACGACATGTGAGGGTTCAGAGGATTGGGAGCACATTGTTTCAAAAGGGGTGAGACTACCAGTCAATGCAGCAGCCGTCCTGTGAGATAGAATAAAATGACGAGTCTGGAGATAGAACCAGAAGTCAGTCGCAGGAATATCAGTTCCTTCCCTAAGGTCATTGAAAGCTTTGATCTTCCCTCTAGAGAGCAGATGTGTTATTCTAGTTAGGCCTGCCCTTTTCCACCTAGCGGCCACACCCCCACTCCCACCCGGTCCAAACAGCGGGTTGTCAAGGAGCGGGAGAAGCAGAGAAGTTGATGAGGACAAACCCAATTTAAATCTCAGTGTTCTCCACAGAGCCAAGGTGGGCCCAACCGTCATATGTGAGGAGCGGCCAATGGTTCCAAGCCAGGGTACTGCCTGTAAATGTAGACCCGAAGAACGTTTTTCCAAGTCAACCCACTGTTTAGAGCCGGAGTCGGATCGTGACCAATCTAGGACCCTATTCAAGATTGTAGCCTGGTAATATGCAGAGACCATGGGCAGTTGTTGGCCCCCTTGAGTTTTCCTTAAGAATAGGTAGCAGTGTTTAAACCTGGGTTTTCTGCCGTTCCAAACAAAGTGGCTGATCGCTTTGTGCGCATTTGCCAAAAACTGATGTGGGAGCTTTAAGGGGATAGTTTGGAAAAGGTAAAGCAGTCGTGGTAGGATATTCATTTTTACAATGTTCATACGGCCTAGCCAGGAGAACTTCTGTTGGAGCCACTGCGACATTTCTTTACGTATTTTTTGCAATAAAGGAATGTGGTTCAGAGTGACAGTGGTCGAGAGGGAGGAGGGGATCAGGATGCCCAAGTATTTAATATGGGAGGGGTGCCAGGCAAATGGGAATGCAGTCTTTAGGGATGAAACTAAGTCCGTGGTGAGGGAGATACTAAGGGCCGTTGACTTAGCATAGTTAATTTTGAAATTGGACAATGCTCCAAAGCGTGCAAATTCTTTCATAAGCCCAGACAGGGAAACAGCAGGATTCGTAACGACCGCTAAAAGGTCGTCCGCGAATAATGCAATTTTATGTTCGTTTCCGCCCACCCTCAGGCCAGTGATATCCTGGTTCTGTCTAATGGCTCTAGCCAAAGCTTCCATGCAAATAACATACATCAATGGCGACAGCGGGCAACCCTGTCTAGTCCCATTAGAGATGGTTATTGGGTCAGATAATATTCCGTTTACCCGCACTTGTGCTGAGGGTGCTCGATATAGTGCTAATATTTTTTGAAGGAACACCTCTCCTAAGCCCAGCCGGCGCATCGCGGCCTCCATAAAGACCCAATCGATGCGGTCAAAGGCTTTCTCAGCATCTATGGAGAGAAGCATCATGGGGACCTTAGCGGTGTTCGCATGGGCAATCAAGTCAATCACTCGTATGGTGTTGTCTCTCGCTTCTCTGCCACGTACGAAACCAACCTGATCCGGATGTACCACTGTTGGAAGTAACTGACATAGGCGATTTGCCAAGAGTTTAGCATATAATTTAAGGTCGACGTTAAAAAATGAGTATTTAAATCATTTTCGGTATGCTTTTATGTGCGCCACACTATGGAGACTTTATTTTTAACATTAATTATTACTCTGCCCTTTTCTCTTACATCCTAGAGGATACTGGGGTCCATTTAGTACCATGGGGTATAGACGGGTCCAGTAGGAGCCATGGGCACTTTAACAATTTGATATTGTGGGCTGGCTCCTCCCTCTATGCCCCTCCTACCAGACTCAGTTTAGAAAATGTGCCCGGAGGAGCCGGTCACGCTGAAGGAAGCTCCTGAAGAGTTTTCTGCAATTATTTTATCTGTTTATTATTTTCAGGCAGGACTGGTTTGCACCAGCCTGCCTGCATCGTGGGACTTAGGGGGGGAACAACCCAACCTCTTGAAGGGTTGATGGTCCCATTCCCCGCTGACAGGACACTGAGCTACTGAGGCACCTATTCGCAAGCCCCACTACGGCGAGCATACAGTCCCGCAGCACGCCGCCACCCCTAACAGAGCTAGAAGAGTGGAGAGTACTGAGCCAGCGCCCTGGCCATTATGGCGGCATGAGGGTACGGAGACGCACGGCTTCTAAACGGGGCGGAATGTGTCTCCAGACACAGTACACAACTGCGTCCCCGCACACTGTACACAGTACCCATACTGGCACAACATCCTTAAAACTGTTTTCTCCATTTTAAGCACCAGATTCCTCAGTCAATATAAAAAAAGCAGGAAGACCATGTGCCATTGAAGGGGCAGGGCTTCACTATGAGAGGATCCAGCAGCTCACCAGCGCTATTTTCTCTTTCATCCACTAGGGGACACTGGAACATCATATACATTAGGGGTGTGAAGCTTGCAACCAGAGGTGTGGCACAATCTAAAAATTAGCACTGTCTGCACAGCCGGTTCCTCCCCCTTCACGCCCCTCCTCCCTCAGTTTGAAAAATTGTGCCTAGGAGGTACAAGGCACAGAAGGGAGCTCCTGCTCCATTACAAAAGAAAATCACTAAGGCTGCGTCAACCTAATGAAAAGGGGGACAAAAGTCTTGAAAAGAGAGAGACAATGATCCCTACTAAAGGGGATCTGCATCTCTCCTCCTGAAAATCCAAAGCATCAGATTATTTTTTTGCATCTCCCATAACTGTGAGTACTGGTGGTAATGAGGGCCCTAGTTAAAAGGAGATATAGGGTTAAAATAGTTTTCTGGGGTTTTTAATTCCACCTGAAACTTTATTAACTTTAAAAGGAGACCCATATTTAAGGATCTGACTAGTTAGACACTAGCCAGCTCCGGAGAAAAGATGTATAAAAACTCTGCAGATACTGGCTGTCATTACTGTAAATGAGGGTGTCCTACTCTGCATTTCTATTTATAACACAGAACGCGCTGCTGCAATTACCTCAGCGGGAAGAAATCCCCCGCCGCTCCTCCTCACTGTGATGACATCGCAGCTCTCAGCCGCTGCGCCTCAGCTCTCCCTGCGCCCTCTACTGATCGCGGGGTGGGAGGGGAAAGTGCTGAGGCAGACTGCCTCCCGGTCCACCCTCCTCCGCACTCCAGTGTACTATACGGCCGCGGCACGGGCCAGGCGATCGGCCCGCCTGCGCCGTCACAATGCGGGGAGGGAGAGTTTGTGTCCACTTTCCTCCGCCAGAACAGACACGGCGCGGGAGTTTGGGGTAGACGGCGGGGGGAGATTGCAATACGCGGCACACGCTGGGTGGTCAGCGTCCAGGGCGCTGGGGGCTCATTAATAAATATATATATGAATATGAAAAGTTTCAGGGGCGCCCATTTTTAAACCTAAAAGGCGCCAAAGAGCTTAGCAAGGGGGACATAGATAAAGTATACGCCCCCCTCATTAGTGGAGACATATTTTCTTAAGTACTCCCTCTGCTGGACATAGGGTGTAGCTCCCATGGACTAGTGGGCTAATGCTCCAGGCATTGAACAGACGCTCTCGGCTGGTGTTAATTTAATGCTGATGCAAAGGATTTTCCATATGTTTTGATCATATTATGTGTTATATTTTCTAAGGGACTTCTCATTCAAAGATCCTGTGAAAATAAAAGGGCAAAGACTGGATATCAACCCGACCTCATAATGCGAGGGTTGCAACGAGGCTGGTGTTTTATTTATTTTACAGTATATAGAAAAATACAGCCAGATGAATCCAGTGTACTTTGTTTCCATCATCCGTTATTGTCTTTCGTTCCTATTATAAAAGGAGAAAGCACTGCAGAGTGACCTGTGGAGGTGCGGTTTAAAAAAAAGCACCAGCAAGAAAACTAAGACTTAGTTCCTGTCAGGTAACTCCAGTATACCTTGGACTTCCATCAAATTCTATATTTATTTGTTTATACATAATTCCCCCAACGGACGCTGCTGACAGGTCCGGCGGAGGAGGGAGCATCAGAAGATATCTACCCATTCAACTTTAGCTGTATCAACATTGGTGGTTTTGTGGGTGATCGATAAATGAGTATTTCTTTAATTAAGTTGTTAATCATTTATTTATTTTTTTAGTAGGAAATTTCCAGCTGTTTGAACATACTCTTCAAAGCTCCCCCCAAAAAAAAGAATTTCAACGGTCTTTCTCCTCCTATTCTAATAAGGTGGAAGTTCGGCTGAGTGGTATGTATATGTTTATCTAGGGTAAACACGACCACACGGATTTGTTTTGGTGTCTCAGGTAAAACAAGGAGCACTACGGTTACCATCCCGGAAGTGTGCGACAGTTGAGAATGGGCACACAGCTAGGGGGCAGGGGTCCGTCGAGGTCAGGGAGAAATACTCTGACATATATTCTGCATTAGAGTATGGGGCCATCCAAAACCGAGGAGAAATTCATAGTTAGGATTTCTCCGTATAACAGAATGTGCAACAACTCCTCCCTAGCCTACAGTAGAAGTGGGAAGAGGAGGTGGCTCTCATAGCAAGAAAGTGTACCGTCAGAATCATTGACTAGAAGCAGCCAGTAAATGCTTCCAAATCCCCAAGTAAAGTTTGCCTAACAGTGCATATACCGAGAGTTAACCCTTATATTTGCCAGGTTACTAGGGATGATAGCATCTCGATCTCAGCCATATAGCTCAAAGGGTTTTCGATGGCCGACAGTATTCTGATTCCACAGAAGGAAAAAAGATCCCCCAACGGGGGTGGACTCACCCCTGCTTAGTCTGGCAACAGGGTAATCTTGCTTCTCACAACCCTGGAAAGCAAGGTGTTGTAGATATGTTGGATTTTACATTGACATCAATCTCTATGAGTGCAAGAACATCACAAACGGGAAGTACTTATCACAAGGGGAGGTTCGTGCTTCGGTAAAAACGGTTATAGTTACCACTATTTCCCTGGGAGGGGAAGCTTTTCTTGGTCCACAAATCAGACAAGTGGATTTTGCAGCGGAAGCATCAATCATTCTGCCTACCAGGTTGTCATAGTGATATGCCAATGGGCAGTAGGCTGGGTCAGCAAGATTATTTCGCAGGACTACAAGATAGACTTTCATCATACAGCCGCTGAAGGCAGGAGCACTACAAACGGCGATTCAAAGGCTAGAGCACACAAATATAATTTTTCCAGTTCCGGATTCTCAGAGAGTTACCGGATGTGTTCAAATCTTTTGGAGGTGCCAAAAACCAGACAAATTGGTCAAACCAATACTCTATTTAGAACTTTTAAACCAATTTTTAATGGCTTACAGATTCAGGATGGAGTCAATCTAGTCAGTTTTTGCAAGTGTAGGACAAGTGGTGTCCATGAACATGGAGGATGCATACCTTCATGTACAAATTTGGACTTCTCACCAAGCGTACTTATGATTCGCGTTGGTCATTCCCAGTTCAAAGCTTTACCTTTTGGCTATCAGACCGAGAATTTATATAAGGATTATTAAGAGACATGGCTCAGTGGACCAATACTAGAGTGCACTTAGCATAAGGTCCTAGTTTCGAGTCCAACTCCGGACCTGATATTTATATAGATAATAGTCGCGAATTTGAAAGCCTTAACAGTTAAGAACATACTTTCCTTGGACGATCTGCTAAGCAAGTCTAATCCTCTGAAACACCTGATCAGGGATACTCTGACAACACATCAATTTTTCATTAACACGGCTGGATTGTGAACTTCAAGCAATCCAACCCGATATCAGTGCAGAGGTTTCAATTCCTTGGTCTAATACTAGACCCAAGGCAATTGAGGGTGTTTCTCCCAGAGAACAGGATCCAAGACATAAGGAAAATGGGGGAAACCACCCGGTTTCCTTCCACATTAACTTCACAAAGGTTTGTTTGTTGCCACAGGTCTGGACCTCGTTACTTTGGTGGTCGAAACACAAGAATCTCACAGCAGGCAAGAGATTCGGCATTTGGGATTGGAGGATCCTCACAACGGAGGCCAGCCTCAGAGTTTGGGGTGCCGTCCTGGAGGGTATTCATTTCGGGGCAGATGCACGTCACACTTGAGCAGTCTACCCATAAATATTCTAGAACTGAGAGCAGTTACAATTCGTTTCTCTTCGCCGAAAACCTGATGAAGGGATAACACTTGAAGAGACAGTCGGCCAATGTCTCAACGACGGCATGCATAAACAGTCGAGAAGGAACAAAAATCATAAAACAAAAAAAAAGATGGCATTATAGGAAGACACTAAGATCTTGCTGTGGGCAGAAAGACGTGACATTGTCCTCTCGGCGGTGTTCATTCCAGAAGTGGAACACTAGCAAGCAGGTTATCGGAGTCGCCAGGACATACATCCAGCATAGTGGGTCTACTCCCACAAGTCTTTGAGATGCTGGTGAGGAGATGGGGCCTATCGCGGGTAGACCTAATGGCCCCTCGATACAACTATCCGCTGCCCAGGTATGGGACCAGAACGAGAGTTCCAGTAGGGGATGGAGTGGACGCAGTGTCACTTCCTTGGTCTTACAGAAGAGTTTACATCTTTCCACCATTTCCTCATACCAGAGTACTAAAGAAAGCGAAACGGGAAAGCGTGTGGGCAAATTCTCATTGCACCAGACTGGCCCCGCAGGAGTTGGTACTCGGACTTGTGGGGGCTACTGGCGGAAGATTCCTGGAGGCTACAGAGTGAGTCCTACTGTCACAGGGGCCGTTCCTCCACCCATACCTGAACAGGTTGCGTTTAACGGCGTCGTTATTGACACCTGAATCTTGAGAAATAGAGGGTTACCAAGGGCGGCTATTCCTACAATGTTAGCAGCTAGGAAGCCGGTCACGGCCATGTATTTCTACACTATAGGAAGAGATACTTGGACGGGTGTCAGGAACGGGGGTGGGATTAGATAGAATTCCATCTGTCTCGACGTTTTCGTTTTCTCCAAGCCAGGTTTGGATGGAGGCCTACGTTTAGTTTCCTTGTAGGTTCAGGTTTCGGCTCTCCATTCTATTTCACAACGCCTAACATCCTTATAGGAATTTCAGACTTTCTTACAGGGAGTTCGGAGGATACAACCTCCTTTTTCCGTCCTCCCACGGCACCGTGGGACCTGAACTTGGTGTTGGCATATTTAAAATCAACTTTTGAGCTTTTGGAGAGAGTACACGTGAAATCTCTCCTGGACGGTCACGCTGTTGCTTGCTTTGGCTTCAGCCAGACGGGTCTTTCAGTTGGGAGCCTTGTCGTGTCAAACTTTCCTTTCTACTTTTCCTTGAAGGTAGGGCAGAACTCTGTACGATCCTAAGGTAGTTTCAGGGTTTTCATGTGAACTAGCCGTCTGTGATCCCATCTGTTCAGGGGGTTCTAGATGGGAACGTGTCTTGGGACATTGTAAGAGGTCTACGGACATATGAACAGTTTAGGTCGTCCATCAGACAGTCTAAAAAAAACAACAAAAAAAAACTGGTTGTTTTCTCTCTGAGGGTTCAAGGAAACGTGGTCCAGCATCTAAACAAATTCTGACTAGTGGGCTTAGGCTTGCCATTGGGCAAGCATGCTTCTCCTGTAGTAGACGGGTTCTGTTTTCGGTTGCCCATATCACCAGATCAGGGGGTGCCTCTACTACTCGGCTTTGCAGTCAACGTGGTCATCAGCACACACGTTCACGAGATTATACAAGTTTGATACGGTTGCGTCCAGAGGTTCAGAGTCTGAACGCTTTAGTTTGGCAGGACACTGACAGCACTCCCACCCTTGTGAGTAACTTTGGGACGTCCCCTAATGTATATGATGTTCCAGTGTCCCCTAGTGGATGAAAGAAAAAAGAGGATTTTGGTACTTACCGATAAATCCATTTCTCTGAATCCTCTAGGGGACACTGGACGCCCGCCTCGGTGCTGTCAACCTGCTGTGTTCAAAGTTCTTTTCTAACAGTTCGTACAAACAGCGTTCGTTTTTCTCGTAAGAGTTTCTTGGATGCTGTTTGGTTCGTGGTACGGTTCGGTTCCTCGCCATGTGCTATAATTTCATGTCCTATTCTCTCAGTCAAATTTTCTAAACTGAGGGAGGAGGGGCGTGAAGGGGGAGGAACCGGCTGTGCAGACAATGCTAATTTTTAGATTGTGCCACACCTCCGGTTGCAAGCTTCACACCCCTAATGTATATGATGGTCCAGTGTCCCCTAGAGGATTCAGAGAAATGGATTTATCGGTAAGTACCAAAATCCTCTTTTCCCTCTGCAGTGGACACAGATACTGACAAGACAGGGACGCGCAGCTGCTCCAGTGTGACTCCACATTACTTCAGCGGTACCTGGGGACCATAGCAGGGGGAGAGTGATTACTAGTGTACTAAGTCCCCTATCAGGGTACTTAGTTTGCGACCCGGCTAAGCTTGGAATTATCGGTAAGGGCTGGCTCCAAACAACTGTGTCTCCCTGAAGGGCTCTTTGTGGGTTAATTGTGCTTAACCTTTCGTGTGTGTGTGTGTGTGTGTGTGTGTGTGTGTGTGTGTGTGTGCGCGCCCGCGCGCGTGCTGTCACATTACATTATGTCAGGCAAAGAGTGTGTGTCTTGTACCGCAGAGTGTTCCTCTTCACCAGGGGGCTCATTACTGGGTACTCAGGTTCACAGACTAGTGGGGCCGAACCGGAATGGGTTAATTCTCTTAAGGGAATGATCTCAACTCTTTTTTTCTTTTTTGTAATTAAGTCCTTTTTTATTATTTTTTCCCATTTAAACATACATATACCAACACAAACAACATTGAGCGTCTAGTCAATCTCCATACAAAATAAAAATTCCAATTCATCATGTTCGGCAAGTTTTCAATAAATCATCTAAACCAGAGATTTTCAACCTTTTACAACTCGCGACACACTGAACAAGATCTAAATATTGCCATGGCACACTCAAATATAATGGGTATGCATGGTGCAGTTGCGTGTCCTAGGATGTCATGTCGCAGCTTCTCTATAGGTAATGCCTGAGCCACATCTGAGAAAGCCAGAAGAGCCCAACACTGCCTGGGCCCCAAATTAGACCTGGTTCTGCAACAACTAAACCCACCAGTATTGATCGTCCCAGGGCCTCAGTAGCGGCAAAACACTGACGGCCTGGCTCTGCTTCAATGGCGGCACACTTGTAGACTGCTCAGGGCACACTAGTTTGCCATGGCACACTGGTTGAAAAACACTGATCTAAACCATGGCAACAATTTATATATACAAATAGTAATACTGGTTCCTGCTTGAACCCGTATCAGGCGATCATGCCCCGGCATTGTTACTCACAACCTTTTCTAATGCCAGTTATATACCCTTATTATTACCCTCCCCCCTACTTTCCTTTTTCCTTAGTGATATTTTCAGTACCTCAGTACCCCCCTCTCTTATATCTTATCCCTATTAGTGCACTTATCCCTGTTCTTGCTCTTATTTCTATTTACTCCCCATATTTGCGATATCATTTTAGTTCCCAATGATTTTCCGTGAAAAATACTTTGCCTTAATGTAAGGTTCTTGTCTATCGTGAACTATACATTCCCACCTATCCCTTAATATTTATTTTATTTCTATATCCTATATAATTATAATATAATATCATGCTCCCCACCCATAAACCTTTATTTTTAGTGCAGTACGTGCTAATTGTGACCAGTTTTTTTTTTTTTTTGTTTTTTTTTATATTTAAACTTGTTACACTATTGCCGGAGCCTCCCACTCACCCGATGCAGTCCAAGCAGTTCCCAACAATTATAAACCTCCACACCTCACCTGCCATGCAATCCTGTTCCAGCAAGCAGAGGGGGCACATTTGCACCATACTAATTTTTCTATTTAGAGTCGTCCAACCTCTTATAATACTAGGATTGTATCCATCTACCCCATATGGTCACAAATGTATTCTCCATTTTTTGAGAGATGTATACATTATTTTCATGTGCTACTGTCTGATTAACAAGTGCTATCCGGCTGTTTATTTCTGGGCCCTCTGAAGCCTTCCATCCCCTAGCAATTATCACCTTAGCCAATGAGCACAACACTGTAGCATATTTTTTATCATTTACATCCAGAACATTATACTGCCTGGGACGCTCATACATTTTGGACATACGTCCGAGTTTCTACCTCCAAACTTCATCATTCTTACTGGAGTTAAGTAGGTCCTATGTAATATAAACAGCTGAATCTGTTGAAATCTTATTGATTTTGTAGCCCCTTGAGATGAAGCCATCGCCAAACTCCATGCTTCCTCACTTATTGGGCCGATATCTCCCTCCCATCTATCTCTAAGCCCAGGAAGATCCTCCACAGAATATGCATTTGCCAAAAAGTTGTAAATGCGAGATACGGCTCTACTTGGCCCCATATCCCTTAGTAATCTTTTAACCGGTGCATCCTCTATGTTTGGAGATGATTCATGGAATTGGGCCGATAGTGCATGTCTCAGTTGTAGGTACCTATAGAAGAATGACCCCGGCACATCAAATTCTTCTCTCAACTGTGAAAAAGACTTCATTATCTGAGAGCTATATAGTTGGCCTATCATAAAAATGCCCTTAGAACCCCAAGCATTATCCCGCTGTAAGTATCTCAGCTCCCTTAACCCTTTTGAATTCCTCAGGGGAGTATCTGGATCCAATCCCTTGTACTCTTAGGGTGAGATTCAAATGATATATCACGCCCAATTTCCTTTCTAAAATTATCTCCGTTATTGCGCATATTGCGTCCATAGTAATCAGGTTTACTGTTGAAAGGGTTGGGTGCCTTGCTACCCCAGGGGTAGGGAGCTGAAATAATGATACAACGTCCCTGAGGGCAGAAACAGAACGAGTGTGGAAAGGGGTGAAAAGAATTGAATCCCGCCCATAGTCTAGTTGCCTGGCTCCAAACCTTTGCTGCCTGGGTAACTATAGCCGGAGCTGTATGAGGAAGGTTCCCAGATAATAACATTTGTTCTGGAGTGTGTCCTATATTAGCCTGTGCTAACAGGAAACATATCTGTCCATTCGCCTGGCCTTCCACTCTCCATTTTTGTATATGCGCCAATTGCGCTGCAAGATAATATAACTTAAAATTTGGAAGTGCCATCCCACCTTTTTTTCTTGACCTAGTTAAAGTATTTATTTGAATTCTTGGACGCTGGTTTCTCCAGACCAGTGATGATCTCATACTATTTAGTTTCCTAAATATTGAGTCTATTAAATACACTGGTGACTGTTGAAAAACATATAATAATTTTGGTTGAACCACCATTTTTACTAGATTTACCCGACTCATTACTGTAATCTATTCCAAGATTTTATCTTAATTCTCAAATATTCAAACAATGGATGAACATTAAGAGGGACAAAATCTAACGGGGGAACTGTTATCCAGATACCTAGATATTTAAAGCCACCAGCCTCCATTGGAGTGGTAGATTAATTTGAGATACTAGGGACAAATTTCCCGAGAGTGGAAGAACACAAGTCTTCCCCCAATTAATATATAATCCCCAATACCCCCCAAATTTTGTTATTATATCCAGAATTATGGGCATTGAAGTACCGTAGTTTGACAAAAACATTAATACATCATCTGCATACAGTGCCACTGGATCTCTCCCTTCACCAACTCGGAGTCCCACTATCTCTTGATGATCTCGAATAATACAAGCCAACGGCTCAATTGCCAGTGCAAACAAAAATGGTGATAGGGGACACCCCTGTCTTGTTCCCCTCCATGAGGAGAACGGTGATGATACAAAACCATTTATAGATACCCGAGCCTTAGGGACCTTATATAATAATTGAACCCATTTAATAAAAATTGGCCCTATATCAACAGCCTTCATAACTTCCCATAAGAATGACCATTCCACAGCATCGAAAGCCTTAACTGCATCTAATGAGACCACTACTGGAAAAGGTTCCTCCTCCTGTGCAGTCTGTAAATGTATATACAATCTGTAGATTAACTGAAGTTGATTTCCCGGTTTTGAATCCTGTCTGGTCAGGATGTATAATTGATGTCAATACTTGACTAAGTCGAGCAGACAGTACTTTTGCTAATATTTTAGCATCTGTTGAGCTCAGTGAGATCGGCCTATATGATTCCATTAACTCGGAAGCAGTAATAGTCCTTATCCCAAAACCAGGAAAATATCCTGACATTGAAGCTGGAATGCCATTTTCCTCATAAAATGAGTTAAACATTTGAAGCAGTCTGGAGCAAATAGCCCCACATGTCTTTTATACACCTCTATAGGAATGCCATCTGACCCAGGTACTTTACCCCAGGGAAGGATGTTATGGCCCTTTCAATTTCCGCTATTGTTATGGGGGCCTCCAATGCGACACAGTCTGTTCCCTCCAATATTGGGAGTTTTATATTGGAGGCATATCTAGATATTTCCACCTGATTGCATTTTAACTTGGTTTTATACACTTCCCTATAATAATCTACAAAGGTTTCCACAATCTCACACGTGGAATTAACCAAGGTCCCACTTTTAGTCTGAACCTTGGTGATCACATTCGAGGGTCTGTCTGCCTGGGCTAAATAGGCCAAATAACATCCTGACCTATCAGCATTAAAATATTGAGAGTGTGAAGCAAATAACATTCTACGTGCCGCACCTTCTCCTAAATATGTTTTCCACTCCCCTTGTGCTTCTAACCAGGCTTCCTTAGAGGATTCAAGACTATCATTCAAATAGGCCAAATCTAAAATATTACACTTCCTTTCTAATTCAGTGGTCCTTTTCCTGTTTGCCACTTTCAACTCTTCTATTCTTTTTATCAGTGATCCTCGCATGAAGGCCTTGAACGCATCCCAAACTGTTGAAGCAGCGGAGCCCATATTCTCATTCAGGAAATCTATCCATATTGATTCTAATTCCAACCCCGTCCCCATCTGAACTAGCCATGTCGGGTGACATTTCCAATATGATTGTCCCCTATCCTATTCCATGGCTAAAAGTATCAGAACTGGCGAATGGTCAGATATGCCCTTCGTTTTATATTCTATAGTAGACACATTGGGCAGAAATTTCCTTGATACTAATACCATATCAATTCTGGAGAAGGAGTGATAAGATTGCGAAAAGCATGAATACTGTTTCACATTGGGGTTTCTGTCTCGCCATGGATCTACCCAACCCAGATCGGCCACAAATGTTGCTAAACCCCCTATTACCTTGAGTGGTCTGAGTGGCTGATTTCTACCATCTATCCATACGAGGCTCCAGGACTTTATTGAAATCTCCCATACAGATAACTGGGGAGTCTGGAGATATTGCTACAAATTCAACAGCTCTCCTTAGAACATCATATGTAAATGAGGGAGGGATATAAATTGGCAACAAGTAAATCTGCACCGAGTGTATAGCACAATTTAAAAATACGTATCTGCCACCTGGGTCTATCTTGACCTCGTATATAAATGGAGTTGTTTTTTTAATAAGAACCGACACTCCACTAGATGACGAAGTATAGGGGGCCTCTTTAATGACATAAGTTTTCCCCCAGTTAGCTGCGTTTTAGAGATGCATACTATATCTGCTCCATATTGTTTTATCTGATTTAGAACTAAAGAGCGCTTTATTTTATCATTGATACCTCTCACATTCCATGTTACAAATTTAACCATCTATACCACCTCTTGCCATGGCCAAATACCCTTCCTATGAGTTACCTCAATTATCCTTATTAACACCCGAATATGATTACCTCTCTCATTGACCTGCCGTGCACAATCTGCCCCCTCTGCCATTAAACAGCTGTACATCACCAAATTATTCCTGGAGCGACCAGACCTTAAAATACATACTAAAAATAACACAACAGAACCCCTTCCCCCCCACCCTGTATACCAACCCTATTGAGGCATACCTAATTCCCTACCACTACCTTTATTCCAACATGAAAACCCTCTAGGGGCATCCACCTTCTCTTAATCTACTCTAAAAAGGGGCAATAAATGCCAATGACCACCAAGACACGGTGAGCTCTCCAGCATTATTATTATTTTTTTTTTTTTTGATTACTGTCGTTGCATTATATATCTCCTTCTATGGCACAGGAGACAACAAAGGAAAAAAAAACACATTTTATATAAATAAATAATAAATAAATTAATAAATATTCCCCTCCCCCACACCCTATATCCATATATACTTATATCCTACTTATCTATATCTAGGCATACATCTCCATATGGCAACTTGGTCCACCCGTTCTAGAGTGGAGACCAAATTAGCCACATTAGTGATTTAGAGAGAAATCCTAGACGAATACCTTCTTCTATAGTCAGAGATGGGGAAGGGAGAGGGGGGAGAGAGAGAAAAAAAAGAAACACATATCTATACATTTTTAAACTCTATACAGTTAATCAGCAGCCATCTGCCGTGGGCCAGGTGCCTGTCTGTCCAGCCAGACTGCAGCCTCCCTGGGAGTGGTGAAAAAGATAGTCTCTCCATCTATCACGATCCTTAATTTTGAAGGAAAGAGCATTGAGTATTGAAAATTTAGCTCTCACAGCCGCCTTTTGATTGGTATGAATTTAGCTCTGTCCTTTTGCACCTCCAGTGCAAAATCGGGAAACAGATAAATTTTTGCCCCCTTGCATTCTAGTGGGCTCTTACTGCGAGCAAGTCTCATCATTGTATCACGATCCTGATAGTTCAAGACTTTTATAATAAAAGTACGAGGTGGAGCCCCAGGAGGTAATGGATGAAAAGGAATTCGATGGGCCCTTTCTACTGCAAATTGCCCAGAAAAAGAGTCTCTCCCAAATTTGTCGCACAGCCATTTTTCTATGAACTTTTCAGGATTAGTTCCCTCCTCGCGTTCAGGAAGTCCTACTATTCTCACATTATTTCTACATAACCTTCTTTCAATCTCTGAGAGTTTATTTTGCATAATTGCCATCTGATCTGTTAACTTTTTTACCTGGGTTTTTAGCTGACCTTGAGAGTCTTCTATAGTGGAGACTCGTACCTCAGCCTCATTCACCCGCTCCCGTATTTTTTGCACAGCCTGACAAAGCAGAGAGATATCTACTTGGACTGTACCGATCTTTTCTAATAGACGTTTACTGCTTCCAGAACTTGGTGTAAAATAACTATTTGCTTTTGATGGTGTTGTACTGGGTGTAGTGGTGGGTGCCTGGGAACTACCCCCGACTTGTGAACGAGCATATTTTTCCAGCTGTACTGCGGCCGCTGCTTGACCGGTTTTGCCCATTTTTACTATCTGCGCCGCTTATTCAATTCAAAACAGTTTGATGTGCAGTTTGTATATAATTCGCTCAGCCTTTTTGTCATATGTCCTAGAGGATGCTGGGGACACTTCATAGACCATGGGGTATAGACGGGATCCGCAGGAGACATGGGCACACTCTTAAGACTTTTACTGGGTGTGAACTGGCTCCTCCCTCTATGCCCCTCCTCCAGACCTCAGTTAGATTCTGTGCCCAGAGAGACTGGACACTAACAGAGGAGCTCTCCAGAGTTTCTCTGAAAAAGACTTAGGCCCTCATTCCGAGTTGTTCGCTCGCTAGCTGCTTTTAGCAGCATTGCACACGCTAAACTGCCGCCCTCTGGGAGTGTATCTAAGCTTAGCAGAATTGCGAACGAAAGATTAGCAGAATTGCGAATAGAAATTCCATAGCAGTTTCTGAGTAGCACGAGACTTACTCCTACATTGCGATCAGGTCAGTCAGTTTCGTTCCTGGTTTGACGTCACAAACACACCCAGCGTTCGCCCAGACACTCCACCGTTTCTTCAGACACTCCCGCGTTTTTCCCAGAAACGCCAGCATTTTTTCGCGCACTCCCAGAAAACGGCCAGTTTCCGACCAGAAACACCCACTTCCTGTCAATCACACTACGATCACCAGAACGATGAAAAAGCTTTGTTATGCCGTGAGTAAAATACCTAACTTTTGTGTAAAATAACTAAGCGCATGCGCTCTGCGAACCTTGCGCATGCACAGTAAGCGACTAATCGCAGTATAGCGAAAATCGTCAACGAGCGAACAACTCGGAATGACCCCCTTAGTTAGGTTTTTTATTTTCAGGGAGCACAGCTGGCTACAGACTCCCTGCATCGTGGGACAAGGAGAGAGAAGCAGACCTACTTCTAATGAGTTCAAAGGCTCTGCTTCTTAGGCTACTGGACACCATTAGCTCCAGAGGGTCTGATCGCTAGCCGTGCTAGATGCTCGTTCCTGGAGCCGCGCCATCAACCCCCCTTGTAAAGCCAGAAGAAAGAAGCCGGGTGAGTATTGTAAGTGCAGAAGACTTCAGTGACTGCTGACACAGACTGAGGTACCGCGTGGCGGTCGCGCTGTGCGCCATGCTCTCACACACACAGCGGCACTGATGGGTGCAGGGCGCAGGGGTGGCGCCCTGAGCAGCAGGAAACCTCAGATTCTGGCACTGGCAGACATAAGGGTGCCTGGGCACTTTATTAACCCACGCCAGTCTAAAAATTATATCCGTGAAAGCGGGACTGAAGCGCGCCATTGAGGGGGCGTGGCTTAGCCCTCAGAGCTCTAACCAGCGCCATTTTCTTCTCCACAGAGGTGCAGAGACGCTGAGCCTTCCTCTCCACTGTCAAGTAACGGGCAAAACAGGGGGGTGCAGTTGATTTGGTGCTTATTATTATTATAATAGGAAAAGCGCTGACATACTCTGGGCTGTGTATTGCACACTTCAGGGTAAAGTTAGGCGCTGGGTTGTGAGCTGGCAATCTCCCTTTGTGTCTCCCTGACAGGCTTAGTGTGGGTCTGTCCCCTATAGCCCAGTGTGTTTGGTGTGTCGGAACACGTGTGTCGGCATGTCTGAGGCTGAATGCTCTTCCCAGGAGGAAGTAGGGGTGGAGACAGTGCAGAATATGGGAGTGACACAGTCGGCACCGCCGACACCGGATTGGGTGAATATGTTGAGTGTTTTGAATGCAAATGTGGCTTTGTTAAATAAGAGGTTTGATAAATCTGAGTCACAGCACCAAGCATGGAGAAGGTCCATGGAGGATGCATTGTCACAAAACTCTTCGGGGTCACAGAAACGTTCATTTGCCCAGTTAGTGGACAAAGATACCGACACAGATTCTGATTCCTGTGTCGACTATAATGATACCAGATTGAATCCTAAACTGGCTAAAAATATTCAGTACATGATTGTGGCGATAAAGTACGTGTTAAATATCACGGAGGACCCTGAGGTTCCTGATACGAGGGTCTGCATGTATAAGGGTAAGAAACCTGAGGTAACGTTCCGTCCCTCTCATGAACTGAATGCTCTCTTTGAAAAGGCTTGGGAAAATCCTGACAAAATGTTTTTGATTCCCAAGAGAATTTTGCTGACATATCCATTTCCCTCAGGGGACAGGAAAATGTGGGAGTCAACCCCCTCTGTGGACAAGGCCTTATCCCATCTGTCCAAGAAGGTGGCCCTTCCGAGTCCGGACACAGCAGACCTGAAGGATCCTGCGGATCGTCGACAGGAAAGCACGTTGAAATCGATCTATGTCGCTACGGGTACACTGCTCAGACCTACCGTGGCGTCGGCATGGGTGAGTAGTGCTTTTGAAAAATGGGCGGATAATTTATCCTCTGAAATTGATACCCTGGACAGAGATAGCATTCTCGTAACTTTAAGTTACATAAGGGACGCTGCAGGGTATCTGAAAGACGCTGCAAGGGATATTGGCATTTTGGGATCAAAGGCCAATGCAATGTCAGTCTCGGCTAGGAGGGCATTGTGGATTCGTCAATGGAATGCTGATTCGAAGAAAAATATGGAGACTGCCGTATAAAGGTGGTGTCTTGTTTGGTGACGGCCTCGCGGACCTGGTATCTACAGCTACTGCGGGTAAGTCATCGTTTCTACCTTATGTCCCTGCACAGCAGAAGAAAATGCCTCAATATCAGATGCAGTCCTTTCGGCCCAATAAGTTCAAAAGAGGGCGAGGGGGCTCCTTCCTTGCTACGAGAGGTAGGGGAAGGGGAAAAAGATCACCTGCGGTGGCAGGTTCCCAGGAGCAGAAGCCCTCCACGGCTGCTGCAAAACCCTCCGCATGACGCTGGGGCTCCTCTACAGGAGTCCGTTCCGGTGGGGGCACGTCTCAAACTCCTCAGTCAGGTCTGGGTTCGCTCGGACCTGGATCCTTGGGTTTTAGACATAATAACCCAAGGTTACAGGCTGGAGTTTCAGGACGTGCCCCCTCAACGTTTTTTCAAGTCAGCCTTGCCAGCTTCTCTTCCAGAAAGGGAGGTGGTCTGCGCGGCCATACAAAAGCTGTGCCTACATCAGGTCATTGTCACAGTACCACCGTCACAACAAGGATAAGGCTTTTATTCGAGCCTGTTCGTGGTACCAAAGCCGGATGGCTCGGTCAGACCGATTCTGAACTTAAAGTCTCTCAATTTCTATCTGAAGAGATTCAAATTCAAAATGGAATCTCTTCGGGCAGTGATCTCCAGTCTGGAGGGAGGAGACTTTATGGTATCAGTAGACATAAAGGACGCGTACTTACACGTCCCCATTTACCCTCCGCATCAGGCGTACCTGAGGTTTGCGGTTCAGGATTGTCATTACCAATTTCAGACGTTACCGTTTGGGCTTTCCACAGCTCCAAGGATCTTCACAAAGGTGATGGCGGAAATGATGGTTCTCCTGCGCAAGCAAGGAGTCACAATTATCCCGTACTTGGACGATCTCCTAATAAAGGCGAGATCAAGGGAGAAATTACTAGAACACGTGGAGCTCTCCCTGAAGATTCTACAGCAACATGGTTGGCTCCTAAATTTGCCAAAATCACAGTTGGTTCCGACAATGCGGCTGTCGTTCCTGGGCATGATTCTGGACACGGAGTTACAGAGAGTTTTTCTGCCAGTGGAGAAATCTCTGGAAATCCAGAACATGGTAAAAGGGATTCTGAAACCGGCGAGGGTGTCGATTCATCAGTGCACTCGGTTGCTGGGGAAGATGGTGGCGGCCTACGAGGCCGTTCCATTTGGCAGGTTTCATGCCAGGGTCTTTCAGTGGGACCTGCTGGACAAGTGGTCCGGGTCTCACCTGCTCATGCACCGGAAAATAGTCCTGTCTTCCAGGACCCGAATCTCTCTCCTGTGGTGGCTGCACAGTCCTCACCTTCTAGAGGGACGCAGGTTCGGGATCCAGGATTGGGTCCTGGTAACCACGGATGCAAGTCTCCGGGGCTGGGGAGCAGTCACACAGTGGGAAAATTTTCAGGGAAAATGGTCGTCAGGAGGCTTGTCTGCACATAAACATTCTGGAATTGAGGGCCATTTACAACGGCCTTCGACAAGCGGAAAACCTTCTTCAAGATCTGCCCGTCTTGATTCAGTCGGACAACATAACAGCAGTGGCGTACATAAACCTCCAGGGCGGTACAAAGAGCAGAGCGGCAATGGCCGAGGCCACAAAAGTTCTTCCGCTGGGCGGAAAGTCATGTAAGCGCTCTGGTGGCAGTCTTCATTCCTGGAGTGGACAACTGGGAAGCAGACTTCCTCAGCAGACACGATCTCCATCCAGGGGAGAGGGGTCTTCATCAAGAGATCTTCGCAGACGTGACAAGTCACTGGGGAATTCCTCATGTAGACATGATGGCGTCTCGACTCAACAAGAAACTTCGGAGGTATTGTTCCAGGTCAAGGGACCCTCAGGGACCCTCAAGCAACAGCGGTGGACGCCTTGGTGACATCGTGGGTGTTTCCGTCGGTCTACGTGTTCCCGCCACTTCCACTCATTCGAAAGGTGCTAAGGATCATAAGAAGAACAAGAGTTCTGGTGATACTCATTGTCCCAGACTGGCCGAAGAGAGACTGGTATCCGGATCTTCAGGAGTTGCTCATAGGGGATCCGTGGCCTCTTCCTCTCCGAGAGGACCTGTTACAGCAAGGTCCGTGCGTGACCCAGGACTTACCGCGGCTGCGTTTGACAGCATGGCGGTTGAACGCCTTATTCTAGCCCGGAAGGGGATTCCCAGTGAAGTTATCCCCACTCTGCTTCAGGCTAGAAAGGAAGTAACGGCGAAGCATGACCATCGTATTTGGAGAAAATATGTGTCTTGGTGTGAATCCAAGAGGGCCCCTACGGAGGAATTTCAGCTGGGGCGTTTTCTCCATTTTCTACAAGCTGGTGTGGATGCGGGCCTAAAGTTGAGTTCCATTAAGGTACAAATTTCGGCTTTATCAATATTCTTTCAGAAGGAATTGGCTTCCCTCCCTGAAGTTCAGACTTTCGTAAAGGGTGTGCTGCATATCCAGCCTCTGTTTGTGCCTCCGGTGGCACTGTGGGATCTCAACATGGTGTTGAGGTTCCTGCAATCTTCTTGGTTTGAACCTTTACGGAAGGTTGAGTTGAAATTCCTCACGTGGAAAGTGGTCATCTTGTTGGCATTGGCGTCCGCAAGGCGAGTATCTGAGTTGGCGGCCTTGTCTCACAAGAGCCCCTATTTGATCTCCCATGAAGATAGAGCAGAGTTGCGGACTCGGCAGCTGTTTCTACTAAAGGTGGTTTCAGCGTTTCACATGAACTAACCTATTGTAGTGCCAGTGGCTACTGACACCCTCGTGGACTCAAAGTCTCTGGATGTGGTCAGGGCTTTGAAAATCTATGTAGCCAGAACGGCTCAGATTAGGAAAACGGAGGATCTGTTTGTCCTATATGCTCCCAATAAGATTGGGCGCCTGCTTCCAAGCAGACTATTGCGCGTTGGATCTGTAACACGATTCAACAGGCTCATTCTACGGCTGGATTGCCGTTGCCGAAATCGGTTAAGGCCCATTCTACTAGGAAGGTGGGCTCTTCTTGGGTGGCTGCCCGTGGGGTCTCGGCGTTACAACTTTGTCGCGCAGCTACTTGGTCAGGTTCAAACACTTTCGCAAAGTTCTCCAAGTTTGATACCCTGGCTAATGAGGACCTCTTGTTTGGTCAATCGGTGCTGCAGAGTCATCCGCACTCTCCCGCCCGATCTGAAGCTTTGGTATAATCCCCATGGTCTATAAAGTGTCCCCAGCATCCTCTAGGACGTATGAGAAAACAGGATTTTAATTCCTACCGGTAAATCCTTTTCTCTTAGTTTGTAGAGGATGCTGTGCGCCCGTCCCTGTGCGGACTCTATCTGCAGTAGTAGTTGTAGGTTTTGGTTGTGTTACACAATGGTTGTGTTTGGTTATAATCAGCCTGTTGCTGGTTTTTTGTTCATGCTGTTGACTGGGTTTGCTTACAAATGCCATGTTGTACGGCGTGTTTTGTTGTGTGAGCTGGTGTGTATCTCACCTTTAGTTTTAAAAATAATAAAAATCCTTTTCCTCGAAATGTCCGTCTCCCTGGGCACAGTTCCTATAACTGAGGTCTGGAGGAGGGGCATAGAGGGAGGATCCAGTTCACACCCAGTAAAAGTCTTAGAGTGTGCCCATGTCTCCTGCGGATCCCGTCTATACCCCATGGTCTATGAAGTGTCCTCAGCATCCTCTATGGACTAAGGGAAAAGGATTTACCGGTAGGTATTAAAATCCTATTTTCCTCTTCCTCACCCACTGTTATTGACAACTGTGTTAATTACTTTTACTTTTAATGCGCATACCTCACTTCCAAGCGGTAGAATATTGGGGGTCATTCCGAGTTGATCGCTCGCTGACGTTTTTTGCAGCGCAGCGATCAGATTTAAAAACGGCAAATATGCGTATGCACCGTAATCTGCACGCGCAACGTACGGGTACATTGAGCATCGTGGTTTTGCACAGGTTCTAGCGACGCTTACAGTCGCACTGGCGGTCGCAAGAAGATTGACAGAAAGTGGGAGTTTCTGGGTGTCAACTGACCGTTTTCTGTGAGTGTTTGGAAAAACGCAGGCATGGCCGGGCGTTTGCTGGGCGGGTATCTGACCTCATTACCGTGTCACTCGTCGCAGCAATCATCGCACAGGATAAGTAACTACAGGGCTGGTCTTGTTTTGCACAAAATGTGTTTGCAGGCGCACTGCTGCACAGGCATTCGCACTCCTGCAAAGCGAAAATACTCCCCCGTGGGTGGCGACTATGCGTTTGCACAGTTGCTAAAAACTAACGAGCGAACAACTCAAAATGACCCCCATTGTACCCAAACCATCAAACCCCTTATCCTTGCTGCAGGAGTTTCAACAATATTATGTATGCCTGCTATTATGTTTCCACTTACGGGAGCCAGGCTTAGCTCCTCAATACAGCATACCAATATTTCTTTCAGATAACAGTCCCCACTGGAGAGGAAAAAATAAACAGTTCTCTTTTTCTTTAACTCAGGAGCTCACTAGAAGGCATCCGGCTGGCTGCTGTTATCCCCTCTGTCCGACCTGCTGCCGTCGCAGCTGGGGAAGCACACAGTTCTCCAGGCCCTCTCCTCTCTGGCACTTCTCCGGAAGCTCCCCCTCTGTATGAACGCCTAATGTCCTACGTCCGCCCGCTGTTCGGCCAGCCGCCGCAGTGTGGAACGGACTGCGCAGGTACCCGGCGCCTTTAGCCTAACCAGGATATCGCTGGGGTGGGGGTCAGTCACCCAAGGACCACCAGATGTCTCTGTCACCGCCGCTGCTCCGCCAACCGCAACAGCGGGAGGCTGGCTGCACAGACGCCCCCGCTCCCCGTACCTCTCCAAGAGAGTACCGGGAAACTATTCACTGATGGGCCAACTCTGTTCACGCTGCAGGCGGAGTCAGACAGTCCAGACGCTCCGCTCCACGTGCATGGAGCCGCCACGGAGATCTGCTGCAGTAGGTGAGTCCGGATGTCAGCCGGAGAGCTCACACACCTGCTCCTACTCCCGCCTCGCCATGGCCACGCCCCCCTGCACTAAATTTTCGATCTCAACTCTTTTTCTACAAAATTGTCCCACAATGAGAAAGAGATGCAATACTTAAAACAGACTGTGGATGAGTTTATGAACAAAGACTCAATCCCCAGGACAGCGTCTCGAACCCCTCCCATTTGTCCGCAGAAGCGATCTCTGGCCCATTTCCTGCAGTCTGACGCTGACAGGTCAGATATGGGGGAGGTGGACTCAGAGGGGGGGGATGCAGCTCTGTCACAGGGAATAGAGTCTCTTATAGAGGCTAACAGATGTTTTGCACATTCCTGATAAGGTGTCAGAGGAGTGTACGGAATCTTATTTTAATGATAAAAAGAAGTCCTCAGTCACACTTCCTGCGTCAAAGGAATTGAATACCCTTTTTGAAGAACCATGGGTTAATCCTGATAAGAAGTTTCAGATCCCTAAAAGGTTCCTCTCATCTTTTCCTTTTCCTCTGGAGGGCAGAAAAAAATGGGAAAAACCACTGATAGTGGACGCATCAGTCTCTAGGCTGTCACGTATAATCGTATTGCCTGTTCCTGGTGCAGCCTCCCTGAAAGACACAGCTGATCGTAAAATTGAGACTACACTCAAATCATTGTACACAGCTGCTGGGGTGGCCCAAAGACCCACTATTGCATGTGCGTGGATCACTAAAGCCATTGCAAAATTGTCAGGTAACCTAATTGAGGGGTTACATTCCTTATCTTAGGGGGGATGTTGTCTTACTCCTGCAGCATATACAGGACTCTGCGAACTTTATGGTAGAAGGCATAAAGGAAATAGGCGTGCTTAACGCACGCACCACCGCTATGGCAGTGTCGGCACGCAGAGGCTTGTGGCTACACCAGTGGACTGCTGACGCAGATTCCAGAAAAGGCGTGCAAGGCCTACCATTCACAGGAGAGGCCTTGTTTGGAGATGAATTAGACAAATGGATCTCCACGGCTACTGCGGGTAAGTCTACGTATCTTCTTTCCGCAGCCCCCCCAACCAAGAAGACTTATTCAGCTTTTAAGTTACAGTCCTTTCGGATGGCCAAGTTCAAGGGCAAATCCAGAGGTGCCTCTACGTCCTGCAGCGGCGCAGGAGGTAAACCACGCAAACCAGCAACAGCAGGTGCTCAGGAACAGAGCTCAGGCTCTACTTCCTCAAAGATTGCAGCATGATGGTGGACCGCAATGCCTGGAAAGCTGTGAGGTGGGAGCCCGCCTACAATTCTTCAGTCAAATCTGGTCAAATTCGTGCCAGGATCCCTGGGTCATAAATCTTGTTTCTAGGGCTACAGACTGGAGTTCCAAGAGCTCCCACCTCACAGATTATTCTAATCAGGCTTGCCAGTTTCACAAGAGGCAAGTATAACTTTACAACATGCCATCCAAAAACTGGTACAGACTCTGGTCCTTTTTCCAGTTCCAACTCATCAGCTAAACAAGGGGTACTATTCCAACTTGTTTGAAGTACCGAAACCGAACAGTTCGGTAAGACCAATTTTTGAACCTCAAGTCGTTGAACCCGTACTTACGAGTGTTCAAATTCAAGATGGAGTCTATGAGAGCGGTGATCTCGGGTCTGGAGGAGGGGGAATTCCTAGTGTCTATGGATATCAAGGATGCATACCTTCAAATTCCGATCTGGCCGCCTCATCAGACTTACTTACGGTTTGAACTGCAGGACTGTCATTACCAGTTCCAGGCCCTGCCATTCAGTCTCTCCACGGCACCGAGGGTGTTCACCAAGATGATGGCAGAGATGATGTTTTTACTCTGCAAACAGGGAGTGAACATAAATCCGTACCTGGACGATCTCCTGATAAAAGCACCTTCCAGGGAAACGTTGCTGGACAGCATTGCTCTCTCAACCAAACGTCTCCAGGATTATGGGTGGATTCTGAACCTTCCGAAATCTCACCTAGAGCCAACACGGAGGCTCCCATTCCTGGGAATGATACTGGATACAGAGTCGCAGAAGGTGTTCCTTCCGTCGGAAAAGGCATTCGTAATCCAGTCGATGGTTCGGGATGTCCTGAAGCCAACCTGGATATCGGTGCATCTATGCATTCGCCTTCTGGGAAAATGACCTGTTACGAAGCTCTTCAATACGGAAGGTTTCACGCAAGACCCTTCCAGCTCGATCTGTTGGACAAATGGTCCGGATCGCATCTTCACATGCACCAGAGGATCCATCTGTCGCCAAAAGCCAGGATCTTCCTTCTGTGGTGGCTACAGACTTCTCACCTCATCGAGGGTCGGAGGTTCTGAATTCAGAACTGGATTCTGCTAACCACAGATGCAAGCCTCAGAGGTTAGGGAGCAGTCACTCAGGGGGTGCAGTTTCAAGGAAGATGGTCAAGTCAGGAAGGCGTCCTTCCAATCAACATTCTGGAACTCGGGGCCATATACAAAGCCCTTCTGCGGGCCTCACATCTTCTTCAAGATCGGGCCATTCAGGTCCAGTCTGACAATGTGACGGCAGTGATGTGCATAAACCAACAGGGCGGAACGAAAAGCAGAGCAGCAATGTCAGAGGTGTCAAGAATTCTCCTCTGGGCAGAGAGAAACACTGTGGCATTGTCAACGGTATTCATTCCGGGAGTAGACAACTGGGAAGCAGACTTTCTCAGCAGACACGACCTGCATCCGGGGGAGTGGGGACTTCACCCGGAAGTGTTCAGGTGCTTGACAAGTCGATGGGGATATCCACAGCTCGACATGATGGCCTCTCGTCTCAACAAGAAGCTCAAGCAGTATTGTTCCAGGTCGAGAGACCCACTGGCGGTGGCGGTAGACGCCCTAACGACTCCATGGGTCTATCAGATGGTGTACGTGTTTCCTCCACTTCCACTGTCCCAAGAATTCTAAAGAGAATAAAAAGGGGAAAGGTTCAAGCAATTCTAATTGCTCCGGATTGGCCAAGAAGGGCCTGGTATGCAGACCTTCTGGAGCTCCACGAAGATCCGTGGCCTCTATCTCTTCGCGAGGATCTTCTGCAACAGGGCCCGTTCGTCTGTCAGGACTTACCGTGGCTATGTTTGACGGCATGGAAGTTGAATGGCTGATTCTAGCCAGGAGAGGGATCCCTAACAAGGTTATCCGGATGTCAAAGTCAAAAATATTACACACACACACACACGCAAACTCCAGAGTGGCCTCTGTTCATGCGCATACACGCATGCTACATACCCAGGCCTTGTGTATTAACGCATGGCAAGAGTATATACGGTAGCAAACGCATTCGCACAGAAAAGCCACGGAGACATATTCAATACTTTATTCACATAGTGCATAATTTACACATAGTCTCCACACACTGTCAGCAACTTACATGCACTTAAAAGGTAAAACAACAGAGCTATTCAGGTTTACAGGATGTGAGGGGATGGAGCAAGGTTAGTACTTAGTGTTTGGTATCCAGATGTGCAGTATTTTGTGATCTACATTCCGGTTGCTATTTGCAGTCGATCGCACGTTTCTGCCTGTAGATATATGCAGAAATATAATATTCGCAAACTTATGATACTGTACTCAGGATATTTGGCGGGAACCCAGTGGCGAACACCTACAAGTACACCTGGACCAAGCATCGCCCATTCATTTAAACCAACCTATGACCCCTTGTACTGTAAATGACCTGCCCTCTGACCTATGAAAGAAGAGCTTACAGTTCCCATTGTACTATATTTCCATTGTATAAAAGAGAGGCCTCCTGACCAGGCTCACTGTCTATTCTCTGAAGGTCATCTTGCAAAGACTGACTGAGTTCTGGATCTACGAGCGCCCACGATCAAACGTATGTATTATTGGTTATAGCTCTTCTCTGTATATTGTTGTACCTTTTTATTTGTATATTCTTAAGTAAATGCTGTTGATGCGTTGGACCACAACATAACATTTAACTACTGGTGTCGCATTCCATTCTTGTTTGGGGTAAAGTGTACTCAGCCACTCGTGACGCTATATTGTGCACATAACGTTTCGGCGTGTATACACAATGTATGTACACATTTTAGCGGTTATATTTATGTGCAGCGGCTCAAACCAAAGTGTAATAATGTATTGCTTTTCCTTGTAATTTAATCGAATTTAACAGTTGGGGGCTCTGTCCGGAACACCTCACACTTGCGGACTTGCAGGGCCTAACAGACTTTGATCTAACAACAAAGGGTGGGGACGCCTCTAAAGTAAACAATTTCTGTTTTGTGTTGTTAAAACTACCTAATGTTGTTAAACCACATCTGTCTTGTATAGTCTCAGAGGTGCTGGTGCGAACTGAGGGACAACAAAGAAAAGCAATTTTTCTTTGAGTCAGTTGGCGAGAAAATAAACACACAAGCATACAGATATCTTGCGTATGTTCTCATACATTGTTACCATAGTTTGTAATAGTCATTATAGATCTGCATAGAATCGGATAAAGTTATTTGTTATACATTTGTTTTATTTGTTTAGTGGTTACCCGTAAAGCACGTACAATACTCTGTTCCTTCCTAAAAGTTTGGGCAGCACTCAAAGGAAGTTATCCTCGTGGGTGACTTTCAGTGTGTGTGGGGATCAAAAGAAGTATTGTGTATTGATCAATAGCAATAGAAGCACAACTTTGTTCTATTCCTTACATTAATTGATATAAGTGTGGTTGCTGCGTATATTCATATGCAGGAATACGTAATTGCAAACGCACGGTACACACGTGGCACAGTACAAAGGTACGTGAAGCGTGCGTACGGGAACATGCACATGTGCACAATTACGCGCACAGGTACATAATTACGCAAACTTGCGTAAACTAGCGAGTGCAAATTTGCCACAATAGAAGTTTATTTTAAAGTGAGATAAAAGACTTATAGTCTTACCTTAACAAATAACTGTCCGATTTTAGACAGATTACTCAAAATCTTATTATAAGTGTACTACCTCTGGGGCAAGTTATCAATCAAAGGGAGTGATTTTTTTTCTGTACAGAAAATATTGTGAATTCGTATGGGTTGAAAGTAAGTGTGAGTGGATTGAACCCCGGAATTCGGTATCCCGTAGGGCGAGACACAGCTAGGAGAAGCTCCAGTGGCGTGGCGGCTCGCAAATGCATGTTTAAGGCCAGGTGTGGCATTAGGCCATAAAACACTCCAGGTGACGAGACATAGCCTGCTGTAAAAAGTAAAATTTTCTTCATAATCGTAAGGAACACACATAAGTATTTGTGAGTCGTGCGATTTGACCGCACCTCTGCTCATGTGATACGCGTTGCAACGTGATATGGTTTTTGCGTCATTTTGCGCAAATAGCGTCATCATGCGTGTTAGTATACGCAGGGGTGATTGAGTAAAGAGTTAAGAACTTCACTGTTCTCCCAGGAACATTCTTGGTGGACATTCACTGGATGGGGTGATCGATGGTATGTTTCTCATCCGGAATTCCAGTGGATAGAAACCCAAAAGTAGCAGGCCTGTAACCTCCACTGGAAAGGCATTGGTTAATACATTTCGTGCTCCCAGTGCCTGAGGGGTCTGATAGGGTCCTCTCTGATATACGCGTGTCATCAGTCGGTGGGGCGTTGTATATTCGGTTGGGAAGGAGTTGGTGAAAGAACTCTGAGGACTTTCACCATTTGCTCGTATTCTCATTTGGGGATAGTGTTAAAAGGCCCACGATGGGAGCCAAATGCACAAGCGAGAGACCTTCGGCAGCTAGGGTTCAGGCTGAAGAAAAGGGACTGAAAGGGTCCGCTGGTTACATTATGTATAGGAAGTATGGACCTTACACAGAGGCTTTTTGTGATGAATCGGTACGTATGACTGTTGAAGATATTGCATCATTTCCTGGGGTTGGTAGTTTTGACCCAGAGATGCTACAAAATGTTAGAAATAGAATGTCTAATCAAATCCAGGAAACAGAGGATCACACATAACGACTGTTTAAACATGTGGCAACAGGAAGGAGAAACGCAAAGGGAACTTGCTCGCGCAGCGAGGTCAAAACCAGACAATAATGTGAATGCGAGCACACCACCACCGCCATATGTCGATGGAGAGAAGGCTGCTACAACCAATAACATACCAGGAAACAATAGAAATGCACTTCTAAATTGTACTAACCCTAACCCTTCCAAATTGTACCCTGTCCTAAGTACTTTCAAGGATCCTAGTTCAGAGGAGGAGGACGAACCTAGCCTGATCTCAGCCCTCTCTCAGGCAGTGACCATGCAAGAAACCAGGTGGGGCAAGCCTAACCGGTAAGAGCAACAACTGCTTCCTATTCAGGTGAAACGGCTGGGATCAAAGCTACCGGTAAGTATGGGTCCGTCCATTATCAAGAGACAGTGTATTCCCATGAAAGAAGTGACATAGTTGGGCTACACCCCGTCCTTATAATAGCTGCCCCGATGGGAGAACTGAAAGGGACGGGGTAACCCCCATGAGGAACGTTGCAATGTATTGCCTGTGGACCAGGTCTGAACTGCGGTCAATCATTACAGAATTCCCCGATCCTAGGAAAGACTTAGCCAAATGTCAAAAATTCATTAAGGATCTGGGTAATGCCCATGAACCCACAAACAAAGATTGGCGGACTGTGTTGCGAGCGTGCCTTCCCTCAAATATTGAATACTAAAGATTTATAAATGATTGCAAAATAGAGAAAGATAAACCTCTAACGGATGAATATAACCAAGAGAACGTTAAAAAAATTTCTCTAGCGTCCTAGCTGGGGACTCCGTAAGGACCATGGGGATAGACGGGCTCCGCAGGAGACATGGGCACTTTAAGAAAGAATTTAGGTTCTGGTGTGCTCTGGCTCCTCCCTCTATGCCCCTCCTCCAGACCTCAGTTTGATACTGTGCCCAGAGCGAGCTGGGTGCTTTTCAGTGAGCTCTCCTGAGTTTGCTGAGAGAAAGTATTTTGTTAGGTTTTTTATTTTCAGGGAGCTCTGCTGGCAACAGACTCCCTGCATCGTGGGACTGAGGGGAGAGAAGCAGCCCTACTCTTTGAAGCTAGGTCCTGCTTCTTAGGCTACTGGACACCATTAGCTCCAGAGGATTCGTACGCAGGATCTCACCCTCGCCGTCCGATCCCAGAGCCGCGCCGCCGTCCCCCTCGCAGAGCCGGAAGACAGAAGCTGGGTGAGTAGGAGAAGCAAGAAGACTTCGAAATCGGCGGCAGAAGACTCCGTTCTTCACTGAGGTAACGCACAGCACTGCAGCTGTGCGCCATTGCTCCCACACACCTCACATACTCCGGTCACTGTAAGGGTGCAGGGGGGAGGGGGGGGGGCGCCCTGGGCAGCATTTAGACCTCTTTTTGGCAAAAGTAAACATATATACAGTTGGGCACACATGCTGGTACACTACTCAGACCGGCGATTGTGTCGGCATGGGTTTATAGCGCTGTAGCAGCGTGGACAGATACCTTATCAGCAGACATTGAGACCCTAGAATGTGTATATATATATATATATATATATATATATATATATATATATATATATAAAAGATCATGCAATGGACAGGTGATGCCGACTAATAGAGGCATATGCAGGGTTTACCTTACAAGGCTGAGGAATTGTGTGGAGAAGGGCTCTCGAACCTGGTCTCCACAGCTATTGCTGGTAATTCTGATCTTTTGCTTTATATTCCCGCACAGCCTAAGAAAGCACGAAATTATCAAATGCAGTCCTTTCGATCACAAAGCAGGGGCAGAGGAAAGAAGCTGCACAACACAGCTAGTTCCCAGGAACAGAAGTCCTCCCCGGCCTCTACAAAATCCACCGCATGACGCTGGGGCTCCACAGGCGGAGCTAGGCCTGGTGGGGGCACGTCTTCGAAATTTCAGCCACAAGTGAGTTCACTCCCAGGTGGATCCCTGGGCAATAAAAACTCAGGGATACAAGCTGGAAGTCGAAGAGATGCCCCCTCACCGATACCTCAAATCGGCCCGACCAGCTTCCCCCCACGAGAGGGAAATAGTGTTAACTGCAATTCACAAATTGTATCTTCAACAGGTGGTGGTCAAGGTTCCCCTCCTTCAACAGGGAAGGGGTTGTTATTCGACCATGTTTGTAGTCCCGAAACCGGACGGTTCGGTCAGACCCATATTGAATTTAAAATCCCTGAACATATACCTGAAAAGGTTCAAGATGGAATCGCTGAGAGCGGTCATTGCAAGCCTGGAAGAGGGGGATTTTATGGTGTCTCTGGACATAAAGGATGCTTACCTGCATGTCCCCATTTATCCATCTCATCAGGAGTACCTCAGATTTGTGGTACAGGACTGTCATTACCAATTCCAGATGTTGCCGTTTGGTCTCTCCACGGCACCGAGAATATTTACCAAGGTAATGGCGGAAATGATGGTACTCCTGAGGAAGCAAGGGGTCACAATTATCCCATACTTGGACGATCTCCTCATAAAGGCGAGATCAAGAGAGCAGTTGCTGATCAGCGTAGCACTTTCTCTGGAAGTGTTACGGCAACACGGCTGGATTCTAAATATTCCAAAGTCGCAGTTGGTTCCTACGACTAGTCTGCCTTTCCTGGGCATGATTCTAGACATAGACCAGAAAAGGGCTTATCTCCCGATAGAGAGAGCTCAGGAACTCATGACACTGGTCAGGAACCTATTAAAACCAAAACAGGTGTCAGTGCATCACTGCACTCGAGTCCTGGGAAAGAGGGTGGCATCATAGCGGCCATTCCTTTCGACAGGTTCCATACGAGGACTTTTCAATGGGACTTACTGGACAAGTGGTCCGGATCACATCTTCCGATGCATCGGTTAATCACCCTATCCCCCAGGGCCAGGGTGTCTCTTCTGTGGTGGCTGCAGAGTGCTCACCTTCTCGAGGGCCGCAGATTCGGCATTCAGGACTGGGTCCTGGAGACCACGGATGCAAGCCTCCGAGGGTGGGGAGCAGTCACACAGGGAAGAGATTTCCAAGGTCTGTGGTCAAGTCAAGAGACTTGCCTTCACATCAACATCCTGGAACTAAGGGCCGTATACAACGCCCTGCGTCAAGCGGAGAACTTGCTTCGCAACCAACCGGTTCTGATTCAGTCAGACAACATCACCGCAGTGGCTCATGTAAACCGACAAGGTGGCACAAGGAGCAGAGTGGCGATGGCGGAAGCCACCAGAATTCTTCGCTGGGCGGAGAATCACGTAAGCGCACTGTCAGCAGTGTTCATCCCGGGAGTGGACAACTGGGAAGCAGACTTCCTCAGCAGACACGACCTCCACCCGGGAGAGTGGGGACTTCATCAGGAAGTCTTCGCACAGATTAGAAGTCGGTGGGAACTGCCACAGGTGGACATGATAGCATCCCGCTTCAACAAAAAGCTACAGAGGTATTGCGCCAGGTCAAGAGACCCTCAGGCGATAGCTGTAGACGCCCTGGCGACACCGTGGGTGTTCCAGTCGGTCTATGTATTCCCTCCTCTTCCTCTCATACCCAAGGTGCTGAGGATAATAAGAAAAAGAGGAGTGAGAACAATACTCATTGTTCCAGATTGGCCACGAAGGGGCCCTGTCTGTTCCAAGACTTGCCGCGGCTGGGTTTGACGGCATGGCGGTTGAACGCCGGATCCTAACAGAGAAAGGCATTCCGGATGAGGTCATTCCTACGCTGATAAAGGCTAGGAAGGACGGAACAGCTCAACCTTATCATCGTATATGGCGAAAATATGTTGCTTGGTGTGAGGCCAGGAATGCCCCTACGGAGGAATTCCAGCTGGGCCGTTTCCTTCACTTCCTACAGTCAGGAGTGCATTTGGGCCTAAAATTGGGTTCCATTAAGGCCCAGATTTCAGCCCTATCCATTTTCTTTCAAAAGGAGTTGACTTCTCTACCTGAAGTTCAGACGTTTGTAAAGGGAGTGCTGCATATTCAGCCCCCTTTTGTGCCTCCAGTGGCACCTTGGGATCTTAACGTGGTGTTGAGTTTCCTGAAATCCCACTGGTTTGAACCACTCAAAACGGTGGAGATGAAATATCTCACGTGGAAGGTGGTCATGCTATTAGCCTTGGCTTCGGCTGGGCGTGTGTCAGAGTTGGCGGCTTTGTCACATAAAAGCCCCTATCTGGTTTTCCTTGCGGATAGTGCAGAATTGCGGACCCGTCCACAATTTCTGCCGAAAGTGGTTTCATCCTTTCATATAAACCAACCTATTGTGGTGCCTGTGGCTACTACTGACTTGGAGGATTCCGAGTTGCTTGATGTGGTCAGGGCTTTGAAGGTTTATGTAGCCAGAACGGCTAGGGTCAGGAAAACAGAGTCTTTGTTTATCCTGTATGCTTCCAACAAGCTTGGTGCTCCTGTTTCAAAGCAAACTATTGCTCGCTGGATCTGTAACATGATTCAGCAGGCTCATTCTGCAGCTGGATTGCCGCTGCCAAAATCAGTTAAGGCCCATTCCACTAGGAAGATGGGCACTTCTTGGGCAGCAGCCCGAGGGGTCTCGGCATTACAGCTTTGCCGAGCGGCTACTTGGTCAGGTTCAAACACTTTTGCAAAGTTCTACAAGTTTGATACCCTGGCTGAGGAGCACCTTGTGTTTGTTCAATCGGTGCTGCAGAGTCATCCGCACTCTCCCGCCCGTTTGGGAGCTTTGGTATAATCCCCATGGTCCTTACGGAGTCCCCAGCATCCACTAGGACATTAGAGAAAATAAGATTTTACTTACCGGTAAATCTATTTCTCGTAGTCCGTAGTGGATGCTGGGCGCCCGTCCCAAGTGCGGACTTCTTCTGCAATGCTTGTATATAGTTATTGCTTCAATAAGGGTTATGTTATGGTTGCATCGGGGTTGGACCTGATGCTCTGTTATTGTCATACTGTTGACTGTTTGTTATAAACTCCTGTTATACGGTGTGATTGGTGTGGCTGGTATGAATCTTGCCCTGGATTACCAAAATCCTTTCCTTGTACTGTCAGCTCTTCTGGGCACAGTTTCTCTAACTGAGGTCTGGAGGAGGGGCATAGAGGGAGGAGCCAGAGCACACCAGATCTAAAGTCTTTCTTAAAGTGCCCATGTCTCCCGCGGAGCCCGTCTATCCCCATGGTCCTTACGTTGTCCCCAGCATCCACTGCGGACTACGAGAAATAGATTTACCGGTAAGTAAAATCTTATTTAATGTTCAATTCGGACTATATTTTGAATTGGGGTAAAATATTTACCGTCAAACAAAAAGAAAGTGAACCGGCAGCAGACTATTTCCACAGGGGATAGAAGAAATATACGTTATGGTAAGAACTTGCCGTTGATAACAGTATTTCTCCTATGTCCACGGGTTTCCACAGGATAACATTGGGATATGATGGAGCGACAGCAGATTGGCACCAAACGATCACAACCTTTCTGGCCTCCCAGGATGCAGCGGGTCATCCATATAATCCCACCCACTGACTCAGTCAAATCAGTTGTTTCCAAAGCATTTAGGCAGGAGCATTATGTAGAACCCTAGTCAGGTGAGAAGAACACACATGCACACCCTTCCATGCAAGAGGGAAGAGGTTAGTGAGTATAAAGATTCTCAGATCAGGTGCGTCAGGGTGGGATCCCTGTGGAAACCTGTGGACATAGGAGAAATACCGTTATCAACGGTAAGTTCTTACCATAACGTATATTTCTCTGTCTGGGTCCACAGGTTATCCACAGGATAACATTGGGACTTCCCAAAGCAATTTTTAGTGGTGGGGACGCTCCTGATTAGACAGGAGAACCTTTCGCCCGAATTCAGCGTCATGAGAGGCAAAGGTATCCAAGGCATAATGTCTAATGAATGTGTTAATGGAAGACCATGTGGCTTCCTTACATATCTGTTCTGCTGCCCATGAAGGACCTACCTTACGTGTAGAGTGAGCAGAGACATTAGCCGGAACAGGGAGAACAGCTCGAGAATATGCTTCTGAAATTGTCATTCGAAGCCATCTTGCTAGCGTCTGTTTAGTAGCAGGCCATCCCCTCTTGTGAAATCCATAGAGAATGAAGAGAGAATCTGTCTTTCTGATGGCACTGGTACGGTCAACGTAGATTCTTAATGCACGGACTATGTCCAGCGACGCTTCTCCCGCAGAAAGTCCCGATACCTGAAAAGCTGGGACTACAATTTCTCCATTAAGGTAAAACTTCGAGACCACCTTCGGAAGATAACCAGACTTAGTTCTGAGAACTGCTTTATCTGGATAAAAAAAGCAGAAAAGGGGATTTACATGACAGCGCGCCTAAATCTGACACTCTTCTAGCTGATGTCATAGTCAGTAGAAAGAGTACTTTAGCTGTCAACCATTTAAGATCCACTTTCTTAATTGGTTCAAACGGAGCCCCTTGAAGGGCTTTGAGGACCAGACTTAAATGCCAAGGTACTGCAGGAGGAACAAAAGGTGGTTGAATGCGCAGCATTCCCTGGAAAAAAGTACGCACATCTTGTAAAGTGGCAATTTTCTTTTGAAACCATACAGTCAATGCTGAAACTTGAACTCTCAAGGAAGCCACCTTCAAACCCTTATCCATTCCTGCCTGAAGGAAATCTAAGATTCTGGATACTCTGAAAGATTTTGGATCCATACTTCTTTAACTGCACCTATGAATATAGGCTTGCAAATTCGGTGATAAATGCGAGCAGGGGAGGGTTTCCTTTCTCTGAGCATTGTTTGAATTACCTGTTGTGAAAAACCTCTTGACTTCAGGATAGTGGTTTCAACAGCCACGCCGTCAAAGACAGCCAATCCAGATGCCTGTGATAACAAGGACCCTGCATCAATAGATCTGGACGTTGAGGGAGCAGAATTGGAGCATCCATCGACATCCTCTGCAGATCTATGTACCATTGCCTTCTGGGCCAAGCCAGAGCTATTAGAATCACGGCACCTTTTGCTTGCTTTATTTTCCTCACCACCCTGGGTATCAGGGAGATTGGAGGAAACAGATATGCCAGATGAAATTCCCACAAGGATCGCTCCGGGGTCTTTTGTTCTTGATCCATATGCTGGAACTTTGTTGTTCAGACGGGACGCCATGAGATCTGTCTCTGGCAACCCCCACTTGTCTACTAGAGTCTGAAATACTTCCGGGTTTAGAGCCCATTTGGTTCTCGAATGGTGTGTCGACTGAGAAAGTCTGCTTCCCAGTTTAGGACTCCTGGAACGAACACTGCGGACAATGCTGGAAGGTGGAGTTCTGCCCACTTTTGTATGTGACTTACTTCCTTCATTGCTTTTTGGCTGCGAGTTCCTCCCTGATGGTTGAGGTACGCTACTGCCGTTGCATTGTCCGAGCGGATCTGGACTGGTTTTCCTTGTAGAATGTCCTTTGCCTGAATCCGTGCCAAGTATATGGCCCGAATTTCTAACAAGTTTATTGGCAGGCAACTTTCTTCTATGGTCCATTGTCCCCGGAAACATAATTTTCCGGACACTGCTCCCCAGCCCTGAAGACTGGCATCCGTTGTCAGGATCTCCCAATCTGATATCCAAAAGGGTCTCTCCTTGTCTAGATGGGATGTCTGTAGCCACCAGGCTAATGACCTTTTTACCTTTACTGGAAGTACAATCATTTGTTTCTTTATTGTCTGATGTTCTCCATTCCATCTGGTCAGAATCAGATGTTGCAACGGTCTTGAGTGGACTTGTGCATATTCCACCATGTCAAAAGTTGACACCATCAACCCCATCACTCGCATTGCCGTGTGAACTGATATTGTTTGACTGTGCAACAATTCCTGAGTCATTAACTGCACCTTGGATATCTTTTCCACAGGTAAAAATATTTTCTGCAGACTTGAATCCAATACAGCCCCTAAGTGAATCATCCGTTGTGACGGAATCAGAGACGACTTTGCCCAATTTATGAGCCATCCGTGTTTCTGTAGGAGGTGGCTCAAAAGCAATTCCTGGGATTGTGCCAGGATTAAAAGATCGTCGAAGTATGGGAAAATCCTTATCCCCTGCTTGCGGAGATAAGCTGCCATAACCACCATGATCTTGGTAAATACTCTGGGGGCTGTGGCTAACCCAAAGGGTAATGCCTGGAATTGAAAATGTTGCTGGGGGATAGAGAACCTGAGGTGACACTGATGGGACAATGCTATAGGCACATGCAGGTAAGCATCCTGTATATCCAGAGATACCATGTAATTCCCGGGTTCCATGGCCAAAACTATGGAGCATAACGTCTCCATGTGGAACCTTGGGACCCAAATGTATTTGTTTAACATTTTGAGATTGAGGATGGGCCAAAATGACCCATTTGGCTTCTGGACCAAAAATAGGTTGGAGTAAAAACCCTGCCCCCATTGTGCCGGAGGTACTGGAATAATTTCTGAACTGCTTCTTGCAGGGCTCTGGCCTTTGGCTCTATATGAGACAGGCTGGTGCAAAAAAACCTTTGAGGAGGCAAAGGGAAAACAACCCAGAGATACCACTTCTTGCACCCAAGCGTCTGTTGTCGACTGCTGCCATATGTGTGCAAACTGAAGAAGACGGCCCCCTACCTTGGAGTCCCCCAGGTGGAGGCCCGCACCATCAGGCTGATGGTTTCTGTTCTGGTTTGGAAGCTGGCCCTCTAGTGGCCCATTGCTTCTTTGCTCTACCAGACTTATTGTACTGGGTTTGCTTTGATTCAGTTTTACCTTTTGTTTTACCTTGCCACCGAAATGGCCGAAATCCCGAGCCTTTAGGTTTATGATTATAACTGGCAGGAAACCTGACCTTCTTGGATTCAGCTTCTGACTCCAGAATATCTGTCAGTTCCTTACCAAAAAGAATGTTCCGAACAACAGGCAAAGCTTCCAGAACCTTTTTGGATTCTGAATCCGCTTTCCATGTACGTAGCCAAATTGCTCTGCGAGCAGCTACCGTTAAGGCTGATGCTTTAGAAGCAATCGTACCCATATCCATTGCTGCTTCTTCTAGGAATAGCGCAGCCTGTTTCATACGGGCTATATGGGACTCCTGCTCCCTAGTAGGTACTGAGAGCCCATTTTCCAGTTCAGCCCATTCAACTACTGCTTTTGCCATCCAGGCTGAGTCCATAGCCGGCCTTATGACTGCCCCTGACAGAGAAAATGTTTTTCAAAAAACCATCAACTCTTCTGTCTGTGACATCATTTAATGACGTAGATGGCAAACGTAAAATAGATTTTCGCACTAGTCGAATGACGTGCGTATCTACCTTAGGAGGCACTTCTCTTTTTAAACAATCCCCAGTTGGAAAAGGGTAGTAAGAATCCCATATTTTTGGAATTCTATATTTCCTATGGGGCGTAGGCCAAGGTTCTTCCATAATTTCCGTCAGTTCCTCTGACCCTGGAAACTCAACCCTAACTGTTTTGGGACGTTTAAACACAGGTGCTTTAGTTTTAATTATTGGCTCAGCTGAATCCTCTAGAGACAGAATAGCCTTCATTGCTCCAATTAACTCAGCTATATCTTCTGAGCTGAAACCCTCCATTTGTTCTTCATATGGTAAAGTAGAGTATATGGAGTCATCATCTGTTGTATCATCCTGTGTAGCCTGTGAATTTGATGATATATTTACCCTTGGTTTATCAGCTTGTTGATTTGTAGAAGCTGTAGGGGCTATACCATAAGATGGGAGCTGCATGTATGGGTTAATAGTGTACCCTATTCCTGAGGTTGAAGCTGCAGGAACCAACCTGTCAGCTATACTGGATAAGGTTTGTGCAAACACGGCCCAAGGTGGATCTACTTGTCGTTGAACATGGATCTGCCTTGCAATCTGCTGAAATGCAAAACAATTTGCACATAACCCATCATGTGCAGGAGTTTGAGTTGATAACCCCACCTTGCAGGATAAACATGTTTTGAGTGTTGGTGTTACTGTTAATGAAACCTAGTCACCTTTGCCGCTCTTAGACATGATAAACAATCAGCTTTTCCACAGTGTACTACACAATCTGTGACTGAAACACTTCATATGCATAAAAGTGATATCAATCTGACCCCAACCCAAGCACCAGCATTGAGGTTCAGAAGAAAACACTGACAAACATATATTAAGTCAGCAATCTCACTAGCAGTCAGTCACATGTTATATATTAGTCATATATTTGTCATATGAGCATATTATCAACTACGAACACATTTCAAGTATGTAGGAGTACATTTACTGTATTCTGTTCTATACAGCTATTTTAATGTATTCAGACGCAATTGCGGAGAAAACCACATTATTGTACATAAACTCATATGCAATAGGCACTAAACTTAACTATTCATACTGACAAGTAGATAGAAATTTAGTGCTGTATAACCCTTACTCCGTAGAGTGGGATACAGGGAGACTCACCCCACTTCCAGGATGATCAATACGTTAGTAACCGCTGAGTGGATCCAGATGCTACTAGTGTACACTGCCGCTCCGGTAACTTTTAGTGGCCACAGACGCTCAGTGAACACTAGTGCATGCAGACGCTCATGTCTGCGACCTGGTCTCTTAGCGGTAAACTTTAGTGTATACAGATGCAGCGGCCTATGCTGTGACCGAGTCCCCTCGTGGTAGCGTCTGAGACGGAAGTGAGGCAATCGGTTCATGGCGGGAGACGCACGGTAACTGGTCATGAACTGGGGGGAGGGGCGGCCAGGAGAGCGTCTGACTCCCCACCGCTGACATCAACCCTAGGGATCGCAGCCTCAAACTAATCCTGGCGCCTTATGATCCCTAAAGTCTAGCGCTGGAGCACCGGTGGTGGCGGTGCGTCAGTTACTGTTTGATAGTCTCCTCCCAAACAGTGCTGCTGTCTCCGTATTCCCCTTCTAAGCGGAACCGATGCCTTACCTTCTCCCCGTGCTCCGGCCACAGCCTGGTAACATCTGCTGGACCTGCTAGTTACATCCGACACAGATGCCCGTCGAGACAGCACTTGTACCGTGGGTTAGCGTTGTTGTGACCCGGCGGAGAGTTATTGGAGCGACTCTTTCCAATATGCGTGTAAGACGCTGTTAGGAAAGATCACTCAGAAAACATAGTAAGACTATAAAAATAAATCAAATAAAGCTTAGGGCTGCCAAAAAACAGCATCCCTGTGACCATGGTCCGGCTCCTGCCGCACCAAACAAAAAACTGATTTGACTGAGTCGGTGGGCGGGATTATATGGATGAGCCCGTTGCATCCTGGGAGGCCAGAAAGCTTGTGATTGTTTGGTGCCAATCTGCTGTCGCTCCATCATATCCCAATGTGGATAACCTGTGGACCCTGCCGGAGAAATGGCTAAGCACACTGGGATCGAGAATATCAAAGACGAGGTGAATCATAGGGAGGTGGCTGTCTCGGTGTTAATGGACGGGCTCAGGGAGCCTTTGAAAGTCAGGTTACAGACCTCTCTGCCCAATTGGAGAGGGATAACAGTGGATGCCCTTAGGGAATCCGCAGTGGAACATGATAAAAACATCCTGAAATGGAAGGAGGCACAGGGGGAGAGGTGGTTGATGGTGGTGAGTATACAGGCACTTGAAGGAATGACTAACCAACCGAAACCCCAGACCTTTGAAGGCAGGAGAAGGTCAATCAAATGTTAACACTGCCAGAGGGATGGACATTTTGCCAGGGATTGTAGGAGCACAGACACATTTGGTAAGTATAGATCCCCTAGACAAGAACACGAGCCAAGTTATCAGACACAAAGACAGGACCAGGGAACATACAAGAGGGATTACGAGCCACACAGAGGGGAAACACAGAGGTACCCACCAAAGAAGGACTGGCAGGCCTCCGAAACTTCACAGCTAGCTTCCCCACACATAATAGCTGCTAATGCTCTGCGGGGAGGCCAACATCCACAATAGGTGTCAGGTCACACCTGTAGTCTACAGCCAGTAAGATTGACCACTAGCCTTAGTGACGAACCTGAGGTCATGGTAAATGTAGCTGGTACAAAACAACCTTTCCTTGTAGATACAGGGACGGACAGATCTGTACTAACCTCTCCAAACGGAATAATGACAACGGGAAAAACAATTTTGGCAATGTGTGTAATGATAAAAGTGCAACACTATCCTTTGACTAGACCTGCAGAGGTTATGATAGGGCCCTTGCATACCAAACATTTTTTCTTGTTGGCTGCAGCGGCCCCAACTAATCTACTTGGCAGAGACCTATTATGTAAGATGCGGTGTGTTATATATTGTACCCCTGAGGGTGTGTTTTTAGATATCCCTGAAGGCCATGCTCAGGGAGTACAAGATATGTTAGACACACCTCAAAGGCTAATGTTGCACTCTACCGTTCTAGACACATGTCCATCACAGGTAGAGTAAATTATCTCACAAATACCGGGTTCCCTATGGACTAAAGATGGACAGGACACTGAAGGGATGGCAAATGTAGCCCAAGTAGTTGTGCAAATAAAAGATGGCAGGATAGCTCCAAAAATCCCCCAGTACCCTCTGAAGCCAGAGGTGGAATTAGGAGTATACCCTGACATAGAACGGCTGCTACAGCAGGGCATCCTAGACAGGACGTCCAGCGCAGCCAATAGTCCCATCCCTGTGAAAAAGTGGGGGTAGGGGCTACAGGCTAGTGCAGGATTTAAGGGGGATAAACAAAATAGTCAAGAGCCAATTCCCTGTAGTGCCCAATCCAGCTGTCATTGTGCAGAACCCCTCAACCTCTACTTACTTCACTGTAATTGACCTCTGCTCAGCTTTCTTTTCTGTTCCTCTTCACCCCGACAGCCAGTACCTCTTTGCTTTTTCTTACAGGGGAGTACAGTACACCTGGACCCGTCTCCCCCAAGGTTTCATTGACAGCCCAAGTATTTTCTCCCAGGCCCTACATGACTGTTTGCAATCCTTTCAGCCTGAGAATGGGTCGGTGCTGATACAATATGTTGATGACTTGTTGTTATGCTCTGATTCATTTGAGTAGTCCCTGGCAGATACTAAACAGCTTCTGTTTAACCTCTCCCGGACAGGACACAAGGTTTCTAAGGATAACTTACAGTTGTGCCGGACAAGGGTTAAATACTTGGGACACTGCTTGACACAAGGACTAAGACACCTGACCACAGACCGGATACAGGCCATCCATGACATGACTCTGCCGCAGACTCTGTAACAAATTCACACTTTTCTAGGAATGTGTGGATATTGTCAGAATTGGATTCCGGGTTTCTCTATTTTGGCACTACCACTGCAAGAAATGGTCTCTTCAAGTAAACTAGAACGGGTTTGTCATACTGAGGAGTCCGAACTGGCGTTTGAGAGACTGAAAGAATACTTGACAAAAGCACCAGCATTGGGGGTGCCATATTATGAGAAACCTTTTGAATTATATTGTACAGAAAGTGCTGGGTGCGTGGCAGGGGTCCGAACACAAAAACATGGTGATGCCAGCAGACCGGTAGCCTACTACAGTGCACAGTTGGACACTAGCACAGTCTCTCCCCACTTGCCTACGAAGTGTTGCAGGGATAGCTTTGTTGGTAAGTAAGAGTGAAGACGTAGTGCTAGGGCATGACCTGACAGTCCATACACCTCATTCAGTGTCAGCCTTTCTAAATTCCGCCCAAACCAGACATGTCTCATCCGCTTGATTTACAAAATGGAAACTGTCACTGATGGCCCCTGTAAACATCACCATAAAAAGGTGTAACATCTAAATCCTGCAACGTATTTGCCAAGTGTGCCTTGTCATACACAAAGGGTGGAGGATGAGAATGATTGTGAAGGAGGATTTAGTACAGACACTGATATGCATGACTGTATGGAATACTTGAACCAGACCTTCACTGCAAGACCTGACATCAGTGACAACCCACAAGAAGACGTAGACCTTACCTTTTACACGGACGTTAGTTGTCACAGACAGACAGACTCAGGAGACCTGTGCACCAGATACGCACTTGTAGATGACGAAGGTATTATAGAAGCTGAACCCCTTGGTCCACCCCACTCAGCACAAGGCGCTGAGCTGGTAGCACTGAGTTGGCAAAGGGTAAGTCAGCTAATATATATACGGACACTGGATATGCTTTCGGAGTAGTGCATGATTTCGGGGCCCTGTGGCGCCTCAGAAATTTCATGACGGCAGCTGGCACACCTGTGGCGCATGCGTCACACATCGAAAGACTGCTGATGGCCATACAGGAACCTGATAGAGTGTCTGTTATCAAGTGTAAAGCACACACAACCAAGACTCAATTTCACTTGGTAACAGCCGGGCAGACGAAGCTGCTAAATCAGCAGCAAGCACCACCACACAAATTAACGCCACACAACTGATGACATTCAATACAGTAAATACACAACAGTTAATTGAAATGCAAGATTTGTGTTACCTACAGGACAAGGCGGTCTGGAAGGCAAAGGGATATGGTCAGGAGTCCTCAGGACTCTGGAGAGATGGACAAGGTAAGCCAGTGGTCCCCCAGTGCGTATCTCCCAAGCCTAGCTGAAGCGGCACATGGTCTGACTCACTTGGGCAAGGAAGGTATGTGCAAATCGGTAAGAGCTCACTGAAGTGCACCAGGGTTCTCATCTCAGGCAGGCAAGAAAGCAATGACATGTCTTACTTGCTTGAGGAAGAACATTGGTAAGACAATACCGACAGAGCCATACCATATCCCTCCTACAGACGGACCTTTCCAGGTAATACAAATCGATTTTATACAGCTACCACCCTGTAGGAATTTGAAGTATGTATTAATGTTCACTGATGTTTTCTCAAACTGGGTAAAGGCATTTCCTGCCGCCACAAATACTGCCGTGTTTACCGCAAAGAAAATTGTGCAGGAATTTGTGTCTAGATACACTATTCCAAAAATCATTGAAAGTGATAGGGGTACCCATTTTACAGGTAAAGTCTTTCAGGTTATGTGCAAACTTATGGGTATTAATAGCAAACTTCATACTCCCTACCGACCACAGGCCAGTCTGAAGGTGGAGAGAATGAACAGCACTATTAAAAACAAGCTGAGCAAAGTGATGACTGAAACGACTGTTGTGGCTGGAGGCACTGCCACTAGTGTTGTACAGCATCAGAACCACTTCCAGGTCACCGCTTAACCTATCACCCTTTGAAAAAATTTTTGGACGACAGCCCCACGTAATGATAGATCCCCAGGATGATCTGAAATGCAATAATGAGATGACTGTGCAATACTTGGTTAGGATGAGCCAGCAACTGAGAAACGAGCAAAGGAATCTGAAACTGGCGATTCCTGGCCTACCAAACAGTAACTGGCATGAAATTGAACCTGGGGACTATGTGATGATTCAAAATTTTCTACGCTCAGGTTGCCCAATAGATGGGAAGGACCGTATCAAGTTTTGTTGACCAGCACGACATCACTGAAGGTTGCCAAAAGAGAGACTTGGGTCCACTCATCCCATTGCAAGAAGGTCGCTAACCCGGAAAAAGCTCGTGAGAAAGAGAAAGGTGAAGAAAGCCTGATATCACTGGAGAATCTGTTTCGGGAAAGCTGAAAGACAGAACTGTCAAACGGTACCTGAGTGTGGTGAGAAACAAGACCACCGACTGTCATCTTATGTTTCTTTTTTCCAACACCTCCCTTTTATTTCCCTGCCAAAATGGATTTGCATCGAGAGACTGTGTTATCCCTATTCCGGATTTTTCTTGTGACTCTATTTTTGATCAGCACAATTTGTTTTTTGCGAGGGCCCCTGAGAAGTTGAGCAAGGATCTGGAATGGGTTCTGATGAAGGAGATGAATTTGTAGGATCCCATGATCGAGTCCATCACTTTGATCAAAGCTGGTATAAGTAAGAGATCTGGTAGTCATGGAATTCGGAGACAATGTGAGGGGTTGTTGTCTGATGAATACTGCATATGTAAGTACTGCGACCCCATAGTCGAAGATGAGTGCATCTAGAGGTGTCAGTCAAACAATAATATTGATATTGACGGACATCCTTTGAGTGACTATCACTCACTAGTGGGTACGGTCTTAAACCAAACAGAATGCTGGGTGTGCTCACAAGTACCTCAAGGACAGAGTAAATCAGGATTAGTGCCATACCAATTAACAGTAAATGAGGTACTCAAATTGCATGGGGGGAGACCGGTGGACAGAAAATATAATATATCTAGGCCCCCTAGCCCAGTGATGGCTAACCTTGACACCCCAGCTGTTGTTGAACTACACATCCCAGCATGCCCTGCATCAGTTTTGCTATTTGGCCATGCTATATTGGATGCAGGGCATGCTGGGATGTGTAGTTCAACAACAGCTGGAGTGTCAAGGTTAGCCATCACTGCCCTAGCTTAAAGCTCCACCAGTACCACGTAGACCGATCCTTACTGTTTCAATGTAACCAATTTCCAGAAACCAGGAAATTGGGAAGTAACTTGGAACAATCAGACAATAACCTCACACAGAGCTGACGAGGAGCCCATCAACTCTGAACTTGTACGTGAGATAACCACAAGTGGGAGGTACTTCTAATACAGGTATACACGTGGGACCAAAACCATGTGGGCTGGAAAAGTGTCACAGGGATATTGTGCGCACATCATCCAGCCAGATACTTGTGTCAAGGAGATGGAAAAACTGGGGACAGGTGTCTTTGTGAGATTTATCTGTGACATGCATTTTGTCCCCTATGTTCTCCCAGATGACGCTTATTTCATATGTGGAAGAAAGGCGTACAAGTGGCTCACTCCGAGCTCTGAAGGGTTATGTTACATAGGCAGAGTACTACCAGAAATCATGACAATTGCACATGACAAAATTAAAATTCACTGCAGCATTCCGCCTCCTTATACTCACACCCACTACAAACACATTTATAAGAGACACCTCATAGATAGGGGAGAGCCAGCTGCCTCAAATTTGATTCATGAATCCACTGGGATTAAGATTCTTCTTGCATTAGACATCACCCGTACTGCCAGAGGAATCAAATTATAGGTATATCCACATGCTAGCGAACCTGATAGACAATATCACTGAGATGTATGACGACACCTTCAGGTATACGGGTAGGGAGCTACAGTCCTACAAGAAGGAACTGGTCCAACACAGAATGGTTTTGAATTACGTCACGGCCGTGATGGGTGGGTATTGTGTTACTTTAGCAACTCAGTATGGTGTAAAATGCTGTACGTGTATTACAAACGGTACTGTGGACCCAAAAGAGATCATTGATCAAAAGATGGATGAGATATTACAGTTAAAATGAGAGTTTAGAAAGAAACACAATCTCACTTTAATGGCTGTGGGTAATGAATTGACTGGATGGGCCTCATGGTTGAACCCACTCAAGTGGTTCTCTGGGTTAGGAGAGTGGGCACAAGGAATGATTGCGAATGTGTGGAAGCTTCTCTGTATCCTGGGTGTTGTCATAATTATCGGACTGATATTTAAATGTGTTCAAATTCTGATGCAGCGAAAAAGGAGCGGGTGCGTTGTAAATGCGGCAGATCTGGTATACGACCCAACGATAGAAACAGTACTGTGATAGGAATGTAAATGAATTTCATGGCCTGTTTCTTTCACCTTTTGTTTAGTGTTTTTCTCTCCCTCTACCCAGCAAACCCTCTACCGAATCCAAACATCAGTGTGCAAAGACGTAGGTACATGTATGTATGCATCGTTCGTGCAAATCAGACATCATAGGCTATAGCACTGTCCCAGCATACTCTATAGGTTGAATGTCGTCCCACATCCAACCAGTGGTCCCGCGACTGCCGAGCGCATATAGAGGATGTCTCGTCCTCTTCCCTGTCTTCCCCAACTATAGTCAATGTCTGATTTGCAAAATGAATACATACGTGTGTCTAGGTCACCAGTTATGTGTTTGAAAAAAATTTTTTATTATGTTTAGTGTGACAGTTATGATAGTTGTTATTCACTGTCAAAGGGTGGACTGTCAAAGTAAAAAATATTACACACGTGCAAACTCCACAGTGGCCTCTGCTCGTGCGCGTTGCCGCCGTGCGTGAGCATACACGCATGCTACGTACCCAGGCCTTGCATATTAACGCATGGCAAGAGTATATACGGTAGCAAACGCATTTGCACAGAAAAGCCACAGAGACATATTCAATACGTTATTCAATAGTGCATAATTTACACACACTTTGTCAGCAACTTACATGCACTTAAAAGGTAAAACAACAGAGCTATTCAGGTTTACAGGATGTGAGGTGATGGAGCAAGGTTAGGACTTAGGTGGTCATTCTGAGTTGTTCGCTAGCTGTTTTCGGTCGCTGCGCAGCGATCAGACCAAAAAACGGCACTTCTGTGCATGCGTATGGGGCGCAATGTACTTTCACAACAGCAGAAGTAGTTTCACACAAGGTCTAGCGACGCTTTTCAGTTGCACTGCTCGCCGCAGAGTGATTGACATGAAGTGGGTGTTCCTGGGTGGTAACTGACCGTTTTCAGGGAGTGTGTGGAAAAATGCAGGCGTGCCAGGTACAAACGCAGGCGTGCCGTGGGAAACGCGGGCGTGGCTGGCAGAATGCAGGGCGTGTTCGTGACGTCAAAACAGGAACTAAATAGTCTGAAGTGATCGCTAGCTAGGAGTAGGTCTGGAGCTGCTCAGAAACTGCACAATCTTTTTTTTTTTGTAGCCGCGCTGCGATCCTTTCGTTCGCACTTCTGCTAAGCTAAAATACACTCCCAGAAGGTGGCGGCTTAGCATTTGCACGGCTGCTAAAAGCAGCTAGCGAGTGAACAACTCAGAATGAGGGCCTTAGTGTTTGGTATCCAGATGTGCAGTATTTTGTGATCTACATTCCGGTTGCTATTTGCAATTGATCGCATGTTTCTGAGTATAAATATACACAGAAATATAATATTCACAAACTGTTATGATACTGTACTCGTCAGGAATCCAGTGGTGAACACCTGCAAGTACACCTGGACCAAGCATCGCCCATTCATTTAAACCAACCTATGACCCCTCATGTACTGTAAATGACCTGCCCTCTGACCTATGAAAAAAAGAACTTACAGTTACCATTGTACTGTATTTGGACACATTGTATAAAAGAGAGGCCTCCTGACCAGGCTCACTCTCTATTCTCTGAAGGTCACCTTGCTAAGACTGACTTGAGTCCTGGATCTAGGAGTGCCCACGATCAAACGTATGTATTATTGGTTGTAGCTCTTCTCTGTATATTGTTGTACCTTTTTATTTGTATATTCTTAAGCAAATGCTGTTGATGCGTTGGACCACAACATGACATTTAACTACTGGTGTCGCATTCCATTCTTGTTTGTGGTAAAGTGTACTCAGCCATTCGTGTCGCTATATTGTGCACATAACGTGTCGGCATGTATACGCAACGTATATACACATTGAAGCGGTTATATTTATGTGCAGCAGCTCAACCCAAAGTGTAATAATGTATTGCTTTTCCAGGAAGGGGGTAATGTCTAAGCATTACCATCGTATTTGAAAGAAATAAGACTCTTGGTGTGAGAGTAGAAAATATTCTGCGGTGGAATTCCATCTAGGACGTTTCCTTCTTTTTCTACAAGCAGGAGTAGATGTGGGCCTACGTCTGGGCTCCATAAAAGTCCAGATTTCAGCTTGTCCATTTTCTTTCAGAAACAATTGGCTTCTCTCCCTGAGGTCCAGACGTTCTTGAAAGGAGTTCTGTACATCCAACCTCCCTTTGTGCCTCCCACGGCACCTTGGGAATCGGACTGGTTTGAGCCGTTACAGGAGGTGGACGTAAATTTCTTACGTTGAAGACCGTCACACTGTTGGCCTTGGCTTCAGCAAGACGTGTGTCGGAGCTGGGGGCTTTGTCTCACAAAAGTCCCTATTTAAACTTCCATGAGGACCAGCTGAACTCAAAACTCGTCAGCAATTTCTTCCTAAGATGGTGTCTGCATTTCACATCAACCAACCTATTGTGGTCCCGGTTGTCACCGACACCTCTGCTACTTCAAAGTCTTTGGATGTTGTGAGGGCTTTGAAGGTGTATGTGAAAAGAACAGCTCGTCACAGAAAGACGGACTCGCTGTTTGTTCTTTATGATCCCAATAAGATTGGGTGTCCTGCTTCAAAGTAGACTAGTTATCCAGCATGCTTATTCCACTGCAAGTTTTCCATGTCCAAAATCTGTAAAGGCCCACTCTACTAGGTCGGTGGGTTCTTCCTGGGTGGCTGCCCGGGGTGTCTCTCCTTTACAGCTCTGCCAAGCAGCTACTTGGTCAGGTTCGAACACGTTAGCAAAGTTCTACAAGTTCGATACTTTGGCCTCTGAGGACCTTCAGTTTGGTCATTCAGTTCTGCAGGAAACTCAGCACTCTCCCACCCAGTTTGGGAGCTTTGGTACATCCCCATGGTACTAAATGGACCCCAGTATCCTCTAGGACGTAAGAGAAAATAGGATTTTAATTACCTACCGGTAAATCCTTTTTTCGTAGTCCGTAGAGAATACTGGGTGCCCGCCCAGTGCTACGTTCTTCCTGCACGGTTACTTGGTTAAGGAATGTTGGTTCAGCCGTTGCTGTTCCTGTTTCAAGTTTGGTTAGCTTGGCTTTCCTCTTGTTGTGTGTGCTGGTTCGGAATCTCACCACTATCCTTATCTATCCTTCTCTCGAAGTATGTCCGCCTCCTCGGGCAAAGTTTCCTAGACTGAGTCTGGTATGAGCGGCATAGAGGGAGGAGACAGCCCACACTATCAAATTCTTAAAGTGCCCATGGCTCCTAGTGGACCTGTCTATACCCCATGGTACTAAATGGACCCCAGTATCCTCTATGGACTACGAGAAAAGGATTTACCGGTAGGTAATTAAAATCCTATTCGGAATGCAACGTTAGTGTTTTTCAATGTAGCATAGCATTTTGTATGCAATTGAAATACAGTTGCAGTGTCACACAGAATATAGGCATGCTGCATATCATTTTAATCTGCAGAAGCTGCTCGTGAGTCCTATCGCATTACTTTGCACCAAAGACTCATTTTGCAGGAACAGACGCAAAAAGATGATCTATGTTGCCGTGTAACATGACACTCATGCATTATGTGTAACGCGACTTGTAGCACACGGAGCAAAGATGTAAGAGGAGACATCTGTACACAGTAATAACAAAAAACTGCGCATTAACAGATTGCAATTGGATAATGTGCTTTGTGAGGCTCTGTGATCTAGTCAAAGATCAGAGTGTTTTTGAGTTTAGGAAAATAACCGTAACTTTGTGTAAATGGTCTACAGCAGGGGTGGGGAACCTTTTTTCTACCGAGGGCCATGTGGATATTTATAAAATCCTTCGGGGGCCATACAAAAATTCTCAACTTAAAAAATTACCCTGCCCCCCAGTAGGTCTGCCCCTTATAGGCACTGTGTGTGCGCGCCAAAAAAATGGGTGTGGCCGGTTAAAATGGGACGTGATACACATATGCCCCCAATAGTGCAGTGCCAGATCCACAAATGCTCCCACAGTGCCAGGTATACAAATGCCCCTCACAGTGCCAGGTATACAAATGCCCCTCACAGTGCCAGGTATACAAATGCCCCTCACAGTGCCAGGTATACAGATGCCCCCACAGTGCCAGGTATACAAATGCCCCCACAGTGCCAGGTATACAAATTCCCCTCACAGTGCCAGGTATACAGATGCCCCCACAGTGCCAGGTATACAGATGCCCCCACAGTGCCAGGTATACAAATGCCCCTCACAGTGCCAGGTATGCAGATGTCCCCACAGTGCCAGGTATACAGATGCCCCCACAGTGCCAGGTATACAGATGCCCCCCACAGTGCCAGGTATACAGATCCCCCCACAGTGCCAGGTATACAGATGCCACCCACAGTGCCAGGTATACAGATGTTCCCAAAGTGCCAGGTATACAGATGCCCCTCACAGTGCCAGGTATACAGATGTCCCCACAGTGCCAGGTATACAGATGCCCCCACAGTGCCAGGTATACAGGTGCCCCCCACAGTGCCAGGTATACAGATGTCCCCACAGTGCCAGGTATACAGATGCCCCCACAGTGCCAGGTATACAGATGCCCCCCACAGTGCCAGGTATACAAAAGCCCCTCACAGTGCCAGGTATACAGATGCCCCCACAGTGCCAGGTATACAGATGCCCCCCACAGTGCCAGGTATACAGATGTCCCCACAGTGCCAGGTATACAGATGCCCACCACAGTGCCAGGTATACAGATGCCCCCCACAGTGCCAGGTATACAAAAGCCCCTCACAGTGCCAGGTATACAGATGTCCCCACAGTGCCAGGTATACAGATGCCCCCCCCGTGCTGCTTACCGCTGCTTCTTTCAGCAGGACACGGAGGAGAGCACGGCTATGTTGGGCGGCGGCGTGTAGGACTTGAAACCAGCCGCCGGTTCGAGAGCCAATCAGAGCTCGCGGACCGGCAGCCGTGGCTCCTGATTGGCTGCCGGTCCATGAGCTCTGATTGGCTCACGAACCGGCGGCTGGTTTCAAGTTCTACACGCCGCCGCTCCCACCCGACAGCCTCACTCTCCTCCTGAGTCCCTGTCCAGACAGCTGATACACGCTGCCGCCGGACTGAGCGGCGGCGTGTCTCACAGAGAAGCGGGTGGGCCGGAGCAAACGGCTTCGCGGGCCTTATGCGGCCCGCGGGCCGGAGGTTCCCCACCCCTGGTCTACAGTATTGGGGTAGTTATTGTGTACAAAAGCCTAGAGAAGTCAAAGCATTTTGTAAGCTTGCCTAAAGAGATTGTCTCCAGGGAATGCCAAAGGTTTGGACCACAGTGGGTGCAGCCCGAAAAATTTATTTTTAAAACCCACATTAAGAGCAGGTAATGATAAGGATCTCTTGTGGCATGGGAAGAGATGTATGTTGGTACAGTTTTGTTAATGGCTTTTATGTTACTAGTAGACATATTTTTATATTTAATTTAGTAAAATACAGACAACCAGTGTTAGGACTGACAGAGCAGAGGATCGTTTTAGCTGCTGCTTTCCAAATAGATTGTAGTGGTGATAGTCCGGTAAGGGTGCACGCCGTAAGAATGGAATTGTGGGATATTGAATGTACCTTGTAGCAGAATATTCTGTGAGATTTGTGCACATGCTAGAATTGTCTATAGATGTATGTAACAAGGTTTTGACTGGATATGGGGAACATATAACCTAATATAATGTAGGCAGCTGCTGTTGACTGGTGGGAATATTATTAGCACAGTCTTTGAAAGATTGTGGCGAGAGACGTCCAGGATGTGATGGCAGAGAGATATGAAGTTGTGCGGGCCAACACAGATGGTGAGCGATCTGGAGAGGACAGGCAAATATGGGAATGATCTGCCTAGGGATTATAATAAAATGCAAGAGAGTTTGTTCACTTTCCAAAAGAAGTGGTGTAAATAGAAATGACTAGATAGCTTAGTGCTGAGACTTGTGGTACTCCAACTGATTGAGGAAGTGGAGATGAGTTCAGGACAGAGTAGTAATAACTTAAAGGAGCAATTTCAGTAATATAGAGCAGTATCTTGAAAACGGTCGACCCAGAACAGGCAATAAAAGTTACCTTACACCCAAATACCCATATGCATATATACGTTCACGTCTCTGCGAAGGTATATGTTGGACCAAAAGTAGTAAACAGAAAGGGAAAAAACAGAGGGGAGGGGGAGGATATCAGAATGAACATGGATACACCACAACATGCCCCACGTGTAGAAAGTACACACATACATAATTACTCTGTTGTCGCAGCTCCTGTCTCCCCTCCCAACCCTGAGTCGCATCATCTACCCCATTTATCATGAAATTTATGTATAGCATTCTGTTTTGTAAACATTTGTTTCTCATGCCGGATTATGTTATCTACCAACGCCCTCCATCTGTGTATCACCGGGGGAGTATTTGTACACCATACACGCCTATAATGACCATGGCCAATGTAGTGAGGCACAAGACATACCTGTATAGCACTAAAGAATGTGTCTCCTCTAGCTCTAAGTCAAACAGACATATTCTAGTACTAAAACCAGGTAGAGAGGGAGCCGTCTAAGAGGTATCCTCTCTAATCCCAGCCCTTTTCATAGACACAGGTGTATGATATACTCTATGTAGGATACAGAAATATATTTGCTGATTACGATCACAAGGAGTAGTATACCTAAGGGATCCTAAAATCTGAATCCAATGTTCGTTTGATAATTAGCCTATATCAATTTCCCATTTCAATTTCAGAGGGACAAGCTAGTTCGGAAACAAATTATTATTAATCTGGGCATAGATACTGGAAACATTACCTCTAGAATCCAAATTCAATAACATTGATTTAACGGGTGAAGGTGACAGCACAGGGTCAGTGCGTGAAAACTGAGCTTGAATCGTATGTCTTATTTGCAAATATCGAAAAAAGGCATTTTTTCTCTGTAGTCAATTAAATGATTTAAACAGTCCTTCACTGTATAATTGACCTTGACGCCCTTCAACAACCATATATTGTCTGTTGAGATTTTAAGCAGTTCGGAATATAAAGCATTTGTGCCACAGTGGGGAATCCGCATCATGGCCCTCATTCCGAGTTGATCGGTCGCAAGGCGAATTTAGCAGAGTTACACACGCTAAGCCGCCGCCTACTGGGAGTGTATCTTAGCATCTTAAAATTGCGACCGATGTATTCGCAATATTGCGATCACAAACTACTTAGCAGTTTTAGAGTAGCTCCACACTTACTCTGCCTGTGCGATCAGTTCAGTGCTTGTCGTTCCTGGTTTGACGTCACAAACACACCCAGCGTTCGCCCAACCACTCCCCCGTTTCTCCGGCCACTCCTGCGTTTTTTCCGGAAACGGTAGCGTTTTCAGCCACACGCCCATAAAACGCCGTGTTTCCGCCCAGTAACACCCATTTCCTGTCAATCACATTACGATCGCCGGAGCGATGAAAAAGCCGTGAGTAAAAATACTATCTTCATTGTTAAATTACTTGGCGCAGTCGCAGTGCGAATATTGCGCATGCGTACTAAGCGGATTTTCATTGCGATGCGATGAAAAATACCGAGCGAACGACTCGGAATGAGGGCCCATAACCGGACCACTCAAAAAAAAGTATGTGCATGTCGCCAAATCAGTAGCGCTTGCCTGAGCAATGGAGGCAGACTAGAGACAGACAGTCCAAAAAGCAGAAAAAGTAAAGGAGAAAAGAAGGGCCCCACCTGCTCGCCCAGAAAGCCCACCAGAGTCAAGTCAGTGGTGTCCTGTACTGTTGTGGCTTTTTAATTGAATGCAAATTGCGATTGTTTTTGATGCAAATATTGACAACTCTGCATTTTAGTAATTAAATGATTGATCATTTATGCTGCTGTCCGCCTCATCTTTCTCTCCAAATGTATCATATCTGCCTCCCCTCTCCTACAAGCCCAACACTGACTCCCCATCTGCATCAGAACCCAATTCAAATGTCTCACACTCACTTACAAAGCCTTCATCTAATCCTCTCCTAATACATCTCTGACCTTATCTGCCTTCATACTCCCACCTCACTCCATAGTTATATAGTTAATGAGGTTGAAAAAAAGACAAGTTGTCCATCGAGTTCAACCTTTATATTTTGACCCTATACTATTCCCTATATAACCATAACTTTTCTCATAATGACTCAAGTGTAGACCGTTTATAGTTTAGTTAACAACTAGAATGGTTAGTAAATATATTTTTCTAGAATACATTATCTACATCTTTATAGGCACAAGACATATTGAGTTACCATAATAACTCAATTGAAGACCATTTTTCGTCCAGTTGACAACTAGACTACATAGTTTTCTTAGCAGACATTTTTCTAAAATACATTCATTTAGAAGTTATATCCTTGGATATCTTTTTCAGTTAGAAATTTATCTCCACATCAGTTCAGCCTCTCCTCCCACTCCTGCCTCCAAGATTTTGCCTGTGCTGCTGCCTAAATCCGGGAACTCTCTCCCTATTAGACTCTCCGCCTCTCTTCAAAACTCAAAATAATTAACCCATTTCTTTCTCAAAGCAGCTCTCATCCTAACCTACTTCTCCATGCTCCTTTGTCACTGTCTCTTCCCTGTGTGTCACCCCTGTCTGACTCCCATTCACCTTTAAACTATAAGCTCACAAAATCAGGGCCCTCTTCTTACTTGTGCATTCCTTCCCTCACTTATACTCATCATCTTCTCCCTGCTGCCTTCAGTGCCACTATACCCTTGGGTTTGCCAGCTGCTGCTTATGAGTGTTATGACTCCTGGATGCGGCTATGTTTATAATCCTTATCCATTTCCTACAATGCTCCGTACTGTAAGTCACTTTTTTCTTGTTTTGTTCATACTATTTTTTTTGTTTTTTTTAAATTCAGTAATTTTTTATTGATAGTTTACATATACAAACAAAAAAAAACATACAGCAGCTAAACCTAGCTCAACAAACAGGTCAAGTACAAAAAATAGTATATCAAAAAAACATCAATGACATTGGATTTACAGTATATCTGTTAAACAAGATATGACATGTAGCAGGCAACATATCGCATATATATAGTCAAGACAACAATAAGGAGTCATCTCTAAAGCCTCCATGCTTCCCGCATCGCCCCAGAGCAAACAGGCATAATATCACATTCCGTATTAGCTACAGTATACATTACACAGGATACCTTCCCCTTTCCATCACGTCCCACCCACTCCAAGGACTGACGTATTCCATCTATCCCATTTATTAGAGTATTTATTTAACCAGCATGTCACTAGATCTACATTGCTCGTTCATGGCCAGAAACCTCGTTGACCAGAGCCCGCCAATGAGATATATTGGGTAATTCAGGGGAGAACCATTTTCTGGCTTTCAAGACTTTTGCCAGAGTGGTTAAGCATAGTACATAACGATATATGACCAGAGAATGCGTCTCTTCAAGGTCTAACCCGAACAGGCACAATCTAGAGTTCATTACTGGCAATGATGGTTCTGTAAGGACAATATCATTCCAAACTCCAGCCCAAAATGGTGCCAACCTTGGGCATGACCATAATAGGTGCCAAAAGTCAGCACCCTCCCCATTGCACTTCGGACAGCAGGTATCAGAGTGAAGATGTGCACTATACAACATTACTGGGGTACGATATGTTCTATGTAAGGTATAAAAATATACCTGCTGATATCGAACACACGGGGTGGTATAACGAATGGATCCCAAAATCTGTATCCATTGTTCATTGGAGAGATCGCCAATATTACCTTCCCATTTAAGTTTCAAGGGGTCAAACAGATGAAAATTAACCTGCACATTCAATGCGGCATAAATCAGAGATATGTGTCCCCTGGACCCCAACGAAAGGAGCAATTTCTTGACTGGAGACACCGATATAGTTAAGGGGGCCGTACCCAGCTGCGCCTGCAGTGCATGACGCAGCTGGAGGTAGTGAAAAAAAGCAGTATTAGCAACAGCATAGTCACCATGTAGCCACTCAAATGATTTAAGAATACCATTATCATAAAGCTGAGCAAATGTTGTAACTCCCATCCGCTGCCATAAAGTATATGAGGATAGGGGCAGTAGCTTCCTATAAGAGGCATTAAACCACAGGGGTGTATCAGTATCAATGTCTTGCCAGTCAAAAAAGGTGTGCGCCAATCGCCAGACCAGAAAAGCCTATCTAAGAATTAGGGGGAAGACCAGAGAGAGTAGAGTCAGATAGCAAAAAATGAAGTAGAGAGAGAGGAGACTCCACCCACTCGGCATAGAACCCCAACAATGTGTCCCCGCCTGCATCCAGGAGCCAACAAGAAAGGTAAACCAGCTGAGAGGCCAAGTAGTATAGTCTCAAATTAGAGAGGCCAAGACCTCCATCTAACTTGGACTTAACCAGGGCCTTCATAGCCACCCTAGGCGCCCCGCCTCCCCAAACAAAAGAGTTCAATACGCTGTCAATAGAGGGAAAAACCTTTTTTAGGTATGAACACAGGAGAATGTTGCAGCACATACAGATACCTGGGTTGGATAGATATTTTAAATAAATGAATACGGCCCATCACAGTGAGAGGAAGCTTCTTCCAAAGGTGAGCCTTCTTTTTAAAATTACGTTTCACAGGCTCCACATTTAACGCAACATAGTCCTGCGGACAAGGAGAGATCCAAATCCCCAAATATTTAAACTGGAGGGTCCACTGCAGCGGGCAAGAGGAGTCCGTCACATCAGGGAGAACACCAGATATGGGGTAGATATTGGACTTGTTCCAATTTATCTGTAAACTAGAATAAGTTCCAAAATGATTAACTAACTGCAACATAGTAAGTAACGAATTCTCAGAATCATTAAGAAATAAAAGCATATCGTCAGCATATAGTGTGATAGTATCAACATGGCTCCCAACCTTAATGCCTACAATTACAACAATATTGACGGGAGAAAATGCTCGTATAAGCGCTTAATAATAGACAGATGGATAATACATTCCTTATATGTCCACAGTAATGTTCCTTATTCCTCTGTCTTCAGTATTGTAGTGGGAAATGCTTCCGATCCAATCCCAATGTATGAAATACAGAAAAAGCAAACAATGTGTAGAAATGCTTCAAGTATGTTCTAATACATATAGCCCACTGGACCCACAAAACAGGGATATTTCTTTAAGAACTTGTAGTCCGTACCCCAACTCACAATCGAGTATTATATATTGTACACGTAGCGGTTTCTTTATCCTAGGCCTCGTATACCCTTTACCATCAGGTCCCCGACTTGTAATAGTATCTCCCAGAGTATATATCGGATAATAATATCACATGGGACATCTACCCGGCGTTTTATGAGGGAATGCGTACCCAACTCACTTCAGAGGAGGGAGAGGACAAGCTTCAAAAGGTTTCTTTACTTGGGCCCAAATAATGGCTCCACCAGTGCTTCCTGTTCTTCAATCCCTTCTTTTGTTCCTCCCAAAATTCTCAATATCACGTGGGTATATAGAAAGAGAACAACATACAATGTGTAGTGCTGTTTTATAACCATAGATTGGTCAACCTCTAGTCTCCCAAACAAAATTGTGGGAAATACGTAGGGCGTACCCTGTTTCACAGTAAAAACCCCTCCAATTATGTGAAAAGGTTTCTATATCCAAACCCAGTTTAACTTCCACAGCAATGGATGAGAAAGGGGAGTGCGTACCCAACTCACTTCTAAATCATGGATTATCAATCTCAATAAAGGTTTCTTTTATCTTGTTTAAGGTGATGCGTACCCTTACTCACACATAGAGATGGAGATATCCCTCTTATCTGGGTTTCTTTCGTCTGTAGGTTCCGCTGCTACAGTCCCCAGGGGTATAATATCCAATCTAAACCAGTGTGAAAATGTTCTTTTCCAAGAAAACCAATCCACAGTAGTTAAAAGACATGTTTCTTTAAAAAGGAGTTATATACATCCCATCGTAAAAAATTCACTTTTTGTATACATTCAAATTACAAAAAAAATATTCCACAATAAGAAGAAAATAAGAAAAATTTATTCGGTTCCCCAAAGGAAAGAAGTTAACCACTAGGCAATGCAAGAGGGGAAGTCCGGACCCCCAAATGTATGGATAGTGGAACAGTACCTTCAGGTCCCCGAGCTGAGTAAAAAGCGCTTCAAAGTCACAGTGCCAGGATCTGTCAACGCGTTTCGGCCCTTTTTGGAGCCTTTGTCAAGACATGCTGGCACTATGCACACCTGTAGTATTTAAATGGAGGGTGACCAATCGGGTCTCACCAGGAAGTGACCTCCCAATTATCATTATCACCTTCAAATTTAATAATAACAGCAATAATGGCTCATAGTTCTGAAATCTAATTTTCCAGTAATACTGTCCTACATTAACAAATCTAAAAATACGAACAAATAAAATCACAGGTTGGAGAGTAACCCCTATTGACCCGGAAGTGGAGACATACTCTTCCTTCCTGCACCAGTACACAAGAATAAGTAACACTTATTAAACATATTAATTTTCTAAAGTAGAACCTCTATTAATGAAGAATTGGCCTAAGTAGTGTGGACTTCTTCTGCTAGAGCTGTTTGGCGATGTGGAACGGCTTATCCGTTCCACTGCCGTCCGAATGCGTGTCACGCCGCACTTCCGGTTTCGTATGCGTCACATCCCGCTTTACCGGAAGTGCGCATATATGATGATGGAAACCCAGTGCCCCGCAATGGAGAAATTAAAAGGAACCAGGACATCCTGTCCTTGCGTTCCATGGAAGAAAGGTGCAGGAAATGACATTATTTTCCAACCCACCAAGCTCCATAATAGAAATTTTAGCGAAAAAGTCCAGACACTCAAACCACAATGGTATATGATTAGTGACGCCAATGTGTTAACAAAATTTCACAACAACCTGATCTTAAGAGATATTACATATTCATACAGTATATAATATATGGTATATAATACAATGGCAAATTCTTATGGGTATATTGATCCAAGTATTCGTAATGGGTTGTATGAAGTCCTTTCCGCAGTATCGATCTTTTCTGTGGTCATAAAGTTCAAATTGTCCATAATTGATATTCATGAATGTTCATACCTATAAATAAACTGGAAAAATTGTGTATCAGAACATTAATAAAAAATGACCACCGACATCTCCATCTGATCTATAAAAACCATTTGAGCTCAAAATCTTTATTAAGCCCATGGGGATGGAGGGTTTGGTATTGATGGATATATTTCATTTCAGTTTTGGCTAACATTATAGCCACATTCCCCCCTCTTATGTTATTCTTGACCTGCCGAAGACCTGCAAAGCTCTCTAGATGATTCAGAGAACTTCCATGGGCTTCCTTAAAATGTAATGACAGAGCATGTGTCTCGAGGCCTTTTTTAATGTTCCTCAAATGCTCTCTCAAACGAACTTTTAGCGGCCTTGAAGTCCTTCCAATATAAAATTTATTGCAAGAACATTGGACGGTATAGATGACATTTTTTGAGTTGCATGTCATGAAATCTTTAATTAACACCTCTTTTTCACCAATCACCACCTTTTCAAATTTGCTTATGCCCTTATATGTAATGTTCTTACACGCCTGGCAATACCCACACCTATGCCTTTCTAGAAAGGCACCAAACCTTAAAACCAAATTGGTGTCCAGCACTTCTCATTTAAAAACTAGAGAGGGGAGCATTAAAACACAGGGTTTCCATAGGTGTGGGAATTGCCAGGCATGTAAGAACATTACATATAAGGGCATAAGCAAATTTGAAAAGGTGGTGATTGGTGAAAAAGAGGTGTTAATTAAAGATTTCATGACATGCAACTCAAAAAATGTCATCTATACCGTCCAATGTTCTTGCAATAAATTTTATATTGGAAGGACTTCAAGGCCGCTAAAAGTTCGTTTGGGAGAGCATTTGAGGAACATTAAAAAAGTCCTCGAGACACATGCTCTGTCATTACATTTTAAGGAAGCCCATGGAAGCTCTCTGAATCATCTAGAGAGCTTTGCGGGTCTTCGGCAGGTCAAGAATAACATAAGAGGGGGGAATGTGTCTATAATGTTAGCCAAAACTAAAATGAAATATATCCATCAATACCAAACCCATGGCTTAATAAAGATTTTGAGCTCAAATGGTTTTTATAGATCAGATGGAGATGTCAGTGGTCATTTTTTATTAATGTTCTGATACACAATTTTTCCAGTTTATTTATAGGTATGAACATTCATGAATATCAATTATGGACAATTTGAACTTTATGACCACAGAAAAGATCGATACTGCGGAAAGGACTTCATACAACCCATTATGAATACTTGGTTCAATATACCCATAAGAATTTGCCATTGTATTATATACCATATATTATATACTGTATGAATATGTAATATCTCTTAAGATCAGGTTGTTGTGAAATTTTGTTAACACATTGGCGTCACTAATCATATACCATTGTGGTTTGAGTGTCTGGACTTTTTCGCTAAAATTTCTATTATGGAGCTTGGTGGGTTGGAAAATAATGTCATTTCCTGCACCTTTCTTCCATGGAACGCAAGGACAGGATGTCCTGGTTCCTTTTAATTTCTCCATTGCGGGGCACTGGGTTTCCATCATCATATATGCGCACTTCCGGTAAAGCGGGATGTGACGCATACGAAACCGGAAGTGCGGCGTGACACGCATTCGGACGGCGGTGGAACGCATAAGCCGTTCCACATCGCCAAACAACTCTAGCAGAAGAAGTCCACACTACTTAGGCCAATTCTTCATTAATAGAGGTTCTACTTTAGAAAATTAATATGTTTAATAAGTGTTACTTATTCTTGTGTACTGGTGCAGGAAGGAAGCGTATGTCTCCACTTCCGGGTCAATAGGGGTTACTCTCGAACCTGTGATTTTATTTGTTCGTAGTTTTAGATTTGTTAATGTAGGACAGTATTACTGGAAAATTAGATTTCAGAACTATGAGCCATTATTGCTGTTATTATTAAATTTGAAGGTGATAATGATAATTGGGAGGTCACTTCCTGGTGAGACCCGATTGGTCACCCTCCATTTAAATACTACAGGTGTGCATAGTGCCAGCATGTCTTGACAAAGGCTCCAAAAAGGGCCGAAACGCGTTGACAGATCCTGGCACTGTGACTTTGAAGCGCTTTTTATTCAGCTCGGGGACCTGAAGGTACTGTTCCACTATCCATACATTTGGGGGTCCGGACTTCCCCTCTTGCATTGCCTAGTGGTTAACTTCTTTCCTTTGGGGAACCGAAGAAATTTTTCTTATTTTCTTCTTATTGTGGAATATTTTTTTTGTAATTTGGATGTATACAAAAAGTGTATTTTTTACGATGGGATGTATATAACTCCTTTTTAAAGAAACTTGTCTTTTAACTACTGTGGATTGGTTTTCTTGGAAAAGAACATTTTCACACTGGTTTAGATTGGATATTATACCCCTGGGGACTGTAGCAGCGGAACCTACAGACGAAAGAAACCCAGATAAGAGGGATATCTCCATCTCTATGTGTGAGTAAGGGTACGCATCACCTTAAACAAGATAAAAGAAACCTTTATTGAGATTGATAATCCATGATTTAGAAGTGAGTTGGGTACGCACTCCCCTTTCTCATCCATTGCTGTGGAAGTTAAACTGGGTTTGGATATAGAAACCTTTTCACATAATTGGAGGGGTTTTTACTGTGAAACAGGGTACGCCCTACGTATTTCCCACAATTTTGTTTGGGAGACTAGAGGTTGACCAATCTATGGTTATAAAACAGCACTACACATTGTATGTTGTTCTCTTTCTATATACCCACGTGATATTGAGAATTCTGGGAGGAACAAAAGAAGGGATTGAAGAACAGGAAGCACTGGTGGAGCCATTATTTGGGCCCAAGTAAAGAAACCTTTTGAAGCTTGTCCTCTACCTCCTCTGAAGTGAGTTGGGTACGCATTCCCTCATAAAACGCCGGGTAGATGTCCCATGTGATATTATTATCCGATATATACTCTGGGAGATACTATTACAAGTCGGGGACCTGATGGTAAAGGGTATACGAGGCCTAGGATAAAGAAACCGCTACATGTACAATATATAATACTCGATTGTGAGTTGGGGTACGGACTACAAGTTCTTAAAGAAATATCCCTGTTTTGTGGGTCCAGTGGGCTATATGTATTAGAACATACTTGAAGCATTTCTACACATTGTTTGCTTTTTCTGTATTTCATACATTGGGATTGGATCGGAAGCATTTCCCACTACAATACTGAAGACAGAGGAATAAGGAACATTACTGTGGACATATAAGGAATGTATTATCCATCTGTCTATTATTAAGCGCTTATACGAGCATTTTCTCCCGTCAATATTGTTGTATTTGTCTTGATTGGGTGTGGTGACACCCCTGAGGGGGATTATATACGTTAAAGCAGCTTTTCTCTTGCGCACATCTCTAAGATAATTTCACTTTGTTTTCTGGTCTTAATGCCTACAATGTCCGGGGACATACGTATGCAACTAGCTAGCGGTTCAATGGCAAGGGCAAATAGGGCCGGAGAGAGTGGGCAGCCCTGCCTCGTACCCCTCTCCAGTGAAAAGGGTCGTGACACATGACCATTGACTGAAACACGAGCAGCCGGGGAAGAATAGAGCAACTGGACCCACCGAACAAATTTAGGACCGAACGCAAATTTATGAAGCACTTCCCACAGGTACCCCCATTCTACCGTGTCAAAGGCCTTGGCAGCATCCAGGGACACCACCACTGCCCCCGCCTCGGACCTGTCCCCTCTCTGCAGATGGCAAAAGAGTCTTCGGAGGTTCTGTACCGTAGACTTTCCCGGCATAAAACCCATTTGGTCACAGTGGACAATAGATGTAACAACTTTATTTAAACGAACAGCGAAAATTTTAGCCAAAATTTTTACATCTGTAGATAATAGGGAGATAGGGCGATAGGAGTCCGGGGAGGTGGGGTCCTTACCCGGCTTAAGAATTACTATTATTATAGCCTCAGACATCGAAGGGGGCAAAGAACTGTAGTCAAACAAAGGGTTAAATAGTTCAACCAAATAAGGGGTATAGAATTCTTTAAAGCGTTTGTACAATTCAATGGGTATTCCGTCACACCCGGGAGCCTTATTATTGTGGAACGATGCTATAGCAGCATCTAATTCCTCAGTGGTGAATGGGGAATCCAACTATTCAACAGATTCCGGAGACAGTTGGGGCAATTGTATATGGGAGAGATAGTTTCTCAGTTGATCCATTGTATAAGACACTTTAGACCTGTACAGCGAAGAGTAGTAATCAAAAAATACTTCAGTAATATCAGGGCACGAGTACTTCATAACACCCTGGGGATCACACACCTGTTGGACAGAAATACTACCCCTCTCTTCCCTAGATAGGAAGGGAGATAACTACCCCCAATCTCCGCCTGTGAGTATAGAGAATGCTTGGAGAACAATAACCAACGCTTGGATTTATCTAAAAGAAACGTTGTCCACTCCCGTCTGGCCATCTCCCAGCTAGCATGCAAGGAGGTGGATTTGTGCAAAATATAGTCGGCTTCTAATTGACAACAAATTTTTTCAAGGCGGGATTCCTCTTCCCTACTAGACCTTTTAATAGCAGCCACCCTTTTAATAAGGGAGCCACGGATAGAGGCTTTAAATGCATCATGCTTAACAGTAGGGGTAGGGCAGGATGCGTTAAAATCCTGGAAGTCTCGCCAGTCAGCAAGCAAATCAGCTCCATCACCCATTAAGGACAGCCAGAATGGGTTAAGTTTCCAAAACAAGACCCCCTGGGGAGACAAAGGACCTAAGACCAATAAGACAGGTGAATGGTCGGAAATCCCTCTGGGTTAGTATTTAATCTGAATTACCTTAGGGGTCAAATCTGGTGATATGAGGGCCAGGTCAATACGGGAGAATGTATTAAAAGTAGCCGAATAGCAGGAGTGTTGGCTCTCATGGGGAAACCGGACCCTCCAAATATCAATTAATCCCAATTCAGTAGTTAAATTAGAGAAGGGGGTAGGAGAAGGAGATGATAGATCAGTATGGGGGCTCTCTCTCCACCTATCTAAAGATAAGTCCATTACATTATTATAGTCACCAATACAGATGGTGGGAGTAGATGGTGACAATGCAACAAACGACATAGCTTGTCGCAAAACATCATTATTGTAAGGGGGGGGGACATATACTGCAAGAATATGTAGAAGGGTGGAGTTAACGAAGGCTCTAAGAAAAACAAAGCGACCGTACTGATCCACCTGACTATGATCTAAATTAAAATTTACAGATTTTCTGATAAGTACAGACACCCCCCTGGCATTTTGTGAAAAGGTAGAATGAAACAGCCATCCCACACACGGTTTTTTCAGGGCCATCGTCTTAACACCAACCAAATGAGTCTCCGAAAAGCAAATAATATCCGCCTTATATTTTTTAGCTTGCGACAGGACCAATGCTCTCTTTATTTTATTGTTAAGGCCCCTCACGTTCCAGCTGAGTAGGTGAAGCCCCTCAGATGCTACCAACATTGAAAGACGTTAGACTGGAAAACAGGAGAAAAGAAGAGAAAAGGAGAAAAAGGTGAAATGACACAATGACAGAGAATACCTCATCAGAGCACATGTAGATCAGAGCAGCAGGCGTACAAATACGCAAAAGAGAGGAAGAGAAAAAGTTCGGAGCAATCGAGAAACAAGGACGCCAGAACATATCCACCATGACTATAAAGATACATTGCAGCCTTAAATCACCAGCAGTACTTGACCATAACAAAAAATACCAATATTTAAGCAAAAAAACAATAAAACAGCAACAACCCAACCCCCCCCCCCCCCCCCCCCACCCTGTACATCCATCAGGAACCTAGATATACCTATATCCCCAACCAAACTTCCCGTTACCTAAACTAAAAAAAAAACTAAATAGTAAAGGTCGTAAAAAGGGAACAGTTAGGAGTAGATGAAAGGGTTAAAGCTCGTCTCTGCTTCAATGTCATAGAATTGCTTGTGTTATAGAACTTAATGTTCCAGCACATTCCTTGCTACTGTCCTTGTCTCTTATCTTTTTTATACCGTGTGAACAACCTCCCTATTTGAAATACAAACTTGCCCATATATGCATATCCTTCCACTGCGGCAGTTCCTAGCCAATCATGTTATGTTAGCCCCTTTTTGTGTTCTGTCCAATTAGTTATTGACTTGGGATATACACGCCCTAAATCCTTTCTTTTATATACTTTTGTTAAACGAACAATAAACAGTGTGAATCTTTACTGCTTGTGTTGTGCATGTTCCTTGTGGCTAAAGGTTTACACTCACAGACGTCTGAGAGGCCATCACATCGAGGGTTAAAGAATATAGGGGCAATCCTTTCAAGTGGGGGCTCCGTCCGCGATTCAGTGATCGTCCCCGAATGGTAAGATAGAGAATTTATTGTCTGTCTTTGCCATACGGGATTGCGGTCATACACTGAAGCTGAATCCGTGTCAGTGTTCTGGGAACACGTGACCAAACATCTTTAATGTCTGGGACTTAAAGATACGTCTGAGAAGGGACCAGGGGTCCAAGCGCAATTCTCCAAAGACGTTAGTATCTGGGATACTTAAAATAGACCTGGGAGTCTATACATAACGTGACGTTAGTATCTGGGATACTTAAAATAGACCTGGGAGTCTATACGTAACGTAGAGAATACCTCGATTTGATCGTCTATATATTCTTGTATGTTTGTAGTGAGATAAGTTCTTATATTTGGTCAGATGGCTGGTAAGTTCTCGTCTGCCAGATATCTTTACTCAAACACTTTTCCTGCTTCCTGTTTAAAACGCTGTATTTTTCTGACATCTTGTACGAATGGTAAGTATCGTACACGTCAAAAGATTTCATGTTCTCACTGTACAGATAATATTGTGATATTGTCAATGACTAATTAACTGGTTAGCTGATGCATGTATAGTAGAGTGTTGTAAATTTTAGATATTTTCTTTTAAAGTTGTACTGTTGATTTATATTACTGTCTGACAATGGGCTCTAGTCAGAGTAAAAAAAACTACATATCCCCCGCCCCTCCCTGGTGAGACATGCAAGATGTATGTCGCCCGCAACTCTACCTCAGAGTATTACTTAGTTAACCCATGGGTGGATAATTTAGCGGGATGGACAGAGAAAGCAGGACAGGACCCATTCCTACGGGAAGGCAGTAATTACCCTTTCTATATGGAGGATTAAAAAAATGTCAGTTCCCAACAGCACAGAAGCGAAGCAGTGAGAAACTGTAAATCTTTGAAATCCCTCTCGCCTCCCCCTTGCATTCCAATGTATCCTGCGCTCGGAGACACAGATCTCTTGGCAGCAGTAACCCTTTCACACCAGATGGGATCGCCTCCAACTCCACTGCTGGAGGGTGCGTCCACTAGCTCTATCCCTAACGCACCAGTAACCCAGAGTTTAGATAATAGTAAAACACTGTCCCAAGCCCACTATTACCCTCGATGGCTGTATATCTTATTTGCGCAAAGCTTGCAAAGGACGCAGCGATACACATATGAAGGAAGTCTTTAAAACCCGTGCTCCTTTGCCTGTGCTTTTTTGCCTGTCGCTGTAGCTTGTAAACAGAAACCTTCGGAGTCTGTTACTGAGTTTTGGAAAAGGTTTAAGGACTGCTGGACAGATGACGCTGGCTTACCTTTGCTTAACTCAGAAAGCTTACTCATTTCCACCTTCATTAACAACCTTCTACCTTCTGTCATAGTTTCTGTTAAGCAAAATGTCTCTTCCTGGACTTCTGATAGTACGATAGATTTTGAAAAAAAACATCTGTATGAGAAAGAGGCTGCAGGGTGTTTTGATGTAAAGAAACCTGCGCCCACTCATAACTATCAGAACTCCGGACGCTTTGACAGACAGAACCAACCCCGCAGTCAGGAAAGATTCCAAAGACCCCGCGCACTGATGGGGCCCGGAGGAGGGTATCCCAGCCTTTATTCAACTCACCCGTCATAGTAAAGATTCACCTCTGCTGCCACTTATTATAAATGGAAGTAAAATTCCCTTTTTAGTGGACAGCGGTGCAACAACCAGTGTTTTGTGTTCTGACCTATGCAGTATCCCCTCTCACCAGAAAAGATAGAAGGTCTCCGCCCCATGATACAGCAATTCTTACAACAGGGTATTCTCAGACATATTGTATCACCATACTGTACTCCTGTGAACCCTGTTGCCAAAGCTGATGGCAGTATAAGATTTGTACAGAATCTCAGAGCGATCAATCAGTTAATTGTCCCAATTGCACCAATTGTTCCAGATGTAAACTCACTCATTTCTGCAATCCCTGCAGATGCTGCGTTCTTCTCTGTAATTGATTTGAAGAATGCCTTTTTTCAGCATACCTGTAGATTCACAGACACAATTACTTTTTGCCTTTTCTTTTGAGGGTAAACAACTTACCTGGTGCAGATTATTGACGCACCTGTTGTCTCCAGGCCACATTGGGGCCCTGGCAACCTCACCATGGTTCAGTCCTGCTACAGTATGCAGATGATCTGCTGCTCTGTAGTCAAACTGAGGAGGCCTGCCGAGAGGATGGTGTTTCATTACTAAACTGGCTTTGTGAATGTGGACACAAGGTGTCCAAAATAAAAATGCAATGGTGTAAAAAGCATGTTGATTACTTAGGTTTTGTGCTCACTCAGGGAGAGAGGAAAGTCAGTCCACAACGCATACAGTCTGTATTGGGCCTGGTCACCCCAACTACCCAGAAGGAACTACTGTCCTTCCTGGGTATGGTAAATTACTGCAGACAGTGGATTTCTGATTGCTCTTATTATGATAACATTTTGAGACAAGCCACACTGAAGGACAAACCTAAAACTGTACAATGGTCACAAGAAATGTTAACTGCATATGAAAGTTTAAAATGTATGTTGATGAAAAGTCCGGCACTTGGCCTCCCCAATTATGTACTACCTTTCCATCTATATGCAAGGGACAATTGTAAAACCATGGCGGGGGTGCTCATACAGTTTCATGGAGGGAAGTTGCGCCCCGTGGCATTTTTTTTCAAAGTCATGCCAGTGTCTGTGCAAGGTATGCCTGCCTGCCTCAGGGCTTTGGCAGCCTGTGCAATGGTTGCAGAAATGGCCACTACCCTCACTTTAGGCCACATCACAGTACTCCACACCACACATGATGTCCTGGCAATACTTAAAGGCTTGCACACACAGCACATGTCAGCACAACGCCTTAGTGGATATGAAGTACTCCTTTTGAGTAACCCTACCCTTACCATTAAGTACACTGCTAGTTCTTCTGGCCCTGCACCCATTCTCAATGCCCTTTTAGGCTTGAAAGGTCCCGAGGATGAACCACCCGACCTACATGACTGTGCTGCTTCCATTGAAGCTGAAACTTCTCCCAGACTTGACATGTCTCCCGTTCCCATACCAGGCGCAGACATTGTTTTTGTTGACGGCTCCTGTAGTAGGCCCAATGACAATACATACCAGGCTGGCTATGCCATTGTCACCCTCCCTGACACTGTGTTGGAAGCCCTACCAACACCTTATCAGTCCGCGCAAGCTGCAGAACTCATTGCACTCACTAGAGCATGTCCCTCCCTTGACAGCGTCCATCTGCTCACTCAACTTCAAGCTGCTGCGACTAATACTGATCTCTCCGACTGGACTTACCCAATTCTGCAGAAAAAATCCTAAATCAGGATTAATCTGCAAAGAGGGGAAACCCTGTATACCCCAGTCCAGTGCCCCTTTGCTCATTGCCCATTACCATGGTGTTAGTCACCATAGTAAAGCCACAACACTCCTCCTACTAACCAATGATTTTTATGTTACTAATGCCAAATCACTTGTGGACCAGTATGTTAGCAGATGCATCACTTGCCTCAGGAACAACCCTAACAACCCTAATAAAGCTAAACACCAGCATCTTGAATACCCCACAGAAAACTCTAGGATACTCACCCTTTGAACCCTTTGAAATACTAATGGGTAGACCCTTCCCCACACCCTGGGCTAAGAAACCGTTGATGATACAGGAAGGAGATCTAGAATTTATAAGGGAAGAGTATGTCAGGGCCCTCATAACAAAACTGAATGAAATTGAACATGAGGTTGTTTGTAAAAACCCTTTGAATCCACAGGAACCTACACACCCCTTTAAAGTCGGAGACAGAGTCGTGGTGAAGGTGCTCCCCAGGAACAAGAGCCCAGGAGACTTCACCTATGGTCCAGAGACAGAGGTCGTAGCAGTTACCCGAACAGCAGTCCTGACAGAGGAAAGTCCTACCTGGATCCATGCATCCCGAGTAAAAAAGGTTCCTAGACCAGACCTAGAGAGGGAAGCAAGTGATTCCAGTGAGGTACGAACCGGGGCAGACAGCCCTGACCTCCCACCTAGCGAAGACAGAAGAACAGAAAACGATGAAGAACCTGCCCCCTATCTTTACCCTGGGGACTATCTTGATAGCCCTACTGGCCCATTTTCCCCTCTCAATGACTGAGGTTGATATAACTCAGAATAAGGGAAACTGACACTATGGTATAACTCTTCCACCACATACACCGCAACCTACATACTAGATTATTTCCAATTCCCCCAACTAGCTGCTGTCCAAAAGTCTGTTGACTACCAGATCCGCGCTGACACCACAGACAACCTAAGCCCCGAGGTACCCTATATTTGCGTTACAGGCCATAACTGGGGAAATGATTGCAGCTCATGGTCCGCGGCTGCCTGGAACACAGGTACCCCATGGGGCTATAAGCCCGCTGAAGCCTTAGATGAAAAGGATGAACACGGAACATCATTAACTCAACGATTAACCCTTCTTAAAATGCCCAACAATTACTGCAACTCCCGCTCAGGCTAAAAATTGCGCCATTGGCGCGCAGAAAGACGTAAGCTTTGCAAGAATCATATAGTATAACAATAATGATTCTAAGAGGGGATTGAAAGGGTTAAAGCTCGTCTCTGCTTCAATGTCATAGAATTGCTTGTGTTATAGAACTTAATGTTCCAGCACATTCCTTGCTACTGTCCTTGTCTCTTATCTTTTTTATACCGTGTGAACAACCTCCCTATTTGAAATACAAACTTGCCCATATATGCATATCCTTCCACTGCGGCAGTTCCTAGCCAATCATGTTATGTTAGCCCCTTTTTGTGTTCTGTCCAATTAGTTATTGACTTGGGATATACACGCCCTAAATCCTTTCTTTTATATACTTTTGTTAAACGAACAATAAACAGTGTGAATCTTTACTGCTTGTGTTGTGCATGTTCCTTGTGGCTAAAGGTTTACACTCACAGACGTCTGAGAGGCCATCACATCGAGGGTTAAAGAATATAGGGGCAATCCTTTCAGTAGACACCCCCAACTACTATATCACAGCAAGGGCTCCCTGTAAAGGAGAGTGGCCCCCGGTAAAAAGACATACACATAAACCTTCACATACAATAGTCAACCATATGAACTCTCACATAATTAAAAAAAAGAAAAACCTGAGAGAGAGAGAAAAAACCACAGAATAAACTGGCGGTACAATAGGACCACCATTCAGCGAGGTGCACGGGGTTTCTGCTCCAGCCACGCCTCGGCCTCTCTTGGAGAGTTGAAGAAATGGGTAGAGCCCTCATATATCACCCGCAGTCTGGCAGGGAACAGCATTGAATACTGAATCTGCCTGTCCCTCACCTTTCGTTTGACCTGAAGAAATTGGGACCTGGATTTCTGTACGTCCATAGCAAAGTCAGGGAAAACAGACACAGAGTGGTTATCAAACTGCAACGGACCGTGCAACCTGGCCAGGCGGAGAATGGCATCCCGATCCTTGAAGTGGAGCATGCGGGCAATAAAGGTGCGCGCTGGGGCACCGGGAGGGGTAAACGATGTGCGCGCTCCACCGCGAATTGCGCACTAAAATCATCTTTTTTAAACACACTGAGTAGCCAGTCCTCCAATAATTTTTCTGGATGTGTACCCTCAGCTCACTCAGGCAGCCCCACAAAGCGTACGTTATTTCTTCGTAAGCGGCCCTCCATATCCGACAACTTGGTTTTAATAGCAGCCATCTGGGATCAAAGGTCAGCGACACTATTCTTGAGTGGTGCAGTCATATCTTCAATGTCAGAGACACGCTGCTCTACACCCCCCACACGCTCACGCAGCCTTTGCATGTCATGACGAATAATTGAGATATCAGCCTGAACCTGGTCGATCTTGTCCATCAACCTTGTCTCAGACGTATTGATGGCTTGCAGAATTTGCTGTGTGGATTGCATAACATCAGTAACAGAGGGTTCCTCCGAAGCGTGCTGCGGTGAGGGAGGCGGTGTAGCCTGGGTACACGGGGGTGTCGGCCCGCGTGGATTTCTAGCAAATCTTTCCAAGCGCGCAGCAGTGGCAGCAGCATTGCCGGTTTTTCCCATACTATTGCAGGAGGAATAATCGCTCAAGGAAAAAAGAGTAAATAAGCACAAAGAGAGTGGCAAAGTCTTATACAGTGAAGCTTGGAGTACAGTAGCTGCTTCAGGGAATTAAGAAACACAAAATGCACCCCTGAGTGTGATCAAACAGGATCCAAGATAAACAGGGCACAGTCAGTATTCATAGAAGGCAGTGCAGCACATCAGAATTGTAATCCAAATATGTTGAGAGAGACTCAGGCAACCAGCCCAATGCAGGGCCCAGGCATAAACATATATACTGCAGCACACTGGGTGGGAAGCAGCAGGCCTCTGTAATTGCCAGCAGCAGTTAATAATGGAGCATGTGTCCAAGCACCACAGAGAGGGGAGAGTACCTTGTGCAGGGAGAGGTCACAAGAAGGGCAGAAGGCGCTGCTGCGGGCCGGGGAGGTCCCTCCACAATGTTCAAATCTCTGCAGGTATAAGGCGCACAGCGGCGCCAGACGTCTCAGGGGTGCAGGAGAGGTTCACACAGCAGCAGATGAGTTTGAATTCCAAAAACTCCGGGGTTAAGGATGGGTTCAAGGATGAAGAATAGGGAGCTACAGCAGCCTGTTGCTTACTCCATGCTGTGCCAGGCCACGCCCCCTCATACTGTTTTTATATATGTGAATGTACCTTGTAAGGTGCTGCGGAGCCCTTGTGTCACCATATAAGTAAAGGATAATAATAATGTCATTGATTGGTCCACTGGTAGAAGGAAAATAAGTGCAGAGAGTTTGAGGCGATAAAACCTTGCTATTGCAGAATTGCTGCACTGATGATCAATACAGTAACAGGTAATAACTGATGAAAGGTTCAGCATGTATACCTGCCAATGACACAGTGTGATTGTAATGAGATGTTTCAATCAGGTAATTTGCAGTTCAGAGTACACACTTGCAAATGACAGATTTTGATTGTAATGAGATGATGTTGTTCAATCACTTAGGTTGCCGTTCACAGTACATTGCTGGGCATGTAATAGATGAACAGTATATGACATGAATGTGCGTATGACATAACTTGTTTATCTGTATTTTCCTTCAGTATATGAATAAATCAGTCAGTGACTGGTACAGGGTAGAATGTAAGTCAGCTTTGCGGGTGTATCTTACATGGTTTCACTGTGTGCATTGAATACACGACTGCATGCAATGCTGAGTCTTATAAACGGACTCGGCATTGCATCTAAGTGTGAAACCAAGTGTACAATTAGAGGTGTACAAATCTGCATATGGGCGAATATCAACTTTGCTCTCTGTGCACATAATGAGGATGTAATTACTTGTGTTCAGCTCTGTGAGGAAATTGCATCTTACCCTAGTATTGTGGTATTGCCAACTTCAAGTGCAGTAGGCATTGTAGCAAAGGGATTCTGCTTAGCACACAAAAAAACCCTGGAGAGCGCCTTGTTTTTTATAATTTCAGCAGGATTCCATTGAATTAAACAGCGTCTCAAACATTGATTATGCACCAAGGAAGGACCCACAAACCACTGCCTGTACGAGAAGCCGGAGGATAGTTTGAGCATTACCACACTCTCTAATACCCCTTCACACCAAAATCCCGGGTCTGACCTAGTATTTGAACACATGAAGGAGCCGAGTGAGACCCAGGTCAGACCCGTTTTACACTGTTTTAAAAAAAATTGAGGAAATGAGAACTGGCGCTACTGTGTTTCTCCAATAATAATAAACGACTGTGGATCAATTTGAATAAAAATGACATAGAATTTATTCCCTATACATCACAAATTAAAAACTAAAAAACATCCTGAACATATATAGCAAATATAAAATTGAGGCATATATGGAGCTAGGATATATTTATAGGTGGCTGCTTTCAGTGTCCACAAATGGATCCCGGACTAAGTGCCTTGTGCAAAGTTCTCTGGTAAGAGGGAATAAGTACAGCTGGTATTACCCTTGTTGATGGAGACTTCCAAAGGTTTTTTGGAGGTTTTTCAGCAAGCAAGCTGTGGCAATGAAACAACCTGGGTCTCTCCCATCGATGCTGTACATGTAAAATTCCTCAGAGTTCCAAATGGCAGGTTTAAAAGTCCATATCTGGATCCGACTTGAAAGTGGAACACTTGTGGTGGTTGTCGCAGCTTCAACACTTAACGCGTTTCCCTAGGTAAAGTCACCTAGCTTCATTCATCTGATGAAGCTAGGTGACTTTACCTAGGGAAACGCGTTAAGTGTTGAAGCTGCGACAACCACCACAAGTGTTCCACTTTCAAGTCGGATCCAGATATGGACTTTTAAACCTGCCATTTGGAACTCTGAGGAATTTTACATGTACAGCATCGATGGGAGAGACCCAGGTTGTTTCATTGCCACAGCTTGCTTGCTGAAAAACCTCCAAAAAACCTTTGGAAGTCTCCATCAACAAGGGTAATACCAGCTGTACTTATTCCCTCTTACCAGAGAACTTTGCACAAGGCACTTAGTCCGGGATCCATTTGTGGACACTGAAAGCAGCCACCTATAAATATATCCTAGCTCCATATATGCCTCAATTTTATATTTGCTATATATGTTCAGGATGTTTTTTAGTTTTTAATTTGTGATGTATAGGGAATAAATTCTATGTCATTTTTATTCAAATTGATCCACAGTCGTTTATTATTATTGGAGAAACACAGTAGCGCCAGTTCTCATTTCCTCAATTTTTTTTAAAACATTTTCAGGGACTGACAATCCCTTCTGGCAGCTGTGACAGCGCGTCTTGGTTATCCTCTTTGTTCCCGTTTTACACTGTACCTCCAAGCCTGGTTATTCCTGGATAGGTCCCGTTTACACTGAACCCGGTTCAGCCCTCAAAACCTATGAACAAGGCCAAAAAAATTTTGTTTAAATATTTTTTTTTTATTATTCAAAAAATATATTCATGTGTAAATGTTGTTTTGCCACACATTAACATCATGTGTGTTATATGTATAGGCAACTGCATACAAATATAATAACAGCGCCTTCCTAAAAACCATACATATTACGCTTTACAACAAGTAAATTTGTTTTAGGAATAGCAAACAATCAAAGCATATGATACCTCAGTACACAGGTAAGTACACTTTTGGCCCATTATGAAAAGGCTACATTAAGGCAGATTTCTATATAGTGAATTCTGTGCTTTGGATGCTTTGTTAGATTGTTGGAGATGCACTAGGGTCATAGGGCCTAATTCAGATCTGATCGCTTGCTAGGGTTATTTTGCACTGCTGCAAGCAGATAGTCGCCGCCCACCGGGGAGTGTATTTTTGCTTTGCAAGTGTGCGATCGCATGTGCAGCCGAGTGGTACAAAAAAGTTTTGTGCAGTTTCTGAGTTGCCCAGAACTTACTCAGCTGCTACAATCACTTCAGCCTGTCCGGGCCTGGAATTGACGTCAGACACCCGCCCTGCAGACGCTTGGACATGCCTGTGTTTTTCCAAACACTCCCAGAAAACTGTTTGTTACCACCCACAAATGCCTTCTTCCTGTCAATCTCCTTGCGAACGGCTGTGCGAATGGATTCTTCATTCAATCTATCGCACAGCAAAGATCCGCTTTGTACCCGTGCAACATGCTTATGCATTGCGGTGCATACGCATGCGCAGTTCTGACCTGATCGCAGCGAAAAAAACTAGCGTGCGATCAGGTCTGAATGACCCCCCATAGTAAGGCCCTTTATGGTAGGGGTTATAATGGTTTGGGTTTAGGTTATAACATACCTCCCAACTATTGAAACAGTCCAGGAGGGACCTGCCGCGTCGGAGGCGTGGCCGTGCTCGAAAAGGGGGTGGGGCTTCATCAGAAGGAGCGGGGTCTCGCCACACAACCCCCCGTTTGTTGTCATTTTGGGGGCGTGCCCAGCGCTTCCTGAGCAGCTAGGCAGCCCCCGCCTCACTCCCTGCACTGTGTAGATGCCGTGCGCAGTGATCACCGGCTGCTTTACTGAGCAGAGCAGCAGTGATCACAGGATCTCCCAACTGCCTACCCCCCTGCCGGACACTGCAACCCGCGGGTGGGACAGCGGAACAGTGCTCGAATAGCGGGACTGTCCCGTTGGAATCGGGACAGTTGGTAGGTATGGTTATAAGGGTGAGCTTGGTAGGGTGTGCCCTGTTGGGGTAAGGCTGTGCAAGGTGCACTTGAGTGTGAGGGAACAAGCGCTCTACGAAAGACATTTGTCACACCTGAGATTCCCATGACAAACACTCTGCATTGTTAGAAGCTGGGTCATGAAGGACTGATGCATTACACGCTCCGCAGCTAAAGATTTGTCTAGGCAAGCATCCTCCTGGGCCGTCATTGCTACAGGTATGTCAATTTCTTTAAGTTGCTGTACAAGGACAGAGGTCATAGTTTTGGCCACCTGTTCTGTTTTTGTCATTTTCTTGATCTTTGGTGGTACACTGAATACAGCAAAGAGGAGAATTAAAAAAAAAACAGAATCAGCACTGAGCATATATAAATATAGCAGTGGTAGCGTACATGTATTTGTGGCCTTCTCCCACCGGCATGCTAGCTACACTCTGCGACAGATACCATTTGTGTTTGCTAATCTGTTAAAAATAATTTTACCGTTTTAAATTCTGTAACAGGGTCAGGAGAACAGGTTCAGAAAAATAGAAATAAATATCAATATAAGTACCTTGCCATCCAGCGCTAACTATACATAAGATAATCCTAACTAACTAAAAATAAACAATACAAGAAGTTTACCAGGCACAGCTCACTGGATTTCAAGAGCAGGTTTCTCTCACAGAGACTTCATAGTCTCTCCTCTTTCCCCAGGCAGTGTGAGAGAGAGCAATGATCAGGCTGACAGCCTTTTAACACACACCTATGGCTGAAAGCCCTAATCAGCTTTCTTTGGATGGAGAACCTGTTCTCACATCCAACCCCAGGACCCTAATCCGGTTATTACCAAAAGCTCTCAGCAGAACCATCACAATATTCCTTGCGTATTAAAACACATAGGTAAGAAACTTAAAGCAAATATACCTGCCTTCCACCACTATTCCAGTGATCTTGTCTCAGTTCATTATGTTTGTATTTTGTTTTTAAATGTGTGTTATGAAAATTGTGGTACTTACTATTTGTGCGTAAATAGTACCCAGTATTCTGGGTTGTCCCAGGATTACGGCAGATGGGATGCCGCTGTCTGTATACTCAGAGCCGGCCCTAACCAATATGATGCCCTAGGCAAGATTTTGGCTGGTGCCCCCTAGCACCACCGCTAGTTCCGCCTCTGACCCTGCACCCCTTTCCCAGCACCATCACCACCCACCCATAGCAGTCCTTTTTTTTTTTTTCTACCCCCTGTAATTTAAATAAGAACAGTGTGCACATTTGGCTTTACACATATGCCGCACATTATTAGTGCCCTTATACACATAATGACACACATAGTGCCCCTTACACATATGTTACACATTATTAATGCCCTTATACACATAATGACACATGTAGTTCCCAGCGTGAGTCAACTGGCAGCTCTGCTAACTTCGGGTGCCTATTTTTTATGAAAATGCATCTTATTTGCATTTCTATGTGGCTAGGATACACAAGCAACTTCTACTGATTAAAATGATATGTGGCATGCCTATATACTGTGTGCGACTGTGGCTGTATCTGCATATGAAATGCTACATACAGAATATAGGCATGCCGCATATCATTTTAATCAGCAGAAGCTGCTGATGCCCCTAGACATACCAGATGCCCTAGGCAATTGCCTAGTTTGCCTATACCTAGGGCCGGCTCTGTTATACTGACAGCAGGCATCCCGTCTGCCGGTATATCATACCGCATCCATTACAAGATGTCATCAATGGTGTAGCTTTCCTTATTGCTTGAGTTGGTTGGGTCATTTGTGATAAGCAGGGTTGCGAATGGGCAGCATTGTGCACTTAGCACGGTGGTTTGGGTGCTGCTCTGGCTTCTTTCTGTTGAGACTTGCCACATTTCTTGAATTAGTTTAAGACCATTTATAATTGAATTAGTTGTTAAACTAATTTGATCCTAAAAAATCCTCAAAATTTCTGAGGGTTTTTTGGGAAACAAAATTGGTAGTTAAGTGGTTAAAGGTTATATTCTATACAGTGGATTAAAATGACTCGAAGTTCTTTCGGCCGGTAAAAACGTTCGGCTATCGCAGTGTTTGACCAATGGTCATTATTGCGGTATCCAATTAGAGGCCGTTTTTATCAACCGAAATTTGACCAGCAATCATGCGATAACACATGGATTTGGGGATAAGTCCCTGATCCCATGTGTTTTTGCGGCTCTGGCCGTCCATTATTGCAGATTATGCTTTGAGTGCCTGAGGCATTCAAAGCATAATCCTTGATAAGTACTGGCATCGGGAGAGAATGATGCCAGCATCGGGGCTAATAGGAGATCCTATAAGCAGCGGGGCTATCTGCTGCTAATAGGATACCGTCCTATATTGTTCCACCACTTGTAGTAAGCCTTGCATGCTTTTGTATTTTAACTTTTTCCTCATTAAACGTATTTTTTTTGCGCATTTATTTGAAGAAATTCTTCTTCTTTTATATTGCCTTACCTTTATTCATCAAAATGTGAAAAAAATGTTTTTCCCATCTAATGGCTTGAAGGCATTAAATTGAGTTTTACAAAAAATTAAGTTACTGTGAAAATACTGCAATTTGATGTAACGTAATGAAACCGGTAGTTGTTACTGAATGCTGTCATTTGGAAGCATTATCATCTATTATATTATCATCTATTACCAACTATTCTCACTAAACTTGCATGTACAGAACCCTTTACGAAACTGCATTGATCAGTAACTGTGAGTCATGCAATCGTATGAAATGGGTGCCGCATTACTAGTGCATTGTAGTCTGTTATGGGGATTTGTGGCCTAATTTTTCTTACACTATAATATGTGTATGCTGTTCCTTTGTAACTTGTCCATGTGGCGACCAAAGCTTGGCTGTGGCTGCCCGGAAAAGTTCCCATGGAAACCATTTCTCCTTAGTGCCAATTTTGCTGCATGTGGGCCTGCCATTATGATTTATTTCAGTTCTGTGCTAAAAGGAAATTCAGTTGTAGATTTTTTTTCTAAATGAGCGATATGTAAACAGGTAAAAGTCATACTAACATCTCTCCTATAATAAGATTTGGCGCAAGCCACCTGTTTTATACAAATAAACATTAACATTGGAAGTTGCATAGATAATATTTTTCCCCCATTGAAAATGCTGTAAAACATCACTGCTAATTCATTATTTGTATAGCTCACAGTATTCTGCAGCGCTTTACAGAGAATATTTGGCCATTCACATCAGTCCCTGCCCCAGTGGAGCTTACAATCTATGGCCCCTATTTATCAAGCCTTGGAGAGTGATATATACATTATACAGTAGCACAGTGATAAAGTACCAGCCAATCAGCTTCTAACTGTCATGTTACAAGCTGTGTTTGAAAAATTACAGTTTGGAGCTGATTGGTTGGTACATTAGGACAGTGCTATTTATCACTCTCCAAGGCTTGATAAATCTGGGCCTATATTTCCTACCCCACACACTAGGGTTAATTTTTTTTGTCAGGAACCTACCTGCTAGTATAATTTTGGATTGTGGGAGGAAACCGGAGTACCCGCAGGAAACGCACGCAAGCACGGGGGGAATATACAAATTTCATACAGGTCCAGGACCTCAGTGCTGGGAGGCCCTAATGCTAACTATTGCACCATCCATTCTGCCTATTTATACAAAACACTTTCCTGCAAACTACATTTACAAAATATTTTATGGGAGCATGCTTGTCAGGAACAACAAGTTACCCTGTGCACAAAATGTAACTATGGGGGTAATTCCAAATTGATCGCAGCAGGAATTTTTTTAGCAGTTGGACAAAACCATGTGCACTGCAGGTGTGGCAGATATAACATGTGCAGAGATAATTAGGTTTGGGTGGGTTATTTTATTTCTGTGCAGGGTAAATACTGGCTGCTTTATTTTTACACTACAATTTAGATTGCAGATTGAACTCACCACACCCAAATCTATCTCTCTCTGCACATGTTATATCTGCCTCCCCTGCAGTGCACATGGTTTTGCCCAACTTGGAATTAACCCCTATACCAATATTCACTTTTCCAAGATTTGATAATACCATAAACTTAGCATGAGAATATTGACAGAAACTTCCATGTCAAATATGTTGAATACTTTTTTCTACTTAATCTTAAAGCATTTAAAAAAATAAAAATACATAGTGACAAATAAAACCTTCACCCTTTAGCTCTATCCTTGCTGTCTGTGCAGAATTCAACATGTGTGATAGGCTTCATGTCCTCTCGTCTCAAAGCTGCTGACAAAACCCAGTTGATAATGGCCTCTCTTCACTTCCAGATTATTACTGCAGCGAGTTACCCTACTAGTTTTTGCCTCCATCATTTCCAAAAATGCTTTAATTCTGAATAAATATAGAATTTACCTTACACCTGTATGATTGCACTGGATGGGTCATATTCCCACATTTAATTGTCAACCTCCGGCAGGGTGCACTCTCCTCTGGCCGGGTACAGTCTCCTCCGGTAGGGTAAAGTTCCCAGACGTAGGCTTTCTTGATATTACAGCAGCAGTAGTTCTTATGGTTTATGCCCAGCAAGCTATTATACTCAAATATTATACTAAACGGTAAATCCCCAGCAGTGCTGTTTCTGCCAGCTGGCGATCTGTGCGAGTGCACGGGGCGCCCCGCCGCAACACCTGCTGGCTCCTGTTACCTGCTCCCCATCCTCCCGCACATAGGGGGTAATTCAGATCTGATCACTTCTCTGCGTTTTCGCACAGCGGGCGATCCGGTACTAAATGCGTATGCACCGAAATGTGCACATGCGTCGGACATAAAGGGCATCACCGCGCAGCGTCGGGGTGGTGCAAATACTACGTTTGCACTGGCGTGTGCAAGGTGATTGACAGGAGGAAGCCGTTTGTGGGTGTTAACTAACCGTTTACTGGGAGTGTTTGCAAAAACACAGGCGTGCCCAAGCGTTTTTCCGATCAGCCTGGATAAGTAAGTCCGGGTCTGCGCAGAGACTGCATACACTAAATTTTAGCAGCTCAGCATACACATAGCATCGCACACTTTCATGACGAAAATTCACTTCCCCTGTAGGTGGCGACTATCAGAACGCAGGACAGCAAAAAAACGCAGCCCAGCGATCAGATCTGAATTACCCCCATAGTACTCCACTTGGGGGGGAAAGTTTTGCAAAATGATGTGGTTGCGTTGTGATGTCATTTCGCGAAACTCCACTCAGTGAGTGGGGTACTATGGGCAGGAGGAGGGGGAGCAGGTAACAGCAGTGCTGGTCTGCTGGTGCCAATGAGCATTATGCCCCTGGCAACGAGCATTACACCCAGAGCATAAAACCTCCTGGCAACGAGCATTACACACCCCTGACAATGAGCATGAAACCCCTGGCAAAGATCATTACACCCCTGGCAGCGAGCATGACACCCAGACCATGAAACCACTGGCAATGAGCATGACACTCTGAGCATAAAAACACCTGGCAACGAGCATGAAATCCCTGGCAATGAGCATTACACCTCTGGCAATGAGCATGACACCCAGCGTATGAAACCCCTTGCAACAAGCATTACACCCCTGGCAATGAGCATGATACCCAGAGCATGAAACCCCTGGCAACGAGCGTGATACCCAGAGCATGAAACCCCTGGCAACGAGCAGGTAATTTAAAAGTAATCAGAAGCCTTATTGTAGGGCATAATGTATCACAGGCATTGCGGTGTGGGGCTTTGCGTTAATTTGTTAGCTGGAGCATTATGGTGTGGGGCTTAATATAGTGGAATTTTTTCTTTCCTGTGGTGGCTGATGTCTGTTGGTATCAAAAACTGGGATGTAAGGTAGTCTTTTCCTGCGAGACCACGCCCAATTTTAGTAATTGATCCAGGATTAGTTTGAAAATGTTGGAACATAATGATGGATATCTGTATAGGCCTACAGTCTACACAAGTTTTTCTAATTGTATCGAACCTTGGGCCTAATTCAGATCTGTTCGCTCGCTAGCTATTTTTTTGCAGCGCTGCGAACAGATAGAAGCCTCCTATAGGGGAGTGTATTTTCGCTTTGCAAGTGTGCGAAAGCATGTGCAGCCGAGCAGTACAAAAACAGTTTGTGCAGTTTCTGAGTAGCTCTGGATGCAAAAGAAATTTACCAAAAGGAAAACTTGCTTCGGCGCTAACCAGGGGCTCCTCTCAATAAGCTGCTGCTAATTAAGAATAGTCAATTCAGATAAACACAGAAATATATAAAAAAAACAAGTAGCAGCGCTTATTCAAAATACATACATAAAAATGTGTCTTTAAAATATAATTTTTAATAAGAACAATGTACAATACAGGATAGGTATGAGGATAAATGAATATATCTCGTATGGAAACCTAAATAAGTCCCGTACAATTGTGCAGGCCACAATGAATATATTAAACAAATGTTCATTGGCCTTCAAGGACCCTTTATAGGAAATATTTGTGGACACAGTTCGTATAGGTAACGTTACCAGTAGGAGTCGCTGGAGGAAGATCTGTGACTTTGATCCATTAGAGCTTTTTGGAATTAAAGTTGTCCTCACTAGTGTGTGGTATCCAATCCGGATAATGTCCTTCAAGACAAAATAGGCCAAAGAATTGGCAGTGTCCACCGACTGCTGGGTCCGATCGGGTCCGTTGATGCAGCGGATATCAAGTGAAGGGGTCTGCTGACGGGAGGTATAGCTTCCAAATCCTGACGCGTTTCGCTGCTGTCTAGCAGCTTTATCAAAGGTCCACAAATATTTGTGCTACTTGTTTTTTATATATTTCTGAGTAGCTCTGACCTTACTCAGCCGCTGCGATCACTTCAGCCTATTTGAGCCCAGAATTGACGTCAGACACACGCCCTGCAAACACCTCAACACACCTGCGTTTTTTCCAAACACTCCCAGAAAACGGTCAGTTGTCACCCACAAACGCCTTCTTTCTGTCAATCACTTTGCGTTCGGCTGTGCGAATGGATTCTTCGCTAGAACCAGTGCACAGCAACGATCCGCTTTGTACAAGTATGACGCGCCTGCGCATTGCGGTGCATGCGCAGTAGTTACCTGATCGCTGCGCAGCAAAAAACGCTAGCGAGCGAACAGATCTGAATTAGGCCCCTTGTTAAATATATCCCAAATAAATGATAGTATAAGATGAAGCAAGTATATGTGAGAGTGCATATGTTTTTCATTATATTGATTTGGGGGGGGGGGGGGAACAGTTTAGAGCATAGGTTCCTAACTCCATTCCTCAAGTACCTGCAACAGGACATGTTTTCTAGAGATGAGCGGGTTCGGTTTCTCTGAATCCGAACCCGCCAGAACTTCATGTTTTTTTTCACGGGTCCGAGCGACTCGGATCTTCCCGCCTTGCTCGGTTAACCCGAGCGCGCCCGAACGTCATCATGACGCTGTCGGATTCTCGCGAGGCTCGGATTCTATCGCGAGACTCGGATTCTATATAAGGAGCAGCGCGTCGCCGCCATTTTCACACGTGCATTGAGATTGATAGGGAGAGGACGTGGCTGGCGTCCTCTCCATTTAGATTATAAGAGACTGAGAGAGATTTACTGGAGCTGACTAGGAGGAGTACTGTTACTGTAGAAGTGTAGAGACTGAGTGGAGAGAGTTTACTAGTGAGGACAGTGCAGTTTACTTTATAATCCGTTCTCTGCCTGAAAAAAGCGATACACAGCACACAGTGACTCAGTCACATACCATATCTGTGTGCACTGCTCAGGCTCAGGCCAGTGTGCTGCATCATCTATTATCTATATATAATATTATATATATCTGTCTGACTGCTCAGCTCACACAGCTTATAATTGTGGGGGAGACTGGGGAGCACTACTGCAGTGCCAGTTATAGGTTATAGCAGGAGCCAGGAGTACATAATATATTATATAGTGAGTGACCACCAGACACACAGTGCAGTTTATTTAATATATCCGTTCTCTGCCTGAAAAAAGCGATACACACAGTGACTCAGTCAGTCACATGCCATATCTGTGTGCACTGCTCAGGCTCAGGCCAGTGTGCTGCATCATCTATATATATTATATATCTGTCTGACTGCTCAGCTCACACAGCTTATAATTGTGGGGGAGACTGGGGAGCACTACTGCAGTGCCAGTTATAGGTTATAGCAGGAGCCAGGAGTACATAATATTATATTAAAATTAAACAGTGCACACTTTTGCTGCAGGAGTGCCACTGCCAGTGTGACTAGTGACCAGTGACCTGACCACCAGTATATATAATATTAGTAGTATACTATCTCTTTATCAACCAGTCTATATTAGCAGCAGACACAGTACAGTGCGGTAGTTCACGGCTGTGGCTACCTCTGTGTCGGCACTCGGCAGCCCGTCCATAATTGTATATACCACCTAACCGTGGTTTTTTTTTCTTTCTTTATACATACATACTAGTTACGAGTATACTATCTCTTTATCAACCAGTCTATATTAGCAGCAGACACAGTACAGTGCGGTAGTTCACGGCTGTGGCTACCTCTGTGTCGGCACTCGGCAGCCCGTCCATAATTGTATATACCACCTAACCGTGGTTTTTTTTTCTTTCTTTATACATACATACTAGTTACGAGTATACTATCTCTTTATCAACCAGTCTATATATTAGCAGCAGACACAGTACAGTGCGGTAGTTCACGGCTGTGGCTACCTCTGTGTCGGCACTCGGCAGCCCGTCCATAATTGTATATACCACCTAACCGTGGTTTTTTTTTCTTTCTTTATACATACATACTAGTTACGAGTATACTATCTCTTTATCAACCAGTCTATATTAGCAGCAGACACAGTACAGTGCGGTAGTTCACGGCTGTGGCTACCTCTGTGTCGGCACTCGGCAGCCCGTCCATAATTGTATATACCACCTAACCGTGGTTTTTTTTTCTTTCTTTATACATACATACTAGTTACGAGTATACTATCTCTTTATCAACCAGTCTATATATTAGCAGCAGACACAGTACAGTGCGGTAGTTCACGGCTGTGGCTACCTCTGTGTCGGCACTCGGCAGCCCGTCCATAATTGTATATACCACCTAACCGTGGTTTTTTTTTCTTTCTTTATACATACATACTAGTTACGAGTATACTATCTCTTTATCAACCAGTCTATATATTAGCAGCAGACACAGTACAGTGCGGTAGTTCACGGCTGTGGCTACCTCTGTGTCGGCACTCGGCAGCCCGTCCATAATTGTATATACCACCTAACCGTGGTTTTTTTTTCTTTCTTTATACATACATACTAGTTACGAGTATACTATCTCTTTATCAACCAGTCTATATATTAGCAGCAGACACAGTACAGTGCGGTAGTTCACGGCTGTGGCTACCTCTGTGTCGGCACTCGGCAGCCCGTCCATAATTGTATACTAGTATCCAATCCATCCATCTCCATTGTTTACCTGAGGTGCCTTTTAGTTGTGCCTATTAAAATATGGAGAACAAAAATGTTGAGGTTCCAAAATTAGGGAAAGATCAAGATCCACTTCCACCTCGTGCTGAAGCTGCTGCCACTAGTCATGGCCGAGACGATGAAATGCCAGCAACGTCGTCTGCCAAGGCCGATGCCCAATGTCATAGTACAGAGCATGTCAAATCCAAAACACCAAATATCAGTAAAAAAAGGACTCCAAAACCTAAAATAAAATTGTCGGAGGAGAAGCGTAAACTTGCCAATATGCCATTTACCACACGGAGTGGCAAGGAACGGCTGAGGCCCTGGCCTATGTTCATGGCTAGTGGTTCAGCTTCACATGAGGATGGAAGCACTCAGCCTCTCGCTAGAAAAATGAAAAGACTCAAGCTGGCAAAAGCAGCACAGCAAAGAACTGTGCATTCTTCGAAATCCCAAATCCACAAGGAGAGTCCAATTGTGTCGGTTGCGATGCCTGACCTTCCCAACACTGGACGTGAAGAGCATGCGCCTTCCACCATTTGCACGCCCCCTGCAAGTGCTGGAAGGAGCACCCGCAGTCCAGTTCCTGATAGTCAGATTGAAGATGTCAGTGTTGAAGTACACCAGGATGAGGAGGATATGGGTGTTGCTGGCGCTGGGGAGGAAATTGACCAGGAGGATTCTGATGGTGAGGTGGTTTGTTTAAGTCAGGCACCCGGGGAGACACCTGTTGTCCGTGGGAGGAATATGGCCGTTGACATGCCAGGTGAAAATACCAAAAAAATCAGCTCTTCGGTGTGGAGGTATTTCACCAGAAATGCGGACAACAGGTGTCAAGCCGTGTGTTCCCTTTGTCAAGCTGTAATAAGTAGGGGTAAGGACGTTAACCACCTCGGAACATCCTCCCTTATACGTCACCTGCAGCGCATTCATAATAAGTCAGTGACAAGTTCAAAAACTTTGGGTGACAGCGGAAGCAGTCCACTGACCAGTAAATCCCTTCCTCTTGTAACCAAGCTCACGCAAACCACCCCACCAACTCCCTCAGTGTCAATTTCCTCCTTCCCCAGGAATGCCAATAGTCCTGCAGGCCATGTCACTGGCAATTCTGACGAGTCCTCTCCTGCCTGGGATTCCTCCGATGCATCCTTGCGTGTAACGCCTACTGCTGCTGGCGCTGCTGTTGTTGCCGCTGGGAGTCGATGGTCATCCCAGAGGGGAAGTCGTAAGCCCACTTGTACTACTTCCAGTAAGCAATTGACTGTTCAACAGTCCTTTGCGAGGAAGATGAAATATCACAGCAGTCATCCTACTGCAAAGCGGATAACTGAGGCCTTGGCATCCTGGGTGGTGAGAAACGTGGTTCCGGTATCCATCATTACTGCAGAGCCAACTAGAGACTTGTTGGAGGTACTGTGTCCCCGGTACCAAATACCATCTAGGTTCCATTTCTCTAGGCAGGCGATACCGAAAATGTACACAGACCTCAGAAAAAGAGTCACCAGTGTCCTAAAAAATGCAGCTGTACCCAATGTCCACTTAACCACGGACATGTGGACAAGTGGAGCAGGGCAGGGTCAGGACTATATGACTGTGACAGCCCACTGGGTAGATGTATGGACTCCCGCCGCAAGAACAGCAGCGGCGGCACCAGTAGCAGCATCTCGCAAACGCCAACTCTTTCCTAGGCAGGCTACGCTTTGTATCACCGGTTTCCAGAATACGCACACAGCTGAAAACCTCTTACGGCAACTGAGGAAGATCATCGCGGAATGGCTTACCCCAATTGGACTCTCCTGTGGATTTGTGGCATCGGACAACGCCAGCAATATTGTGTGTGCATTAAATATGGGCAAATTCCAGCACGTCCCATGTTTTGCACATACCTTGAATTTGGTGGTGCAGAATTTTTTTAAAAACGACAGGGGCGTGCAAGAGATGCTGTCGGTGGCCAGAAAAATTGCGGGACACTTTCGGCGTACAGGCACCACGTACAGAAGACTGGAGCACCACCAAAAACTACTGAACCTGCCCTGCCATCATCTGAAGCAAGAAGTGGTAACGAGGTGGAATTCAACCCTCTATATGCTTCAGAGGTTGGAGGAGCAGCAAAAGGCCATTCAAGCCTATACAATTGAGCACGATATAGGAGGTGGAATGCACCTGTCTCAAGTGCAGTGGAGAATGATTTCAACGTTGTGCAAGGTTCTGATGCCCTTTGAACTTGCCACACGTGAAGTCAGTTCAGACCCTGCCAGCCTGAGTCAGGTCATTCCCCTCATCAGGCTTTTGCAGAAGAAGCTGGAGGCATTGAAGAAGGAGCTAAAAGGGAGCGATTCCGCTAGGCATGTGGGACTTGTGGATGCAGCCCTTAATTCGCTTAACAAGGATTCACGGGTGGTCAATCTGTTGAAATCAGAGCACTACATTTTGGCCACCGTGCTCGATCCTAGATTTAAAGCCTACCTTGGATCTCTCTTTCCGGCAGACACAAGTCTGCTGGGGTGCAAAGACCTGCTGGTGACAAAATTGTCAAGTCAAGCGGAACGCGACCTGTCAACATCTCCTCCTTCACATTCTCCCGCAACTGGGGGTGCGAGGAAAAGGCTCAGAATTCCGAGCCCACCCGCTGGCGGTGATGCAGGGCAGTCTGGAGCGACTGCTGATGCTGACATCTGGTCCGGACTGAAGGACCTGACAACGATTACGGACATGTCGTCTACTGTCACTGCATATGATTCTCTCAACATTGATAGAATGGTGGAGGATTATATGAGTGACCGCATCCAAGTAGGCACGTCACACAGTCCGTACTTATACTGGCAGGAAAAAGAGGCAATTTGGAGGCCCTTGCACAAACCGGCTTTATTCTACCTAAGTTGCCCTCCCACAAGTGTGTACTCCGAAAGAGTGTTTAGTGCCGCCGCTCACCTTGTCAGCAATCGGCGTACGAGGTTACATCCAGAAAATGTGGAGAAGATGATGTTCATTAAAATGAATTATAATCAATTCCTCCGCGGAGACATTGACTAGCAGCAATTGCCTCCACAAAGTACACAGGGAGCTGAGATGGTGGATTCCAGTGGGGACGAATTGATAATCTGTGAGGAGGGGGATGTACACGGTGATATATCGGAGGGTGAAGATGAGGTGGACATCTTGCCTCTGTAGAGCCAGTTTGTGCAAGGAGAGATTAATTGCTTCTTTTTTGGGGGGGGTCCAAACCAACCCGTCATATCAGTCACAGTCGTGTGGCAGACCCTGTCACTGAAATGATGGGTTGGTTAAAGTGTGCATGTCCTGTTTTGTTTATACAACATAAGGGTGGGTGGGAGGGCCCAAGGACAATTCCATCTTGCACCTCTTTTTTCTTTTCTTTTTCTTTGCATCATGTGCTGATTGGGGAGGGTTTTTTGGAAGGGACATCCTGCGTGACACTGCAGTGACACTCCTAGATGGGCCCGGTGTTTGTGTCGGCCACTAGGGTCGCTAATCTTACTCACACAGTCAGCTACCTCATTGCGCCTCTTTTTTTCTTTGCGTCATGTGCTGTTTGGGGAGGGTTTTTTGGAAGGGACATCCTGCGTGACACTGCAGTGCCACTCCTAGATGGGCCCGGTGTTTGTGTCGGCCACTAGGGTCGCTAATCTTACTCACACAGCTACCTCATTGCGCCTCTTTTTTTCTTTGCGTCATGTGCTGTTTGGGGAGGGTTTTTTGGAAGGGCCATCCTGCGTGACACTGCAGTGCCACTCCTAGATGGGCCCGGTGTTTGTGTCGGCCACTAGGGTCGCTAATCTTACTCACACAGCTACCTCATTGCGCCTCTTTTTTTCTTTGCGTCATGTGCTGTTTGGGGAGGGTTTTTTGGAAGGGACATCCTGCGTGACACTGCAGTGCCACTCCTAGATGGGCCCGGTGTTTGTGTCGGCCACTAGGGTCGCTTATCTTACTCACACAGCGACCTCGGTGCAAATTTTAGGACTAAAAATAATATTGTGAGGTGTGAGGTATTCAGAATAGACTGAAAATGAGTGTAAATTATGGTTTTTGAGGTTAATAATACTTTGGGATCAAAATGACCCCCAAATTCTATGATTTAAGCTGTTTTTTAGTGTTTTTTGAAAAAAACACCCGAATCCAAAACACACCCGAATCCGACAAAAAAAATTCGGTGAGGTTTTGCCAAAACGCGTTCGAACCCAAAACACGGCCGCGGAACCGAACCCAAAACCAAAACACAAAACCCGAAAAATTTCAGGCGCTCATCTCTAATGTTTTCTGAATTTCTTCAATCATGCACAGGGGAGTTAATCTATTTTGCAGGGTCAGTAATTAAACCATCTGTTTCCACTGGTTGGGGTTGAAATGCCGGCAGTCAGAATACCCACCGCGGCATCCTGATGTTGAGAATCCTGAATGGGGAAGGTAAGTATACTTACCTTCCCCCAATGGCCACCTAACCCACTCATTCAGTAGCCTAACCCTCAACCCCCCCCCCCCCTTTCCCACAGCCTAACCCTCCCCGGGGATGCCTGAACCTTAGCCCTCCTCCCCGCAGCCTAAACCTAATCCTCCCCCCGGATCCTAAACCTAACACCCGATCCATGCTGCCCATTTACCTGTCAGACTAGCCAGGACATGCTCGGTCGGGACTCTGGCGGCACATTTGTGACCCTATTCGTGAGGTGTGTCGGCATTCTGGTGTCGGAAACCATTTTTCACAGATAGAAACACTGAAACCATGACCTGTTGGAGTTAGTTGAGAACCACTGGTTTAAAGAATGTGACAGAAATTGAATAGTAACATTTTAGGGAGAGCTCTCACACCTCTCTAAAGTTACTCTACCAGTGTCTCTGTGACAGTTAATGGACATTCTGAATTTATTTATGAAATTTATGAATTTCAATGCAAGCAAGTGGTGTTGCCTGAACCTGCTACGTAAAGCTTACTACTCATGGCCCAAATTAGTTAGGCCCCTTGTAAAAAATAAGATATCTGTTCTAGTAATTCCTCTTCTGCATCTAAAAGTAGACACAGCCAGGTATCTGCCAATGTTTTTTGTCTCTCCCCGTTGCTAGCTGCTCTGTACTGGCAGCACAAGGGTTCTAAAGAGTATCTCCTTTTTACTCTGCAAGGTCTCTGTGCATAGTGTGAGGAGAGGTTTGGGAACGCTTGCTGCACGTGGAGCTGAGCGGGAGCTAAGAGACCAAGCGACAGCCACGGGACGCTGGGCGGTAAGAGCAACACTGCGGAGTACCAGCAGCGGGGTGCTGCCGGAGAGACATGTGCCGGGTGAGCGGGTGTTGAGACGCAGCAGCCGGAGACCAGACATTGCCAGGCCTGAGGAGAGGAACGGATGACATGGCCATCTTTGGACTAAAAGGAGCCATTAAGGACTAGCTGAGCAAGTGAACAACTCCGCTCAAGAGGGTCTGAGTGAGTACAAAAGTATACAAACAACAAGAGCCTCTGGGAAGTTTGATAACCAGGTTAAGAGACCCCTATCCATATCTGTGAAACCAAAGGGTGCAGAAAGCATAACGCCGCATTGCTTAAGTTAGACACTGCAATGCCACAATTCCGCCAGCTAAGCCCTGCAAGGAGTTTATTGAGGCAACCCTTTGCTCTACCACATTGAGACTATAAGATTTAGTGAAACTGAGTTGTGGTATCAGCGCAAGTACAGACATTTATTTTGAGAGACTGAGTTTGTGCAAGTTTTGTGTACAGTCTTGTAAGCAGGAAAGAGACAGAGTTTGCTGCATCGGAGAGGCCATCATTGCTAAGTGAATTGCACTTTTTGAGAGACACTATCATTCTTTCGCTAATAACATTCTCTGTGCATAGACTCTGCTATCATCCAAGATTTCCCATTTCATTTGTGTGCCAATCTCCAATTGACATACTGTGGCACAGCCGACTTCTACCTAAGCTCCAAACGTTAATTACTGGTGAAGACTGAAATACGTTGGCTCGGGAAAGCTAGAAAGTTAGTGTTGATTGTTGCTAATTGTATTTTACATCCCTCTTCTCATCACCACATTATGTGATTTCAACTATTTCATGCCAGTATTTGTGATTCTAATTAACATGTTCATCTGTGATTCCAATGATATCATGGTATTCTTTTGTGATTTCAATTCATTGTCTTTTGCATATTGAATGTTCTTTGTGGTGTATCTGTAGCCAATTGTCTTTTACACCTAAATTCTTCTTTTTTGTGATTATCCAAATTTAATGCTAATTAATCATCATCTTCAATCCAGAGTTCATTGCAGCTCAATAAAAGACATCCTGTTTGAATTTCTGACTCACTCCTGTTTCGTATCAATCTATTCTACCTCTCTGAAGATGGTACTGCAGGACAAGGTACGGGGAGCAACGTTTCAGGGGAAAGGTCTGTCACATAGCCACCCAACATCTGTGATACCTCTGTCAGCCACTTCGACATACCCTCCAACCCCGGGGAGTTACAAGGTCAAGTAAGGTGATCAGTAGTAATTACCAATGGTCGGGATGCCAGCCGTCAGTATACAGATGGCATTCCGGCTGTCAGTATGCCAGCAACGGGGGCGAGTGCTAGAAATAGAAAGCCACTTACGGGGCTGCGCTCGTCACAGGTTCTACTCCCACTCTATGGGTGTTGTGGACACCCACGAGTGGGAAGAGCCCCTGTGAGCGGGGATTCCGGCTGGCCGCATTGTCAGCAGTCGGGATTCTGGCGTTGGTATACTGACCACCGGGATCCCGACTGCCGGCAATTTATCTGCATCCCCTAGTAAGGTGTGGCTCACAATCCAGTTCTTGCCTCTCTGTTACCCCTTGTACCTTAAAAGTGAGTGCATTTAACTGCAATTTAATGGCGTGTTAAGGATATGTAGGGACTTTCAGAGATTGGATTCCCTTGATGATGGGCTGCAAGCTTCAATTTACTAGATACACATTTAAATTGCTAGTGATAGCACCAACAACTGCGTTTCTGTTTTGTATACTTATATGGCATTAATACTGCCATGCAGGTGGTATTATGTGCTATATGGGTAAAAGCGAGTAAGGGCATATTTGTTTTCTGTTTTTTTTGTTTTCATAAAACACTTGGGTGCATGTCAACACTTTATAAATAATCACATGACTTCTGTTCTGGACTCTGACTGCCGCTCTGAATAGGAGTTCTTGGAGTCACCCTTTGTATGTGCACACTGTATTGCTGTCACTGGTTACAGCTCAATCCCTTACCAGTCCTATGCAAATCTGTATAAAAGCAGGTAATGCAAACCAGTACTTATTTTTTAGCATGTAACACAGCTTTGCTGAATCACCTCTGCAAGCAGGGTATAGTCAGCAGGTAACATGCTATCTGTTTTTTGTTGTTGTTTTTTTAAGTGTTTTTAAAGAAAAACATTTCTAATAGAGGGAGCGGTTTGAATTTTAAGAAATGTAAACAGCTCTGAACATCCAGGACCCGGGGTAGTCGAGCCATGGCTTGGATCTGCCGTGGCTGCCTCGGATCCCGACCAAAGACAAAATTGTCTCGGGCGACAATTTTGAAAAGTCCTATTAAGTAAATGGGCTGACCGCTGATTGGCTGAGAGAGCGTCTGTCACGGCTTTCAGCCAATCAGCGTGTCCTCATTGACTTTAATGGCACTAGATGGTGGCCCACAGCGTGGTAATTTCACCGCTGCCCGCACTGCCGACACCCCCGCACTGCCGACACCCCCGCACTGAGGATACCGCCAGCACTCCTGCACTGATGACACCCCCGCACTGAGGACATTGCCAGCACTACTGCACTGCCGACATAACCAGCACCCCCGCACTGCTGATTCAGCTGGCAACCCTCACACTGCCGACACCGCTGACACACCCCAGCACAGAGGACACCACTGGCACTCCTGCTTTGCCGACACTGTCACACCTCTAAACTGAGGACACCGCCAACACTCTTCCATTGCTCACACCACCAGCACCCCAGCAGTACTGACACCACCGGCAACCCCGCACTGAGGGCACTGCCAGCACCCTTGCAGTGAGGACACCCCTGGCACTCCCACACTGCCTACACAGCCGGCAGTACCGACTCTGCCAGCAACTCCACGCGAGGACACTGCCGGCACCCCAGCACCGAGGACACGAACATCACTGCTGACACCGCCAGCACCCCAGCAGTACGGACACCGCTGGCAACTCCACACTGAGGACAGTGCCAGCACTGCTGGCACCCCTGCAGTGAGGACACTCCTGGCACCCCCGCACTGCCGACACAGCCAGCAGTACCGACACCACAGTCACTGCCAGCACCCCAGCAGTACAGACACACCGCCAGCAACCCCACATTGAGGACTCTGCCAGCTCCCCTGCACTGCCGACACTACCGCACTGAGGAAACCACTAGCATCCCCTGTCACAGTAAGTGCACTATTGTTGTATCCGCCCAGCACTGTATCTTGCATTGTATCCAACCCGCACTGTATCCAACCTGCAATGTATCCCTGCACTTTATCCAACAAGCAATGTATCCCTGCACTTTATCCAACAAGCAATGTATCCAGCACTGTATCCGACCCACACAGTATCTAACCCACACGTATCTAACCAGCAGTGTATTCCGCACTGTATCCAACCTGCAGTGTATCTCACACTGTATCCAAACTGTACTGTTTCCAACCCACACTGTATCCAACCTGTAATATATCCCACACTGTATCCAACCCACACTGTATCCCACACTGTATCCGACCCGCAGTGTATCCCACATTGCATCCAATCCACACTGTATCCAACCAGCACTGTATCCCGCAATGGATCCAACCCACACAGTATCCAACCAGCACTGTATCCAGCCCGCACTGTATCCAACCTGTCCTGTATCCTGCACTGTATCCAACCCACACTGTATACCACAGTTAAACCAACCAGCCTTTGCCCAGTATTGGTTAAAACAATATTGTGAGCTGCGAGGTGGTCAAAATTGAGTGGAAATTACTGGAAATTAATGTTATTGAAGTTAATACTACTCGAGGAACAAAAAAAAAGGCCCAAATTAAGTGGTTTTCGATTATTTTTTTGTACATTTTTGAAACATATACAAATCCAAAGCCAGTCACTGCGGTTTGGCAAATCCAAATCCAAAGCCAGCTGACGAATCAAAACCAAATTCAAATCTAGATCCAGTAAAAATGGTCCGGCACACATCCAGAATTTTTAGATTTTTTTTTTTTCTACTGAAGTAGAAAACAAGAGAACACAGTGCTAGCGCATACCTCCCAACTGTCCCTATTTTCGCAGGACAGTCCAGTTTTTTGGGACTGTCCCGCCCGCAGGCCGTGCATAGAAGTCCCGAGTTGGCTTTCTTCAAAGTTGGGAAGTATGTTAGTGGGAAGGAGCAGACAAGAGTTTTGGGGTTAGGTATTTCCAGCATTGACTTGATAATGATGAAAGCAATACAGGTTGAGTATCTCTTATCCAAAATGCTTGGGACCAGAGGTATTTTGGATATCGGATTTTTCCGTATTTTGGAATAATTGCGTACCATAATGAGATATCATGGCGATGGGACCTAAATCTAAGCACAGAATGCATTTATGTTACATATACACCTTATACACACAGCCTGATGGTCATTTTAGCCAATATTTTTTATAACTTTGTGCATTAAACAAAGTGTGTGTATATTCACACAATTCATTTATGTTTCATATACACCTTATACACACAGCCTGAAGGTCATTTAATACAATATTTTTAATAACTTTGTGTATTAAAGAAAGTTTGTGTACATTGAGTCATCAAAAAACAAAGGTTTCACTATCTCACTCTCACTCAAAAAAGTCCGTATTTCGGAATATTCCGTATTTCGGAATATTTGGATATGGGATACTCAACCTGTATTAGGTAGAGCAACACAGTAATACAAAGTTATTTACAAAATCAGACGGCAGAGGCATGATCATTATTCAAGCGACTGGGTGGGACATACTTTACGGAAAATGCGGTAAACCCCCCGTTTACCGCATTTTCCTAATGTACTATCCCCTGGCTGCCAGGTAAGCGCCGTAGCAGCCGATCAGATCTCTCCCAGGATGCCTCGCTCCTGCCCCCGTCACCCTGCACATGCGCAGACTGACTCCCGGGCTGAATCCCGGAAGTCAGGCTGCCGCTGCGCATCGTGGAGGACAGCTCTTATTGGAAGATCTGTCCTCCGCAATGCTGATCGCATATGTAAGTACATATGCGATCAGCATCGCGGCGATGTACATTAGTACATCTGGACAGGTGCCTAGGTGCAGTGTGTAGGCAGGCAGCGGTACTAGTTGCACAAAATGCTTATACTGACTCGAATGTACAGAAAAATAAAACATAAAATAAATTCAAGTTAAGTAATGTATGATAACACAGACAGTGCCTATGTGAGACTGTGGTATGCATGACCGGCGGTCAGGCGACCGCCGGTCAGCATACCAATGCCGGGATCCCGGCAGCAGAATCTCAAGGGGGGTGGCGAGTGCAGCAAGCCCCTTGTGGGCTCACTGCGTGCGCCCGCTGCGGGATCAGTGGCAACTTTACTACTCTATGGGTGTCGTGGATACCCAAGAGTGGGAATAGTCCCTGTTGGTCGGCATGCCAACCGTCGGGATAGTGAGGGGGCGGGATGTAAGGGGAGGTTATGTGACCATTGGTCTCCTGACCTCCGATCATATGACTACATCCGCTATGTGAGATTGCCTTGAGGAAGTATGCCCTATAGTGTTATTTCAGTCCTCTCCAAAATAATGACCATTGGTGGGATGTACTAAGCGGAAAATGCGGTAAACCCCCTGTTTACCGCATTTTCCTGATGTACTAAGCCCCGTCCGGCAGGTCAGTGCCGCGGCGGGGTTCGCCAGCTTTAGCTGGCGATAGTCCATAGAAGCCTATGGGCTTCTCTCCGCGCCGCTGTGTGAGGGATCCGATCGGATCCCTCCCAGCATGCCCTGCGGCTGCCCCCGTCACCCCGCGCATGCGCACACTGACTCCCGGGGCCGAATCCCGGAAGTCAGGCTGCCACTGCACATCGCGGAGGACAGCTCTTATCGGAAGAGCTGTCCTCCGCAATGCTGATCGCATATGTTAGTACATATGCGATCAGCATCGTGGCGCAGGGCGGCGATGTACATTAGTACATCCCGCCCCATATATTGTCACATGGACGAATAATTGGCCCAAGTAAATAGGCTTGTCAGATTTACTCTGCAGTGCTCTTACAACTTTGTTAAACATCCTGCGTCATTCAACAAATTGTGGTTAGTAAAAGCTGCCGTTTAAGGTTCTGATATCTTTATAATGCAGAAAAAGAGCAGTGACACTTACTAGAGATCTACTAGATTTACTAGAGATCAGGATAGTAATTTAACCAGAGAATTTCCTTCCCTTTCTATTTAAATGTAAAACTATTTGAAATGCAGGTTTGAAAGACAGGTTACTTTTCTTTGTTTGGGTAGTTCTTGTATAGAAAGCTGCAGATTGCTATTTCACTGGTATAACCCAGCCAGTTGTGAAGTTTAAAATAATATCTGCAGACACCGCTCTTATATATACTTACAGGTTTCCTGTAAGTATATATAAACACAACTTGCCATGTACATGTGTGCTGTCTTTCAGCATGAGAAAGAATTCCCAAGTATGGTTAAGTTTTCCTTGGTAACAGTTGCCATAGTTACATAATGGGAACCGAGTGGCACATACATTTGTGTGTGTGTATGTACATAAAAATATATTTATATACTGATTTTTATGTGTATGCATCATGAACTGTAAGTTCAGGACCTTTTATTAAAGCTTTTAAGCACACAAGAGATGGATTCTGATTTCTAACAGCTTTATGTAATTAGATTTCTATTTTAATAATTCACAGTATGTTAAACTATGCTGACTGAAAGCTAAGGACATTAGAGCCTGCATTCATTTTTATTAGTGATGAGCGGGTTCGGTTCTCTGAGAACTGAAACCCCCCCTGAACTTCACGATCCGAGTCGGGAACCGAGTCCGTTCGGATCCCATAACAAGGCAAAACGTCATCATCCCACCGTCGGATTCTCGCAAGTTTTGGATTCCATATAAAGAGCCACGCATCGCCACCATTTTCACTCCAGACTTGGAGAGTGAGGGAGATAGACCTCTGTCTCTCTGTGGGTGGTGGCGTCGGGTGGGGTCAGTGTGTGCTCTCTCTGCTGCCCTGTCACTGGTGTCCCTGTGCTGTTAGGGGTGCTGTCCTGTCACTGTGGTGTCATATGCTGTTAGGAGTGTTGCAGCTGTACATGGGTGTTGCTGTCTTTTCACTGTGCTGTACAGGGACACTGTCCTGTATGCTGTGAAAATACAGGGGTGCTGGTTCTGTCCTGTATGCTGTAAAAACATTTCAGGGGTGTTGTAAAGGTACACTGTCTTGTATGCTGTAAAAATACAGGGGTTCTGTGAAAATAAATGTACACTGGCCCTGTCTTGTATGCTGTAAAAATACAGGGGTGCTGTGAAAATAAATGTACACTGGCCCTGTCTTGTATTCTGTAAAATGACAGGGGTGCTGTTGTTAAAATAAAGGTACACTTGCCCTGTCTTGTATGCTGTAAAATTACAGGGGTGTGGTTAAAATACAGGGGTGCTGGCCCTGTCCTGTATGTTGTAAAAATACAGAGGTGCTGTGAAAATAAATGTGCACTGGCCCTGTCTTGTATGCTGTAAAATTACAGGGGTGTGGTTAAAATACAGGGGTGCTGGCCCTGTCCTGTATGTTGTAAAAATACAGAGGTGCTGTGAAAATAAATGTGCACTGGCCCTGTCTTGTATGCTGTAAAATTACAGGGGTGTGGTTAAAATACAGGGGTGCTGGCCCTGTCCTGTATGTTGTAAAAATACAGAGGTACTGTGAAAATAAATGTGCACTGGCCCTGTCTTGTATGCTTTAAAATTACAGGGGTGTTGTTAAAATACAGGGGTGCTGGCCCTGTTCTGTATGCCTGAAAAAATACAGGGGTGTTGTTAAAATACAGGAGTGCTGGCCCTGTCCTGTATGCTGTAAAAATACAGGGGTGCTGTAAAAATACAGGGATGCTGTGAAAATACAGGGATGCTGCTGTTAAAATAAAGGTACACTGGCCCTGTCCTGTATGCTGTAAAAATGCAGGAGTGCTGCGAAAATAAAAGTACACTGGCCCTGCCCTGTATGCTGTAAAAATACAGGGGTGCTGTTGTTAAAACAAAGGTACACTGGCCCTGTCTTGTATGCTGTAAAATACAGGGGTGCTGTAAAAATAAATGTACACTGGCCCTGTCCTGTATGCTTTAAAAATACAGGGGTGCTGTTGTTAAAATAAAGGTACACTGGCCCTGTCTTGTATGCTGTAAAATTACAGGGGTGCTGTGAAAATAAAGGAGCACTGTTCTGTGTGCTCTTATACTAAAGGGGTTCTGTCTTGTGAAATGGAGAACAAAAATGTGGATGAAAAAATAGTGAAAGATCAGGAACCTCTTCCAGTTCCTAGTACTAGTGCTGAAGCTGCTGCTGCCACCAGTCATGACATTGACGATGCAATTCCATCAACTTCGTCTGCTAAGGCCGAAGCCCAATGTTATAGAGGGCATGTAAAATCCAAGAAGCAAAAATTAATAACCAGAAAAAAAAGAAATTATCTGATGAGAAACGTAAAATTGGCAATATGCCATTCACCACATGAAGTGGCAAGGAAAGGCTAAGGCCTTGGCCTATCTTTCATGTCTGGTGGGTCAGTTTCTCATGAAGATGGAAGCTCTCCTCCCTCTCGAAAATTCAAAAAAATTAAGCTTGTTAAAGCACAGGAAAAAAACAAATGCGCGTTCAGAGATATCACAAATCCCCAAGGAGAGTCCAAGTGTTTCCGTGCTCCTACCACCATTTGCACGTTCCCTGCAAGTGCTGGGAGGAGCACTGCCAGCCCAGTTGCTGATATTGAGATTGAGAATGTCATTGTAGAAGTACACCTGTCACGCTCGGCGTAAGTTGGGGCTCCGACAACTGAGTTTTGGCTGAAGGGACAACTACCTGTGAGGAGAGTAAACGAGGTGGCTGAATGTAATTCCTCCTCATAGGGTGGAAGCCTAACTAAGTGTAAACGTTGGCCGGAGGGCGTAAAGAAAAGGAGGACTTCGTTGAAAGATAACTGTAGTTTTAATGAATAATCAGGCTGTACACGAATATTGAAGCAATTGAAGAAACTGGAAGAAATAGAGTCTATGGTTAAATGACTTGAAGAGTGAAGCTGAAGAACTCCGGTAAAGAAGAACTGAAGACTGTGTTTTATGATTAAAAGACGAGGCTGAAGAACTTGGACTTTGAAGAAATGAGGACTGTGGTTTGTGATTGAAAGACGAGGCTGAAGAACTTGGACTTTGAAGAAATGAGGACTGTGGTTTGTGATTGAAAGACGAGGCTGAAGAACTTGGACTTTGAAGAAATGAGGACTGTGGTTTGTGATTGAAAGATGAGGCTGAAGAACTTGGACTTTGAAGAAATGAGGACTGTGGTTTGTGATTGAAAGACGAGGCTGAAGAACTTGGACTTTGAAGAAATGAGGACTGTGGTTTGTGATTGAAAGGCAAGGCTGAAGAACTTGGACTTTGAAGAAATGAAGACGTCTGCGGGAACCACCGTTAGCACCTGGAGCTCCTCTAAGACCTGGGACCCCGTGAGCGTCACGAGTGGCAACGGACTTAGACAGCAGGACTGCAGCAGCGTTTAGGTAACCGATGGATGAGAGCAACCAGGACCAGGAAACCAAAAGTAACCTGGGAACACAGAGCTGGACAACTTTTCACAAGGAGGTAACATGAAGCACTGGCACTCTCCATCTGAGCCAGACCCCTTTTGTAAGGGGAGAACATGCAGGATTGGCTGGACACAGATTGGGAACTTCATTGGTAGTACTCTGGTCTCCAACATGGCTGCCCCCAGCACAGGAGACATACTTAGCTGTTAGCACACAGCTTTAGCAGGCTTCTGTCTCTGACACACTATACTGTGTCACTACTAGAGGACCTTACCGCGGCGATTCCCGCCGCAGCGCCCGGCTCTCCAGACCCTCGGCCCCTGGCCCTTGGCAGCCGCACATCCGTCCAGAAGGACCCGCCGCCAGCAGCTCCCTGCCGCCGCAGCCATGCCAACCAGCTGGATGGTAACCCACGGGAGCACCTGCCGGAGGTAAGGCTCCGGAGCCTGACAGTACCCCCCCTTTATAGGGTGGGCTCTGAACACCCTTGTGCTTTCATCGGATTCTTGGTATGAAAGGCCCGGACTAATCTTGGAGCATGGACGACCTCTTCAGAAACCCAGGACCTTTCCTCCGGTCCATAACCCTTCCAATCAATAAGATATTGGAGACTACCATATCTTTTAAGACAGTCAAGGATCCTATGAACTTCAAATTCTTCTCTCTGAGCAGCTTGCACCTTGGGAGGTCTAGGGAGCGCAGCCCGATCCTATGAACTTCAAATTCTTCTCTCTGAGCAGCTTGCACCTTGGGAGGTCTAGGGAGCGCAGCCCGAAAACGGTTCAGTATGAGAGGCTTCAGTAAGGAGATACGAAATGCATTTGGTATCTTCAAGTATGAAGGCAACGTCACTTTGTATGCTACTGGATTCAATACTTTTTCAAAAGGATATGGTCAAATGAATCTGGGGGTAAATTTCTTGGAAGGGACCTTGAGTCTTAAGTTTCGAGTAGAAATCCAGACTTGATCACCCACTTTGAGACTAGGGACAGCCTTCCATTTCCGATCTGCAAAAAACTTGTATTTATTGGACGTTTTAAGCAGAGCCTCATGAACTTGTTTCCACATCTGTGAATTGCTGAAGGGCTAACTCTGCAGCAGGTACTTCGAGAGCTGGGAGAGATTGGAAAGCAGGAACACGTGGATGAAGTCCATAATTCACATAAAAGGGTGTGGAATGAGTAGCGGAATGGTAGAGATTATTGTGAGCAAATTCAGCAAATGGAAGACAGTCCAGCCAATCGTCCTGAGAAGAAGACATGAAGAGTCGTAGGAAAGTCTCAAAGTCTTGGTTCACTCTCTGTCTGGCTATCCGTTTGGGGATGGTATGCAGAAGAGAAACTTAATTCCATTCCAAGAGCTGAACTCAGTGCTATCCAGAATTTAGCCACAAACTGAGGCCCTCGATCTGAAACTATCTCTTGTGGAAGTCCATGTAACCGGAAGATGTCTGATATGAACATTTTTGATAGTTGTGGAGCGGTTGAAAGACCTGTGAGTGGGACAAAGTGCGCCATTTTGAAAAATCTGTCCACAATGACCCAAATGGTGTTTCGTCCTCTGGAGACAGGTAGGTCAGTTATAAAGTCCATGGAGATGTGTGTCCAGGGTTTTTGTGGAACCGATAGTGAATGAAGAAGACCCGATGGTGATCCTCTTGGACTTTTATCTTGGGCGCACTTTGGGCAGGCAGCTATGAATTCCAAAACATCCGTCTTCAGATGAGCCACCAATAGGAGCGTTGGATGAACGTAAGAGTCTTGAGGCTACCTGCTTGCCCTATACACGGTGAGGTATGAGCCCACGTGAGCAGTTTTTTCCTGAGTTCTGGTACAACGAAGGTTTTTCCCGGTGGCGGAAACAGAGTAGTATGAGTTGCAGCAAAGGAGGCAGGATCTAGGATGAATTGTCTGTCCGGAAGATCTGTGGACTCATCAGAATTCAGTGAACGAGAGAGCGCATCTGCTTTCCGATTAAGAGAACCTGGACAATAACTGAGCTTGAAAGAAAAACGTGAGAAGAACAGTGCCTACCTGGCTTGCCGGGCGGTCTGAAGATATAAAAGATTTTTGTGATCTGTGGTTACTGAGATTGGGGGCTGAGCTCCTTCCAGTAAGTACCTCCACTCTTCAAAGGCAAGTTTTATGGCAAGCAATTCTTGCTCTCCAATGGCATAGTTTTGTTCTGCCGGAGAGAATCTTCGTGAAAAATAAGCACAAGAATGAGCTTTCTGATCCTCGAAGTACTGGGATAAGACGGCCCCCACTCCTACTGAAGAAGCATCCACCTCCACCTGAAAAGGACGGCTGAGATCAGGTTGCCGAAGGATAGGAGCAGACATGAAGGCCTCTTTTAGAAACGAAAAGGCTTTTAGTGCCTCAGGTGGCCAAGCTGCAGAATTAGACCCTTTTCTTGTTAGTGCTGTAATCGGTGCAATGATGGAGGAATAATCTTTAATAAACTTCCTACAGAAATTGTCGAAGCCTAAAAAACGCTGGATTCCCTTCAGAGTGGTAGGAAGGGTCCAATCTCTGATTGCTTGGATTTTGGCAGGATCCATATGTAATTCCCTCCCGGAAATGATGTAACCTAAAAAAGGGATGGAGGGAACCTCAAACGTGCACTTCTCTAGTTTACAATTGAATCGATTTTCCCTTAGACGTCTCAAGACTTCTCTGACTTGTTCCCGACGGACTTTCAGATCTTTGGAAAATATTAGAATATCGTCCAGATACGCAACCAGACACTTATAGAAGAGATCTCGGAATAACTAGTTGACATAATTCTGGAAGACTGCTGGAGCACTGTATAAGCCAAAGGGCATCACCAGGTATTTGTAATGCCCATTGCGAGTATTGAACGCAGTCTTCCACTCGTCTCCTGTGCGAATGCGTATAAGGTTATAAGCTCCCCGCAGGTTCAATTTGGTGAAAATGGTAGCCCCCTTTACACGGTCAAATAGTTCGGGAATCAAGGGCAAGGGGTATCTGTTCTTAACTGTAATTTCGTTGAGGCCCCGGTAGTCGATGCAAGGCCGTAGGCCCCCGTCCTCCTTCTTAACAAAAAAACCCCCTACCCCAGCTGGAGAAGAGGAAAGGCGAAGGAACCCTTTGGCCAAATTCTCCTGTATGTACTCCGACATCGCTTGGGTTTCTGGGAGAGATAAAGGGTACGTTCGGCCTCTGGGATGTGTTTTACCAGGCAGTACATCGATAGGGCAGTCCCAACTTCGGTGGGGAGGCAGGGTATCCGCCCCTTGCTTACTGAACACGTCCAGAAAGGGCTGATAGGCATCTGGGAGATCAGTGGAGTGTAGGGTAAAGAGTGGCTTGATGGTGGATAAACAGCTTTGAGAACACGACTCCCCCCAGGCGAGTACATCCATAGTTTGCCAATCCAAGCGGGAGTTGTGCTCCTGCAACCACGGGAATCCTAGGATTATTTTTTGAGAGGCTTTGGGAATACCAACTTTCATCTTTAGAGGAACTGTACAGTGGGTGATGATCCCTTCAGGGATATAACTTCCGTCAACCGCGGTGATAGAGATAGCTCGCTCCAAACGAGTGGTTGGTATTTCAGACTGTCAGACTAAGGCGGAAGTAATGAAACTTTCTGCAGCTCCAGAATCCAAAAGTGCTGTAACATGAAAGGAGGTAGAGGGAAGTTCCAGACATACAGCCAACAGTGATTCCTTCCTGGTAAATTGGTTGGGGAATGCTCCTAGCTTAACCCCTCCTGCGTAAGCTAGGAGTGGGAGTTTCCCGGTATGAATACAAGACTTAACAAAATGGTCGGCCGCCCCACAATACATGCAGAGGTTTCCCTGTCTGCGTCTTTGACGTTCCTCATTGATGAGACAAGAACGGTTGACCTACATGGGTTCTTCAGTAGACGGTGAGGATGGTCTAGAAGTGGGACAAGCCCGAGATTTGGGTCGCTTGAACTGTTTTCTCAAGACAGCGCTCCTTGTATCTTAGATCCATCTTGTTACATAAAGAAATAAGCTGATCGAGCTTAACTGGCACATCCTGAGTGACCATGTCATCTTTAATTTTGTCGGAGAGACCGTTCCAAAAGGCGGTAATGAGAGCCTCTTCATTCCAGCCCACTTCGGAAGACAGAGTACGGAATTGGATCACGTACTGGGCGACGGAACGGGTTCCCTGACGCAGACGCAGAATCTCCAAAGAGGCAGAGGTGGTCCGGCCTGGCTCGTCAAAGATTTTACGAAAAGTTGCCACGAATTCCGGGTAATTTGAGAGTATGGGATCAGTTCTCTCCCATAAGGGTGAAGCCCAATCCAGAGCTGGTCTGGTCAGAAGTGAAATGATGTATGCTATTTTGGTCCGATCAGACGGAAAGTTAGCTGACTGAAGCTCAAACTGGATCTCGCATTGATTGAGGAACCCTCGGCATTGCTTTGGACTACCGTCAAATTTACTGGGTGGCGGTAGTTGTAAACGAGGGACTGGAATCGACACTAGAGGATTAGGTGCTGGTGGATTGGAAGCTGGAACAGGAGTCCGAGATGTGGAAATGGCTGTGTGAAGAAAATCCAAACGAGTGGACATATTCTGCATGAACTGTACAATCTGTGCCTGCATGGACTCCTGTTTATTTAGACGAGACAGAATATCCACAGAGGCATCGCCCCCGGTAGCCTGCTCACTTGCCGGATCCATTGGGCCAGTGCATACTGTCACGCTCGGCGTAAGTTGGGGTTCCGACAACCGAGTTTTGGCTGAAGGGACAACTACCTGTGAGGAGAGTAAACGAGGTGGCTGAATGTAATTCCTCCTCATGGGGTGGAAGCCTAACTAAATGTGAACGTTGGCCGGAGGGCGTAAAGAAAAGGAGGACTTCGTAGAAAGATAACTGTAGTTTTAATGAATAATCAGGCTGTACACGAATATTGGAGCAATTGAAGAAACTGGAAGAAATAGAGTCTATGGTTAAATGACTTGAAGAGTGAAGCTGAAGAACTCCGGTAAAGAAGAACTGAAGACTGTGTTTTATGATTAAAAGATGAGGCTGAAGAACTTGGACTTTGAAGAAATGAAGACTGTGGTTTGTAATTGAAAGACGAGGCTGAAGAACTTGGACTTTGAAGAAACGAAGACTGTGGTTTGTAATTGAAAGACGAGGCTGAAGAACTTGGACTTTGAAGAAATGAGGACTGTGGTTTGTGATTGAAAGACGAGGCTGAAGAACTTGGACTTTGAAGAAATGAGGACTGTGGTTTGTGATTGAAAGACGAGGCTGAAGAACTTGGACTTTGAAGAAATGAGGACTGTGGTTTGTGATTGAAAGGCGAGGCTGTAGAACTTGGACTTTGAAGAAATGAAGACGTCTGCGGGAACCACCGTTAGCACCTGGAGCTCCTCTAAGACCTGGGACCCCGTGAGCGCTTCCACGAGTGGCAACGGACTTAGACAGCAGGACTGCAGCAGCGTTTAGGTAACCGATGGATGAGAGCAACCAGGACCAGGGAACCAGAAGTAACCTGGGAGCACAGAGCTGGAGAACTTTTCACAAGGAGGTAACATGAAGCTCTGGCACTCTCCCTCTGAGCCAGACCCCTTTTGTAAGGGGAGAACACGCAGGATTGGCTGGACACAGATTGGGAACTTCATTGGTAGTACTCTGGTCTCTAACATGGCTGCCCCCAGCACAGGAGACATATTTAGCTGTTAGCACACAGCTTTAGCCAGCTTCTGTCTCTGACACACTATACTGTGTCACCACTAGAGGACCTAACTGCAGCGATTCCCGCTGCAGCGCCCGGCTCTCCAGACCCTCGGCCCTTGGCAGCCGCACATCCGTCCAGAAGGACCCGCCGCCAGCAGCTCCCTGCCGCCGCAGCCGTGCCAACCAGCGGGATGGTAACCCACGGGAGCACCTGCCGGATGTAAGGCTCCGGAGCTTGACAACACCAGGATGAGGAGGATATTGGTGTATCTAGCGCTGAGGAGGAAGCTGACGATGAGGATTCTGAGGGTGATGTGGTTTGTTTGAATAAGGCACCAGTGGAGACAGTTGTTGACCATGGGATGAAAAAGCCCATTGTCATGCCTGGGCAACATACCAAAAAAACACCTCTTCTGTGTGGAATTATTTCTCCACAAATCCGGACAACAGGTGTCAAGCCATGTCTTGCCTTTGTCGATCCATAATAAGTAGGGGTAAGGATGTTAACCACCTAGGAACAGCCTCCCTTATATGTCACCTGCAGTGCATACAACATAAGTCATTGTCAAGTTCAGAAACTTTGGGTAATAGCATAAGCAGTCCACTGATACCTAAATCCTTTCTTCCTGTTGGATCCAAGCTCATGCAATCCACACCACCAACTCCCTCAACGTCAATTTCCTCCTCAGTCAGGAACTTAAGTAGTCCTGCAGGCCATGTCACTGGCATGACTGACGAGTCCTCCCCTATCCGGGATTCCGCTGGATGATCCTTGAGTGGTATGCCTACTGCTGCTGCCACTGCTGTTGTTGTTGCTGGGAGTTGATCGTCATCCCAGAGAGGAAGTCAGAAGATCACTTGTACTACTTTAACTAAGCAATTGACTGTCCAACAGTAAATTTACTGTCCAAATTTCCTAGCCCACCCACTGGCGATGATGCAGGGCAGTCAGGAGCAAGTGTTGACATCTGGTCCGGACTGAAGGAGCCGCTAACAATTACTGACATGTCTACAGAGCCGGCCCTAGGCATAGGCAAACTAGGGCATTTGGAATGCCTAGGGGCACAAGCAGCTTCTGCTGATTAAAATGATATGCGGCATGCCTATATTCTGTGTGCAACTGTGGCTGCACCTGCATACAAAATGCTACGTTACAGTGTATTCCTGGAAATCACTGTAACGTAGCACTTCATATGCGTATCTGCACAGCCACAGTTGCACACAGAATATATGCATGTTGCATATTATTTTAATTAGCAGAAGCTGCTTGTGCATCCTAGCTATGTAGCAATGCACATAAGATGCATTTTTGTGGGGGCGTGGCCTGGCTTGCAACTGAGGAGGCTGCATGATATATGGGCTCCAGCCTACACGCCTGAAAAAAGCCCATTTTTACCTGTTCCTGCAGCCTTCCCCCCACCACACCCGATCCTCGTCCCTTCCCTGAGTGACCTCGTCCCCGTGGGTGAGCGCTGCGGAATCGGGAGGAGGCTTTGGCCGACTCTGCGGGTTGCGGCCTCCCCACGTCGTAAAGACCGGGACCTCAATTTGAAGATAGATCCGGGCCGGACGCAGAAGCCCTGCAACAACGCTTCCCACTGTGCCCCCTGCCGGAGCATGACTCACCGCTCCCCTCAGCTGCCGAGCTCTAGCACCGCTAGCCGGGAGACGAGGAAGTAGACGGCTCCGTGTCCTCGGGAGCTGCGGCTGCGACCTCCTGACTCGGACGCTGACCTGCACTGACGGCGGCCATCTTGCGGCATCCGGCCCCTACAGCGGCGGTCTCTCCCCGTTCTCCCCGCTCTCCCTGGTGACAGCAGCACTTCTGGCCCCACAAGCTGCCTAGATGCCCCCTCCATAGCGGTAATGTGTGGCTCCCTGGAATTCTAGGAGCACCTGCAAATTGGTGCCTGTATATGTCCTGGAGATCGCAGTCCGGATTAGAGGGAAGACGTCCCTTTCACAGTAAGTGACCTGGACTGGGGGACCCTTGTGATACTGTGCCATTGGCTGCTGACTGGGTGTCTCATCTCACTCCCCCCCTCTGTTTAATGAGAGCCTGACACTCAGGCGACACTGGAGCCTCATAGATTCCTGCAAGAGGGTGTCCCACGTGCCCACTAGTGGGCAGGGTGGTCCTTACGCGGACACCCAGTCCTGAGCTAGAGGCCGCTGCTGGTCGGGACCTCCCGCTCGTCCTGGGCCCATTCTACCTTCGCTGGGGCCGGTGGGGACGTCTGATGGCCACAAATGCCTGCCAGTGTTTTTCTACCTGACCTTTCATGATGATCCGCATATGACAGTCTAGTACACGCGGAACGGCTGGGGGCCCTATTTATCACCATCACCATTGTCCACTTATTTATGTAGTCATATACACGTTTGCAGGTCCTTGGGCTACCACTGACCCTGTCGCTAAACTCTCCACAGTGAATTATTTCTTCAACGGGCTGCTTTGGGATGGCCAACAGAACACGTCGTCCTTCCACGGAGGCTCCATCCTCATTCTTTGGCCCCAAACGGGGTAAAAATTCCTCTCAACAGCCCACCTCACCGAAGGTCGGCCCTACTGTCCCGTCATCTCCCTCACGGTCCGACGATCCCATGGCTGCTGACTCTGACCAGTATGACTCTCTCGTTCAACGCATAGCAGCAACCTTTAGGGTCGAACTGAGGGCGGCGATTCAAGATTTGAGATCGGATCTCTCCTCCTTGGGCTCCCGTACGGACACTCTGGAGCATAAAACAGATGACCTATGCAATTATCAAGATGTGATCACCCAGGAGATGTCCGATCTGCGCTCTGAAGTGGAGTCGCTCCAGGAGCAAGTTGAGGACTTGGAAAATAGGTCCATACGGACCAACCTACGGATCCGGAATGTTCCGGAGTCCGTTGATAATTCAGCTTTGCCAGATTATCTGTTTGGCTTGTTCAGTCTCCTTTTGCCCGATCTCACGGATGACCAATTCCTTCTGGACAGAGCACACAGGGCCCTTTGTTGCGAAGCCTCCCCCCAATCAGCCTCCAAGGGACGTTGTTCTACGAATGCATTTCTTTCACGTCAAAACGAAAGTCCTGGCTGCATGCAGAGGGGTCCCGGCGGTCTTATACAAGGGATCTGAATTGCTCGTGTTTCAAGATCTGGCCCCCTCCACTTTGAAAAAAAGACGGGAAATGCTGCCGGTCACTAAAGCCTTACGGGAACGGAAGATTCTTTATAGGTTCTCACTCCAATTCTCATTCAACGGTAGATCTCAGGTGGTGAAAACGCCGGGCGATGGTCTGGACTCACTCCAGAGACTTGGAATTATTTCGCCCTCTGCTGAGCTCCCCTCCCACAGTCAAACCCGTAATTCGAAAACGAGCGGTCCGCCACAGGCGGAGTGGTCGACTACTTAGACGGCTTCCTCGGGGGGACCGGTGTCCTTCTTTTCCGGAATGTTTTTCTGTACTTGTTTTAATCTTTTTTCTTTCAGGTTCCGGGGCCGTTTACACCCTTCACTGTATGATACCTAATGTTTACCATACTGTGTTCATCTCTTTCTTGGCATTAATCACATTATGTTGAATTCTAGTTTTATTATGACATGCTGACTTTTCTGTACTCAAATGTTTAACTCAGTACACTCTGTTTAACGGCAAGGTAATTTTCGACCTCCTTTCATTATAGGGGTTTCCCTAGCCCTAACCGTGTTTTCTAATGTCTGTTATGTCAAGTTATGTGGCTGGCTCAAAAGCCAGCGTTCTAGTAATGTGCATTCTATTGGCTGGAATGCTAGTCCACCTCCCCCATCACAGTGGGTTCCATCTTAGTAGATGGAGTCTTCCAACTGTGATGTCCGTCGAGTCCACGAGACTGCGACCAACTTTTGTTCTACTACTGGTCTATAGACCTTTTTTTCCAGTTTTCCCCGTTTATTTGCTAATTTCCCTGTCCTCCACCTCCCCTGTACATTCACACTCACGGCATAGACCTCCTAGACTTAATGCTTTTCAGCCTTCCTATTGGTATCCACCATGAGTCTGAATATATTAACATTAAATGTTAACGGTTTAAACTCTCCTAGCAAGAGGACTATGGCGATACAGTTTTTTAAAAAGCAAAGGGCGGATATAGTCCTCTTGCAAGAGACACATTTCAAGACAGTTTCACCCGTCCTTGTCCTCTAGAGCCTACCCACAGGTTTTCTACTCTTCTGCAGACAAGAAACAAAAAGGGACAGCGATTCTACTTCACCACAGTCTCTCGTATTCAATTGACCACTCTTTCTCAGACACAAAGGGCCGCTTTAATATACTTGTGTTGAACCTAGGACAGTCATTCTTGACTGTCGCCTCGGTATACGCCCCTAACCTGGAGCAGGGTGCCTTCCACAGAGACTTCTTCCCAAAACTGTCTGAACTTGCCAAGGGTCGGGTGGTCGTGGGAGGTGATTGGAATGCGGTGCCTGACCTTCACTGGGATCGCTCCGACTCAAAGAGACCGAGCCCTGCAACGATTAGAGAATCCAAGAGACTGGCCGACACTATTTCCTCACAAAGCCTTTTTGATGCTTGGAGAGTTCTATACTCCTCCCAGCGTACCTATACTCACTACTCTATCCCCCATAGAGTCCACTCTAGAATTGACCTTTTTCTAGTTGACGGGGGTTCCACCCAGGGACTGTCTAGAGCATGGGTAACTCCAGTGGTATGGTCGGACCATCTAGCGGTCTCTCTATCGATGTCTTCTTCGCGGCCTTCGCCTTCCTTTTTCCGATGGAGGTTGAACTCCTCGCTTCTCCTGAAGAAGGAATTCGCAGTGCAAACGAGGAAATCACTGGATGAATTTTTTGAACTTAATGTCACTCCTGAGATCACCCCCGCTCTGGTCTGGGAAGCTCATAAAGCTTCTATCCGAGGACATTTTATTTCTCTAGCGAAGGCGCAGAAATTAAAAGATACACAAATGATTGAGAATCTAGAATATCAGATTAGAGCTCTTACGCATAAACATCAACTTAATCCCAAACGTTCAATCTATAGCAAACTCTTAGCCCTTAAAGGACAATTACATCAGATTCTCTCGGCTAAAGCCGCTAAAACAATGAGATGGCTACAATATAAATTTTACGCCAAGGGAGATAAAGCAGACTCTCTCCTGGCAGCTCGTCTGCGCTCTCAGAAACAAAGGAGTAGAATACTTTGTCTCAAGGATGCGCATAATAGGCCAATCTATGACCCTCAAAAAATAGCTAATAGTTTCCGAGACTTTTACCAGACCTTATACAATTTGCCCTCCCCTGTCGATACTGCAGACTTGCAAAACCGCACTGATGCGTTTCTCTCTAGCTGCTCACTGCCGAAACTGTCGGCAACGCAACTTCACTCTCTAAATACGGAAATTACTGTTGCAGAAATCGACTCGGTAATTAAGTCACTCAAAAACTCCTCGGCCCCAGGCCCAGACGGGTTCCCCGCAATATACTACAAGAAATTTAGGCCTTCCCTTACTCCCTTCCTGAGAGACCTCTTTAATGGTGTATTGTCCGGATCCTCTTTTGATAATGCCACCACTGCAGCAGAAATAGTAGTTATCCCAAAACCCGGTCGAGACCCTGCTAGTTGCAGCAATTATAGGCCCATCTCACTGTTAAATTCGGATCTGAAAATATTTGCAAAAATTTTAGCTAACCGCCTCGCTGGAGTGATAACCCATCTGGTTCATCCTGATCAGGTGGGATTCATGCCGGGCAGACAGGCCTATGATAACATCAGAAGAGCGATTGACACTATACAATATATTAATGTCTCTAAAACACCCTCACTGGTTATGGGCTTAGACGCAGAGAAGGCCTTCGACCGAGTATCCTGGCTATATATGCACAGGACTCTGGCCCATTTTGGCTTTAAAGATAATTTTCTTTCGGGAATTAATGCTCTGTATAACTCCCCCACGGCCCGCATTCTTGTTAATGGGTGCTCATCGCAACCTTTTACGGTACATAATGGCACCAGACAGGGGTGCCCTCTTTCCCTCCTTATTTTTGCCCTTATGATTGAGCCTCTGGCCTCCCAAATACGTAGCTGCCCTGATGTTTCAGGCATCACTATTAACCCAAATGAATATAAAATTTCCCTATATGCGGACGATGTCCTTCTCACCATCTCTAATCCACTTATCTCCCTCCCCAATTTATTTCGGATCTTACAGACTTTTAGTGACATTTCCAACTTCAAAATTAATGATTCAAAATCGGAAGTTCTAGATTTTTTCCTCTCCAACCCGCTCAGACAGTCCCTGGCTTTGAACTTCTCCTTCAAATGGAAACACTTACATATGAAATACCTCGGAATATACCTGACCAAAAGGTACTCCCAACTTTTTTCTTCCAATTTTCCAAGGCTTATCAATTCCATATCAGCAGATCTTACGAAGTGGTCCAGTCAGTTTATCTCTTGGACCGGCAGAGCGAACGCTTTAAAAATGAACATCCTTCCCCGCTTACTATATCTCTTTCAGGCCCTGCCAATTGCAATACCCTCTCATGTATTCACTACGTTGCAGAAGAAGGTTTCCTGGTTCCTATGGGCGGGTAAGAGACCCAGGGTCCGTCTTAAGACTCTGTTTAACGGGCCAGGGAGGTGGGTCTGGGGGTCCCCAATCTAAAGCTCTATTATTACGCTGCGCAGCTATCGCAGGCCACTCAGTGGCATGCGGATGGCTTTTCTAGACGTTGGGTACAGATCGAATCTGCACTTCTGCAGCTAACTTCGGTCTCTACCCTGCTCTGGATCCCCCGAGTTTCCCGCCCTCACACGCTGTCCCTGTTTCCCTCTATTGCTTTGACCCTCACCTTATGGGATAGGCTTTGCAAATCCTATTCGTTGATCTCCTCCCCCCCTACGCTCTGCCCGCTATGGGATAATCCCGCATTCCCTAAGGGTTGGGGCCGCAATAACTTCAGTGGCTGGAAGTCTCATAACTTACTGTTTCTTAATGATCTAGCACCTTTGCGAGGCTTTCCAGCTTTTACCGCCCTGCAAGACAGATTCCAATTGTCGCAGCAATGTTTTTGCCAATTCCTACAGCTGCGTAGCTTTCACTCTGTCTGGTCTCGGAGAGTCGGAGTGTGGTCCGGATCTCCCCTGGAGCGGCTCTGCCTCAGCCGGAAGCCGACGAGGGGGCTCATCTCCACACTATACCGGATGTTTCTTACACATAAACAACCCCCTTTAGCCAAACATGAGGTGTCGTGGGAATCAGATTTCGGTGAGCAGCTGGGTTCCGACACATGGGCCCAGATTAGAAGAGATATGGTAACCTCCTCTACGGCAATTCGGCATAGAGAAAATTCTTATAAAATTTACACGAGGTGGTACTTGGTTCCTTCTCGTTTAAAACATATATTCCCGGACTCTTCGGGTCTCTGTTGGAGGGGTTGTGGGATGGAGGGCACCCTGCTCCACACATTTTGGGATTGTCCAAAAGTTTCCCAGCTATGGTTAACGATTAAAAGATTGATTTTTAGCATCACTAACGTCAGGGTCCCATTCACCCCCTCCTATTTTCTTCTCCCGCGAGAGATCCAGGGTTTGGAGGGAGCGGTCCAAAGACTAATTTGGCACATCACCAGTGCAGTGAGGTGCAGGATTGCATTTCACTGGAAATCCGATACAATTCCATCCATGGCCGCCATTACAATGACCATATGGAATACTTATCAGATGGAATTCCTTTCCAGTGTAGTGGAGAGTATATCCTCCACATTTTCTAAAACTTGGGCACCATGGTTAAGTTTCCATGATGCCCTTCCCCCTTTTACTTTCAGTCTGTAGGGACAGGAGGTTCAGTAAGCTTTTATCAATTGCCTTTCAATTATGTGTATTGTCTTATGGGGTGATGTCTTCTGGTATGGTAATCATACTGACCGTGTTTTTACTTCTAATGTTTTCGAGGTCGTGATTATGCATCATAATGGAGTGTTATTGTACGTTCCCCCTCCCCTCCCCCCCCCCCCTCATTTCTCCTTTCCATTACGGTATTTTATGTGCTGTTATTGAATACATGTACTGAAATGTCATTGCTGTATTATATCAAAACATTTTCAATAAACTGTTCTTTAAAAAAAAAAGAAAAAAAAAAAAAAGATGCATTTTCGTCCAAAAAAGCACCCGACTTTTTGGCAAAAAAAAGCATCTCCTGCTGCATGGCATATGGAGGCAAGATGTATTAGGACACATCTGTATCCAAGCAGAAGCAGAGGACTGAGTAATGAGGACTGCTATGGGTGAGGGGTGATGGTGCTGGGAAAGGGGTGCAGGGTCAGTGGTGGAACTAGCAGTGGTGCTAGGGGGCACCAGCCAAAAACATGCCTAGGGCACCATATTGGTTAGAGCCGGCTCTGCATGTCTACTGTCACTGCATATGATATGGAGGGCTTTGCATATGTAGGCCCATGCACAAACTGGCTTTATTTTACCTAAGTCCCTCGTCCCCTGCCCCCTCCAGTGTGTACTTCGAAAGAGTTTAGTGCAGCCGGTAACCTTGTCAGCGATCGGCGTAGGAGGTTGCTTCCACAAAATGTGGAGAAGATGATGTTCATCAAAATGAATTATAAATTCCCCCAGGAAGACCTTTACCAGCAATTGCCTCCAGAAAGTACACAGGGACCTGTGATGGTGGATTCCAGTGGGGACGGATTAATACTCTGTGAGGATGTAAAAACTGAATGGGGTGAGGAATCGGAGGATGAGGACGACATCTTGCCTCTGTAGAGCCAGTTTGTGCAAGGAGAGATTAACTGCTTCTTTTTTGGTGAGGGCTCAAACAAACCAATAATTTCAGCCACAGTCGTGTGGCAGACCCTGTCACTGAAATGATTGGTCTGTTAAAGTGTGCATGTCCTGTTTATACAACATAAGGGTGGGTGGGAGGAGGGCCCAAGGACAATTCCATCTTGCACTTCTGTTTTTCTTTGCATTATGTGGTCTTTGGGGCCTAGTTTTTATAGTTTTTAAAACTGCCATCCTGTCTGCCACTGCAGTGCCACTCCTAGATGGGCCACGTGTTTTTTCCACCCACTTGTGTCGCTTAGCTTACTAATCCAGCAACCTTTTGGCTTAAAAACAATATTGTGAGGTGTGAGGTGTTCAGAATAGACTGGAAATGAGTGGAAATTAGTTATTGAGGTTAATAATACCGTAGGAACAAAACAAACAAACAAACAAATTCTGTGATTTTAGCTGTTTTTATGTTTTTTTTTCAAAAAAATCCAGATCCAAAACCAAAGCCAAAACCTGAAACGGTGGTTTCGGCAAAACCAATCTAGATCCAAAACACGACCGGAGATCCAAAACTAAAACAGAAAACCAGAAAAGTGTCCGCCGCACATCTCTTATTTTGGTTTGCCACCATTTTGTTGATCAGAGTGGCTGCGTGTGATGTCACGCAGCTGTCCCGAAAACACCCCCTCCCTCAACTGCATGCAATTTCAATCTGCATCTTTGTGCATTTACCATAGGGAGGCAAAGACTTAAAATAACATACACCTCTGAATCAGACCCTACAAATATATCACTATGCTACCTCCCCACACTACATCCCTGCACTAGATCACTAAACTATTTCCCCATACTGCATTACTACGCTATATCTGCTCACTATACACTACCTATCAGCACTATGGGGGTTATTCAGATTTATTAGCAAACCAAAACAGTTAGCACTTGGGCAAAACTATGCCGCACTGCAGGTGGGGCAGATGTTACATGTGCAGAGAGATTTGGGTGGAGTGTATTCAAACTGAAATCTAAATTGCAGTGTAAAAATAATGCAGCCAGTATTTACCCTGCAGAGAAATAATATAACCCACCCAAATCTAACTCTCTCTGCACATGTTACATCTGCTCCACCTGCAGTCTAACATGGTTTTGCCCAATAGCTAACTTTTTTGGTCACAACAGTGAATAATCCCCTATATCACTGCACAACCTCCCCACTGTTCTACATCCCCACACTACATCACTACACAATGCAGAGCAGCTCCAGTAAAGAATTATAGAGGGAGGGGGTCTCAAACAGGATAGGGTGTAAGGAGGGGTGGGCCCGAGGATTGGAGGAGTAGAAGAGAAGAGGCAGGAAGCCTACTAGCACCCTGAGCGAGAAAATTTCGAAGTGCGCCACCACCACCACCATGCGTGCGCCGAATGAGCGCGTGCTCTTGGAAAAATGGGCATGGCCTCGCAACTTTATATAATCAAACTATAAATAAATATATTTTCACACCCCCTCTACACACACACAATTAGCAGCCTTACACATAACGCCCACAGTAGTGTTCCTTACACATGTCTCTAGTATAGTGTTGGACACATAATGACCCCAGTAGTGCCAAATACACATACACCCCCAATAGTGCCAAATACACATAATATGCCCCCTGCAGTGCCAGATACCTATATGCCCCCAGCAGTGCAGTGCGGGATACACATTATATGCCCCCACAGTGCCAGATAAACATTATATGCCCCCACAGTGCCAGATACACATTATATGCCCCCACAGTGCCAGATACATATTGAATGCCCCCACAGTGCCAGGTAGACATATGCACCCAGTAGTGTAGTGCCAGATAGATATATGCCCCCAGCAGTGCAGTGCCAGATACACATCATATGCCCCCAGCAGTGCCAGATACAAATTATATGCCCCCAGCAGTGCCAGATACAAATTATATGCCCCCAGCAGTGCCAGATACAAATGATATGCCCCCAGCAGTGCCAGATACAAATTATATGCCCCCAACAGTGCCAGATACACATTATATGCCCCCAGCAGTGCCAGATACACATGATATGACCTCACGGTGCCAAATACACATTATATGCCCCCACGGTGCCAGATATACATATGCCCACAGTAATGCAGTGGCAGATACACATTATATGCCCCCAGCAGTGCCAGATACACATTATATGCCCCCAGCAGTGCAGTGCCAGATACACATTATATGCCCCCACAGTGCCAGATAAACATTTTATGCCCCCACAGTGCCAGATACACATTATATGCCTCCACAGTGCCAGATACACATTATATGCCCCCACAGTGCCAGATACACATTATATGCCCCCACAGTGTCAGATGCACATTATATGCCCCACAGTGCCAGATACACATTATATGCCCCCACATTGTCAGATACACATTGTATGCCCCCTCATTGGTGGTCATTCCGAGTTGTTCGCTCGTTGCCGTTTTTCGCAACAGAGCGATTAGGTAGAAAATGTGCATGCGCATGGTACGCTGCGCGCATGCGCTTAGTTATTTAACACAAAACTTAGTAGATTTACACGGGCTCGAGCGACGTTTTTTCAACGCTCGAGTGATCGTAGTTTGATTGACAGGAAGTGGGTGTTTCTGGGCAGCAAAATGGCATTTTCAGGGAGTGTGCTAAAGAACGCAGGCATGCCAGGTAAATACGCAGGAGTGGCTGGAGATAAGGGGGAGTGGCTGGCCGAACGCAGGGCGTGTTTGTGACGTCAAACCAGAAACTAAACGGACCGAGCTGATCACAATCTAGGAGTAGATCTGGAGCTACTCAGAAACTGCAAGGAATTATTTAGTAGCAGTTCTGCTAATCTTTCGTTCGTTATTCTGCTAACCTAAGATACACTCCCAGAGGGCGACTGCCTAGCGTTTGCTATGCTGCTAAAAGCAGCTAGTGAGCGAACAACTCGGAATGACCACCATTGTCAGATACACATTATATGCCCCCACATTGTCAGATATATGTGTACCCACAGTGCCAGATACACATAATATGCCCCCACAGTGTCAGATACACATAATATGCCCCCACAGTGCCAGATACACATAATATGCCCCCACATTGTCAGATACACATATGTCCCCCACAGTGCCAGATACACATGCCCCCCACTCAGTGCCAGATACACATGCCCCCCACACAGTGCCAGATACACATGCCCCCTGTAGTGCTGCTCACCACTGCCGGCCTTGTCCTGCTGCTCCCGCTGCTGCAGCCGCCTCCACTGCTGCTTCTGTGTGAGGGGAGGAGAGCACAGCGTGCACCTCTCCTGCTCATCAGTAACAGTTCCATCTCCAGTGGCCCCCTGCCTAAAGACAGCCGCCGGTCCATCAGCCAGTCAAAGCTTGGGGTCTGGCAGCAACTGCAGCTGGTCTGCGAGCTCTGATTGGCTGACGGACCGGCGGCTGATTTAAAATTGCGGCCGGCTACCGCCCTGCTCAGTATATGACCAGAAAGATGGGAAGATCTGATCCTGGTGATGTGAGGGACAACTCTAGAGGTCTGCCTATTCAGTACAGTGCTACAGCCCAAGCCATGGGTGGTTGCATAGGTGTATGGGGTCTCAATAAGGAGGGTGTGGGACATACTGAACCCGACCCACCCCCACCCCCTCCAGACATAGATATGATCTCATGTTGTACAGGGCTCATCTGCACTACTCCTAGGTCTTCTTCCTTGTCGCACACTCAGATGCCTCCTTGATGAAACTACCACACTTGCTCCTTCAGGCTGTTGCAAGAACCTCTTTTCTTGACTTGTGGCTTTCCAATTGGTGATGAAGGGCAGAGGCACAGGTGCTGACAGGGGCGGAAGCACAAGTGGTAAAGGGGGCAAAGACATAAATGATGAGGGGGCAGAAATATAGGAGGCACAGGTGGCAAAAGAGTGACAGGTGTGGAGTGGGCAGAAGCACAGGTGTGAAGGAGGTGGAGCCACAAGTATGGAGACACAGGGGTGGAGGGGTACATTTGGCAAAAGAAGCAGTGGCACAAGTGGGGAGGGGACAAAGGCATAAGTAGGGAGGTGGAGGGACAGAGATACAGGTGGAGAGGGAGCAATAAGCAGAAGTAAGTGGCACAGGTGGAGAGGGGGCAAAAAAACAGGTTATAAAAGATACAGTTGGACAGCTTACGAGGGACAGTTACTGACCTAAATGATGCAGCTAGTTCTAAGCAGCTGCAGTCGTATTTGATTTCCCAGCCCCAGGCCATTCAATGTAAAATTCAACATCTTCTCCTCCACCCGGCCCAGTGGTTCTCTGAGTGGTGACCGGCAGAGAACATGGGGGAAGGGGGGGAGCAGACAGCAAAGGACAGAGGGTGTCACAACTGAGGGTTTTGGCTGACAGGAGAAAGCCTCAGTTGTAGGGGCTGAGAGGAACTTAAACCGGGGAGGTTTAATCAGACCCCTGGACATGTAAGTGTTAAAAGGAAACCCGAAGGTGTGACCATGACAACCAGGTAAAAGTCAAAATAAAAGTTTATTAACAGACTCCGTGTAAACAAACAGCATTCAAGGTAAATAATGGCAATAATAAATAATATGATTCCTGGAGCACTCTGACCATGAAATGGTTACACAGGACACTGGTAGGTAAGAACAGCTGTTACAGTCCTTAGATGGAATAACCTTACCAGGCCTGGCTGTAGTAGTGAAGATATCCAAGGAACATGCCAGTAGATGGAACAGATGAAGTTGGTAACTTGAATCAGCTGTTGTAATTGCTGGATGGAACCAGCCAGGTGGTAAGACACGGAGTGGATGCGGAATGGAATCAGCCAGATGATAAAGTCACTGAATAAATGCTGGGTGGAACCAGCCAGGTGATGAAACACGGAGTGAATATAGTAAGATGCTAGGGAGCGTGGAAACAGAGGAATTGAAGGATGATTACCGGTGGTAGTGGATACTGCTGGAAGCAGATGAAATAGCTGGAAGCTGGAAACTGGATCAGCCACGGAGGACTGCAGAGTCAGGCTGCACCGCAGGATGGTAGGCAGGTGCGGGTCTCTTTAGTAGATGCTGGAGACAGGAGCTGGAACCTGGAGACACAACCACAGGAGAGAGACTGGAACAAGGTATGACAAACAAAGCACTGACCATTTGCTGGCCCAGGCACAGGATACTTATACCTGCAGCAATGCAGGTATTGGCTGGGCAATTATGCAGATTTCCATGCAGTGGATTGGAGGAACTGAAGCATGTGATTGAATCCAACATGGCTGCGCCCATGTTAGAACTTGGAGGGAAAACTGGTTTAGGAAACCATATGGAAACATAACTGCAATGGCGGCGCCGGCCGCAGAGGACAGGAGACGCCAGACTGAGAAATGTATGCTGATACTCGTGGATGACAATGGACCTATAACACAGGAGCGGCGGCGGAGGCCGCGGAGAACGGGAGACGCCATGCAGGATAGTGATGAGCGGGTTCGGTTTCTCGGAATCCGAACCCGCCGAACTTCAGCTTTTTTTACACGGGGCCGAGCAGGCTCGGATCCTCCCGCCTTGCTCGGTTAACCCGAGCGCGCCCGAACGTCATCATCCCGCTGTCGGATTCTCGCGAGGCTCGGATTCTATCGCGAGACTCGGATTCTATATAAGGAGCCGCGCGTCGCCGCCATTTTCACACGTGCATTGAGATTGATAGGGAGAGGACGTGGCTGGCGTCCTCTCCGTTTATAGAGAAGAGAGTAGAGAGTTAGAGACACTATTTACTAATTTTGGGGAGCATATTAGGACTGGAGTACTACTACTTGCTGATAGTGTGACCAGTGACCATTGACCACCAGTTTAATTAATCCGTTCTCTGCCTGAAAAAAAACGATACACAGTGTGACACAGTCACATACCATATCTGTGCTAAGCCTCAGTGTGCTGCATCATCATATGTAATACTGTATATCTGACTGTGCTGAGTGCTCACTGCTCACACAGCTTAATTGTGGGGGAGACTGGGGAGCAGTTAGAGCAGGAGTACATAAATAATATATTTTAGTACAGTGCACACTTTTGCTGCCAGAGTGCCACACTGCCAGTGTGACTGACCAGTGACCACACTGACCACCAGTATATTGTGATTGTCTGCTTAGGACGGAGTACTACTTGCTGATAGTGTGACCAGTGACCACCACCAGTTTAATTAATCCGTTCTCTGCCTGAAAAAAAACGATACACAGTGTGACACAGTCACATACCATATCTGTGCTCAGCCCAGTGTGCTGCATCATATGTAATACTGTATATCATTATCTGACTGTGCTGAGTGCTCACTGCTCACACAGCTTAATTGTGGGGGAGACTGGGGAGCAGTTATAGCAGGAGTACATATTTTAAGTACAGTGCACACTTTTGCTGCCAGAGTGCCACTGCCAGTGTGACTGACCAGTGACCACTGACCACCAGTATATTGTGATTGTCTGCTGACCACCAGTATATTGTGATTGTCTGCCTGAAAAAGTTAAACACTCGTCGTGTGGTGTTTTTATAAATGCATTCTGCAGACAGTGTCCAGCAGGTCCGTCATTACATAATATATACCTGTCCGGCTGCAGTACTAGTGTGATATATATATATATATTTTAATTTTATCTCATTATCATCCAGTCTATATTAGCAGCAGACACAGTACGGTAGTCCACGGCTGTAGCTACCTCTGTGTCGGCAGTCGCTCGTCCATCCATAATTGTATACCACCTACCCGTGTTTTTTTTTTTTTTCTATCTTCTTGATACTAGTAGCTTACTTTAGGAGTCTGCAGTGCTGACAGACAGTGTCCAGCAGGTCCGTCATTACATAATATATACCTGTCCGGCTGCAGTACTAGTGTGATATATATATATATATATATTTTAATTTTATCTCATTATCATCCAGTCTATATTAGCAGCAGACTCAGTACGGTAGTCCACGGCTGTAGCTACCTCTGTGTCGGCAGTCGCTCGTCCATCCATAATTGTATACCACCTACCCGTGGTTTTTTTTTTTTTCTATCTTCTTGATACTAGTAGCTTACTTTAGGAGTCTGCAGTGCTGACAGACAGTGTCCAGCAGGTCCGTCATTACATAATATATACCTGTCCGGCTGCAGTACTAGTGTGATATATATATATATATTTTAATTTTATCTCATTATCATCCAGTCTATATTAGCAGCAGACACAGTACGGTAGTCCACGGCTGTAGCTACCTCTGTGTCGGCAGTCGCTCGTCATCCATAAGTATACTAGTATCCATCCATCTCCATTGTTTACCTGAGGTGCCTTTTAGTTGTGCCTATTAAAATATGGAGAACAAAAATGTTGAGGTTCCAAAAATAGGGAAAGATCAAGATCCACTTCCACCTCGTGCTGAAGCTGCTGCCACTAGTCATGGCCGAGACGATGAAATTCCATCAACGTCGTCTGCCAAGGCCGATGCCCAATGTCATAGTACAGAGCATGTAAAATCCAAAACACCAAATATCAGTAAAAAAAGGACTCAAAAATCTAAAATAAAATTGTCGGAGGAGAAGCGTAAACTTGCCAATATGCCATTTACCACACGGAGTGGCAAGGAACGGCTGAGGCCCTGGCCTATGTTCATGGCTAGTGGTTCAGCTTCACATGAGGATGGAAGCACTCAGCCTCTCGCTAGAAAAATGAAAAGACTCAAGCTGGCAAAAGCACAGCAAAGAACTGTGCGTTCTTCGAAATCCCAAATCCACAAGGAGAGTCCAATTGTGTCGGTTGCGATGCCTGACCTTCCCAACACTGGACGTGAAGAGCATGCGCCTTCCACCATTTGCACGCCCCCTGCAAGTGCTGGAAGGAGCACCCGCAGTCCAGTTCCTGATAGTCAGATTGAAGATGTCAGTGTTGAAGTACACCAGGATGAGGAGGATATGGGTGTTGCTGGCGCTGGGGAGGAAATTGACAAGGAGGATTCTGATGGTGAGGTGGTTTGTTTAAGTCAGGCACCCGGGGAGACACCTGTTGTCCGTGGGAGGAATATGGCCATTGACATGCCTGGTGAAAATACCAAAAAATCAGCTCTTCGGTGTGGAAGTATTTCAACAGAAATGCGGACAACATTTGTCAAGCCGTGTGTTGCCTTTGTCAAGCTGTAATAAGTAGGGGTAAGGACGTTAACCACCTCGGAACATCCTCCCTTATACGTCACCTGCAGCGCATTCATCATAAGTCAGTGACAAGTTCAAAAACTTTGGGCGACAGCGGAAGCAGTCCACTGACCAGTAAATCCCTTCCTCTTGTAACCAAGCTCACGCAAACCACCCCAGCAACTCCCTCAGTGTCAATTTCCTCCTTCCCCAGGAATGCCAATAGTCCTGCAGGCCATGTCACTGGCAATTATGACGAGTCCTCTCCTGCCTGGGATTCCTCCGATGCATCCTTGCGTGTAACGCCTACTGCTGCTGGCGCTGCTGTTGTTGCTGCTGGGAGTCGATGGTCATCCCAGAGGGGAAGTCGTAAGCCCACTTTTACTACTTCCACCAAGCAATTGACTGTCCAACAGTCCTTTGCGAGGAAGATGAAATATCACAGCAGTCATCCTGCTGCAAAGCGGATAACTGAGGCCTTGGCATCCTGGGCGGTGAGAAACGTGGTTCCGGTATCCATCATTACTGCAGAGGCAACTAGAGACTTGTTGGAGGTACTGTGTCCCCGGTACCAAATACCATCTAGGTTCCATTTCTCTAGGCAGGCGATACCGAAAATGTACACAGACCTCAGAAAAAGACTCACCAGTGTCCTAAAAAATGCAGTTGTACCCAATGTCCACTTAACCACGGACAAGTGGAGCAGGGAAGGCTCAGGACTATATGACTGTGACAGCCCACTGGGTAGATGTATGGACTCCCGCCGCAAGAACAGCAGCGGCGGCACCAGTAGCAGCATCTCGCAAACGCCAACTCTTTCCTAGGCAGGCTACGCTTTGTATCACCGCTTTCCAGAATACGCACACAGCTAAAAACCTCTTACGGCAACTGAGGAAGATCATCGCAGAATGGCTTACCCCAATTGGACTCTCCTGTGGATTTGTGGCATCGGACAACGCCAGCAATATTGTGTGTGCATTAAATATGGGCAAATTCCAGCACGTCCCATGTTTTGCACATACCTTGAATTTGGTGGTGCAGAATTATTTAAAAAACGAGAGGGGCGTGCAAGAGATGCTGTCGGTGGCCAGAAGAATTGCGGGACACTTTCGGCGTACAGGCACCACGTACAGAAGACTGGAGCACCACCAAAAACGCCTGAACCTGCCCTGCCATCATCTGAAGCAAGAAGTGGTAACGAGGTGGAATTCAAGCCTCTATATGCTTCAGAGGTTGGAGGAGCAGCAAAAGGCCATTCAAGCCTATACAACTGAGCACGATATAGGAGGTGGAATGCACCTGTCTCAAGCGCAGTGGAGAATGATTTCAACGTTGTGCAAGGTTCTGCAACCTTTTGAACTTGCCACACGTGAAGTCAGTTCAGACACTGCCAGCCTGAGTCAGGTCATTCCCCTCATCAGGCTTTTGCAGAAGAAGCTGGAGACATTGAAAGAGGAGCTAACACAGAGCGATTCCGCTAGGCATGTTGGACTTGTGGATGGAGCCCTTAATTCGCTTAACAAGGATTCACGGGTGGTCAATCTGTTGAAATCAGAGCACTACAATTTGGCCACCGTGCTCGATCCTAGATTTAAAACCTACCTTGGATCTCTCTTTCCGGCAGACACAAGTCTGCTGGGGTTCAAATACCTGCTGGTGACAAAATTGTCAAGTCAAGCGGAACGCGACCTGTCAACATCTCCTCCTTCACATTCTCCCGCAACTGGGGGTGCGAGGAAAAGGCTCAGAATTCCGAGCCCACCCGCTGGCGGTGATGCAGGGCAGTCTGGAGCGACTGCTGATGCTGACATCTGGTCCGGACTGAAGGACCTGACAACGATTACGGACATGTCGTCTACTGTCACTGCATATGATTCTCTCCCCATTGAAAGAATGGTGGAGGATTATATGAGTGACCGCATCCAAGTAGGCACGTCAGACAGTCCGTACTTATACTGGCAGGAAAAAGAGGTAATTTGGAGGCCCTTGCACAAACTGGCTTTATTCTACCTAAGTTGCCCTCCCACAAGTGTGTACTCCGAAAGAGTGTTTAGTGCCACCGCTCACCTTGTCAGCAATCGGCGTACGAGGTTACATCCAGAAAATGTGGAGAAGATGATGTTCATTAAAATGAATTATAATCAATTCCTCCGTGGAGACATTGACCAGCAGCAATTGCCTCCACAAAGTAGTACACAGGGAGCTGAGATGGTGGATTCCAGTGGGGACGAATTGATAATCTGTGAGGAGGAGGATGTACACGGTGATATATCGGAGGATGATGATGAGGTGGACATCTTGCCTCTGTAGAGCCAGTTTGTGCAAGGAGAGATTAATTGCTTCTTTTTTGGTGGGGGTCCAAACCAACCCGTCATTTCAGTCACAGTCGTGTGGCAGACCCTGTCACTGAAATGATGGGTTGGTTAAAGTGTGCATGTCCTGTTTATACAACATAAGGGTGGGTGGGAGGGCCCAAGGACAATTCCATCTTGCACCTCTTTTTTCTTTAATTTTTCTTTGCGTCATGTGCTGTTTGGGGAGTATTTTTTTGAAGGGCCATCCTGCGTGACACTGCAGTGCCACTCCTAGATGGGCCAGGTGTTTGTGTCGGCCACTAGGGTCGCTTAGCTTACTCACACAGCTACCTCATTGCGCCTCTTTTTTTTCTTCTTTGCGTCATGTGCTGTTTGGGGAGTGTTTTTTGAAAGGTCATCCTGCGTGACACTGCAGTGCCACTCCTAGATGGGCCAGGTGTTTGTGTCGGCCACTAGGGTCGCTTAGCTTACTCACACAGCTACCTCATTGCGCCTCTTTTTTTCTTTGCGTCATGTGCTGTTTGGGGAGTAGTTTTTTGAAGGGCCAGCCTGCGTGACACTGCAGTGCCACTCCTAGATGGGCCAGGTGTTTGTGTCGGCCACTTGGGTCGTTGAGCTTAGTCACACAGCTACCTCATTGCGCCTCTTTTTTTCTTTGCATCATGTGCTGTTTGGGGAGTGTTTTTTGGAAGGGCCATCCTGCGTGACACTGCAGTGCCACTCCTAGATGGGCCAGGTGTTTGTGTCGGCCACTTGGGTCGCTGAGCTTAGTCACACAGCTACCTCATTGCGCCTCTTTTTTTTCTTTGCATCATGTGCTGTTTGAGGAGTGTTTTTTGGAAGGGCCATCCTGCGTGACACTGCAGTGCCACTCCTAGATGGGCCAGGTGTTTGTGTCGGCCACTTGGGTCGCTGAGCTTAGTCACACAGCTACCTCATTGCGCCTCTTTTTTTCTTTGCATCATGTGCTGTTTGGGGAGTGTTTTTTGGAAGGGCCATCCTGCGTGACACTGCAGTGCCACTCCTAGATGGGCCAGGTGTTTGTGTCGGCCACTTGGGTCGCTGAGCTTAGTCACACAGCTACCTCATTGCGCCTCTTTTTTTCTTTGCGTCATGTGCTGTTTGGGGAGTGTTTTTTGGAAGGGCCATCCTGCGTGACACTGCAGTGCCACTCCTAGATGGGCCAGGTGTTTGTGTCGGCCACTTGGGTCGTTGAGCTTAGTCACACAGCTACCTCATTGCGCCTCTTTTTTTCTTTGCGTCATGTGCTGTTTGGGGAGTGTTTTTTGGAAGGGCCATCCTGCGTGACACTGCAGTGCCACTCCTAGATGGGCCAGGTGTTTGTGTCGGCCACTTGGGTCGTTGAGCTTAGTCACACAGCTACCTCATTGCGCCTCTTTTTTTCTTTGCGTCATGTGCTGTTTGGGGAGTGTTTTTTGGAAGGGCCATCCTGCGTGACACTGCAGTGCCACTCCTAGATGGGCCAGGTGTTTGTGTCGGCCACTTGGGTCGTTGAGCATAGTCACACAGCTACCTCATTGCACCTCTTTTTTTCTTTGCGTCATGTGCTGTTTGGGGAGTGTTTTTTGGAAGGGCCATCCTGTGTGACACTGCAGTGCCACTCCTAGATGGGCCAGGTGTTTGTGTCGGCCACTTGGGTCGCTTAGCTTAGTCATCCAGCGACCTCGATGCAAATTTTAGGACTAAAAATAATATTGTGAGGTGTGAGGTGTTCAGAATAGACTGAAAATGAGTGGAAATTATGGTTTTTGAGGTTAATAATACTTTGGGATCAAAATGACCCCCAAATTCTATGATTTAAGCTGTTTTTTAGGGTTTTTTGAAAAAAACACCCGAATCCGACAAAAAAAATTCGGTGAGGTTTTGCCAAAACGCGTTCGAACCCAAAACATGGCCGCGGAACCGAACCCAAAATCAAAACACAAAACCCGAAAAATTTCCGGTGCACATCTCTAATGCAGGATTCAAACATGGCGCCGCTGTGACAGCATCTCAGCGTGACAGGAGGGATGTGCAGTATGTGGACACAGATGAGATCCGGCCTTGGAACGCTGAGCGAGCCTCAGGAGACATCTGAAAGGCAGGTAATGGCGTCCAGATACCCGGATCGTGACAGCACCCCCCCCTTTAGGAGTGGCCCCAGGACGCTTCTTAGGCTTTAGAGGAAACTTCGTGTGGAAATTCCGGACCAAGGCAGGAGCATGGACATCAGACGCATTGGTCCAAGAGCGTTCTTCAGGACCATAGCCCTTCCAGTCAATAAGATACTGCAACTGACTGTAACGGAAACGTGAGTCCAGAATCTTGGCCACCTCATACTCGATTCCCTGTTGAGTCTGAACTTTAGGAGTTGGAGGAAGTGCAGAATGAAACCGATTCAGGATCAGCGGTTTCAACAGGGAAACATGGAATGTCCTGGGTATTTTCAAAAAGTGAGGTAACTGGAGTCTGTAAGCAACAGGATTGATGACTTGTTCAATTTTAAAAGGACCGATGTAACGAGGAGCAAATTTCATGCTGGGAACTCTCAACCTCAAATTCTTCGTGGACAACCATACTCGATCACCCACCTTGAGAGCAGGAACCGCTCTACGCTTCCTATCGGCAAACTTCTTGTACCTAAATGAGGCTTTAAGCAGGGCTGCGCGGACATTCTTCCAGTTGTTTGAAAACTGACGCAAGGTGATATCCACTGCTGGAACAGAAGTTGCTGGAAGCAGTTAGAATTCTGGAACCTTAGGGTGAAATCCATAGTTGATGAAGAATGGTGTTGAGGAGGATGAGGAATGGTATTGATTGTTGTGGCTAAACTCGGCCCAAGGAAGGAGTTGAACCCAGTCATCTTGGGAGGAAGACACGTAAATGCGGAGGAAGGCCTCCAAGTCCTGATTCAACCTCTCGGTTTGACCATTGGTCTGAGGATGGTAAGCTATAGAAAACTTTAACTTGACTTGGAGGGCTTGACACAAACTTTCGCCAAAATTTGGCTACAAATTGTACTCCACGATCGGAGATGATCTCTTCAGGAAGACCGTGAAGTTGGAAGATCTCTTGGATAAACACTTGAGCCAACTTGGAAGCTGACGGAAGACCGGTGAGGGGTATGAAATGTGCCATCTTGGTGAATCGGTCAACTACCACCCAGATGGTATTAAACTTGTTGCATATAGGCAGATCTGTAACAAAGTCCATCGACAAATGGGTCCACGGTCGACTGGGAACAGATAATGGAACCAGTTGCCCCGCAGGCGACTGGCGGGGGACTTTGTGTTGGGCACACTTTGGGCAAGAGGCAATAAACTCCTTGACATCCTTCTTCAGAGTTGGCCACCAGTAGGACCTAGAGATAAACTCGAGGGTTTTCTGAATGCCTGTATGTCCGGCAAAACGGGAATCATGGGCCCAATGCATGAGCTTCTTCCTCAACACTGGCTTCACAAAACTTTTCCCTGGTGGGGGCGTAGAGTCCATCCCTACCGTGGAGAATGCCAACGGATTAGTAATAGGATGCTTGTCTGAAGACTCTGACTCGTTTTCTTGCTCCCAATAGCGGGAAAGGGCATCGGCCTTGCGATTCTGAGAGCCCGGACAGAACTGGAGTTTAAAGTCGAACCTGGAAAAGAAAAGTGCCCATCTGGCCTGACGAGGGTTAAGACATTGTGTGCCTTTCAGGTATAAAAGATTCTTGTGGTCGGTAAGTATCGTGATTGAATGAGAAGCTCCCTCCAACAGATATCTCCACTCCTCTAGAGCGAGCTTGATGGCTTGCAACTCCTGGTCGCCAATGGCATAGTTGCGCTCAGTTGGGGAGAACTTCCGGGAGAAGAAACTGCAAGGATGTAGATGACCATCTTTAGCCCTCTGGGATAACACCGCTCCTACTCCAACGGAGGAGGCATCCACCTCTAAGATGAAAGTAGAGTCGGTGTCGGGCTGTTTCAGAACTGGTGCAGAGATGAAACGTTGTTTTAGAAGAAGAAAAGCTTGCGTAGCTTCTTCAGACCACTTGGACGGGTTAGCACCCTTCTTGGTTAATGCAGTGATAGGCGCCACAATGGTGGAAAAGTCTCGTATGAACTTTCTGTAATAATTGCCGAACCCTAAGAACCTCTGGACCCCTTTGAGGGTTAAGGGTATCGGCCAATTCTGGATTGCTTGTAGTTTCTCAGGATCCATCTCTAGTCCGGAGCCGGACACTATGTAACCTAGAAACAGAATGGATTTAACTTCAAAGACACATTTCTCCAATTTGCAATAGAGATGATTGACACGGAGACGGGACAGAACCTCCTTTACCCAGAAACGATGTTCCTCTAGATTATTGGCAAAGATGAGGATATCATCTAAATAAACCACGACATGGCGGTATAAGATGTCTCTGAAGATCTCATTCACGAAATGCTGGAAGACAGCTGGAGCATTGCTCAATCCGAAGGGCATGACGAGGTACTCATAATGTCCATCATGGGTGTTAAAGGCGGTCTTCCACTCGTCACCCTCACGGATCCGGATGAGATTGTAGGCACCCTTCAAATCCAACTTTGTAAAGATGGTTGCTCCGCTGACTCTATCGAAGAGCTCTGTAATCAAAGGTAAAGGATACCGGTTCTTGACGGTAATGTCGTTCAGACCTCAGTAATCGATGCACGGTCGCAGACCACCGTCTTTCTTCTTAACGAAGAAGAAGCCTGCGCCAGCTGGAGAAGAAGAAGGTCGGATAAAACCTTTCGCCAGGTTCTCTTTGATGTACTCCTCCATGGAGTGCGTCTCAGGCAGAGACAACGGGTAAGTTCGGCCTCGAGGTGGAACCTTCCCTGGAATGAGATCAATTGGGCAGTCCCATTCTCTATGAGGAGGAAGGATATCAGCAGAAGCTTTACTGAACACGTCCGTGTAGTCTTGATATGGAGGAGGTGGAACATCAGACGACCTGGGGAAAGAAGAACAAACAGGAAGCACTTTGGACAAACAAGTCTTTGCACAGGAGGGACCCCATGCTAGTATTTGCGTAGTCGTCCAGTCAATCGACGGATTGTGGAGACGGAGCCATGGAAGGCCCAAAACCACTGGATGTGTGGCTCTTGGAATCACTAGGAAGGAAATAAATTCTGCATGAAGAACTCCCACTCTCAGACGAACTGGTAGAGTCCTTAGAGAAATAACTGCGTCAAAAATCTTGCTGCCATCTACTGCAGTTAAGGAGATGGACGAAGGAAGTCTCTCGGTGGGTAGGGACCACCATTTAACATAAGCTTCGGTTATGAAATTCCTAGCTGCTCCGGAATCAAGGAGGGCAATGACGTTCCTGTAACGTTGAGTAATTTGGAGCGAGACTGGGAGATTACAATCATGAGGAGATGGAGAGGAGATCATTACTCCTAGCCGGCCCTCTCCTTGGCGAGCTAGGAATTGGAGTTTCCCGGACGTTTGGGACAGGCATTGATAATGTGAGACGGAGCTGCACAATAGAGACAGAGAGACTCAGAGAGACGTCTTCGGCGCTCAGCGGGAGATAGACGGGAACGGCCAATTTGCATGGGCTCATCCTTGGATGGAGACGGTTGACGAAGAGGAGGAGCAGAAGATTTTGGAGCAGACGATCTTCCTCGCTCGGTTGCTCTCTCTCTGAAACGTAGATCAACCTTCGTGCAAAGAGAAATTAGCTCATCCAACTTAGAGGGCAAGTCTCTGGTAGCTAACTCATCCTTAATGCGTTCTGATAAGCCATGCCAGAATGCAGCATACAGGGCCTCGTCGTTCCATGCCAGTTCGGATGCCAGGATTTTGAACTGTATGAGATACTGTCCCACAGTACGTGTTCCCTGGCGTAAACGGAGAATCTCAGATGAAGCAGAGGTTACCCGGCCTGGCTCGTCGAAGATGCGCCTGAATGTTGCCACAAAGTCCGTATAGGAGGACAGCAGGGGATCAGACTTCTCCCATAAAGGTGATGCCCAGTCAAGGGCTGAGCCGCTGAGAAGGGAAATGATATAGGCAATTTTAGTAGGGTCACTGGGGAAATTGCCAGGCTGAAGCTCAAAGTGGATTTCGCATTGGTTAAGAAATCCCCTGCAGAACCTTGGAGATCCATCAAATTTTGCTGGCGTTGGGAGATGAAGACGTGGAATGGAAATGGGTAAGGTGGGTGGGGTTACAGCTGGTGTCACTGTTGTGGACGCACCGGACGTGCCAGGTCCACGGAGGGTCGTTTGAATCCCGTCCAGCCACGTAGAGAGATCCTGGAGACAGCGGATGATGTGGCCCTGTGCAGCCTCCTGATGTTCAAGTCGGGCTGCCAGTTCTTGCATCGGCCTGGCTGCTTGATCCTGGTCTCCGGCTGGATTCATAGGGTCAGTGCTTACTGTCACAACTGAGGGTTTTGGCTGACAGGAGAAAGCCTCAGTTGTAGGGGCTGAGAGGAACTTAAACCGGGGAGGTTTAATCAGACCCCTGGACATGTAAGTGTTAAAAGGAAACCCGAAGGTGTGACCATGACAACCAGGTAAAAGTCAAAATAAAAGTTTATTAACAGACTCCGTGTAAACAAACAGCATTCAAGGTAAATAATGGCAATAATAAATAATATGATTCCTGGAGCACTCTGACCATGAAATGGTTACACAGGACACTGGTAGGTAAGAACAGCTGTTACAGTCCTTAGATGGAATAACCTTACCAGGCCTGGCTGTAGTAGTGAAGATATCCAAGGAACATGCCAGTAGATGAAACAGATGAAGTTGGTAACTTGAATCAGCTGTTGTAATTGCTGGATGGAACCAGCCAGGTGGTAAGACACGGAGTGGATGCGGAATGGAATCAGCCAGATGATAAAGTCACTGAATAAATGCTGGGTGGAACCAGCCAGGTGATGAAACACGGAGTGAATATAGTAAGATGCTAGGGGGCGTGGAAACAGAGAAATTGAAGGATGATTACCGGTGGTAGTGGATACTGCTGGAAGCAGATGAAATAGCTGGAAGCTGGAAACTGGATCAGCCACGGAGGACTGCAGAGTCAGGCTGCACCGCAGGATGGTAGGCAGGTGCGGGTCTCTTTAGTAGATGCTGGAGACAGGAGCTGGAACCTGGAGACACAACCACAGGAGAGAGACTGGAACAAGGTATGACAAACAAAGCACTGACCATTTGCTGGCCCAGGCACAGGATACTTATACCTGCAGCAATGCAGGTATTGGCTGGGCAATTATGCAGATTTCCAGGCAGTGGATTGGAGGAACTGAAGCATGTGATTGAATCCAACATGGCTGCGCCCATGTTAGAACTTGGAGGGAAAACTGGTTTAGGAAACCATATGGAAACATAACTGCAATGGCGGCGCCGGCCGCAGAGGACAGGAGACGCCAGACTGAGAAATGTATGCTGATACTCGTGGATGACAACGGAGGCCGCGGCAGGCATGGAACACCACACTGACAACCTGCACCTATAACACGGGAGCGGCGGCGGAGGCAGGATTCAAACATGGCGCCGCTGTGACAGCATCTCAGCATGACAGGAGGGATGTGCAGTATGTGGAGACAGATGAGATCCGGCCTTGGAACGCTGAGCGAGCCTCAGGAGACATCTGAAAGGCAGGTAATGGCGTCCAGATACCCGGATCGTGACAGCGGGAGTAGCAGAAGTGGGATCAGGGGACCATGGAAGAACTGCACACTCTGTGTTCACTAAATAGATGTATACAGGCTCCTAGCTAACTGACTAATAGACCGCTGTCCTAGCAAACTATTACTATCCATATAAAAATAAAGTGCTAGTGTTCAAAAAATGCAGGGGGATTGTATATGTCACTACAGCAGCTCTTACTGCTTTATTACATTCCACTGTGCACTCGACCCGTCCCACCCCCCACCCCCACCGCATCCTCCATGGCCGCATCCCACAGGGGGAGGGTGGAGGGGTCCTATCATTCACAGCAGCGGTATCCAGTGGGGGAGGGAGGGTTTGGGGGGGGAGCAGAGGCGTCATTATCAGCGGCTGTTGTTCGTCCAGTGGGTTGAAAACGTCCGTGGCTGGGTGAAGGGGTCATGTGTATGTCTATGGCGGTTGGTATGAGGGACTTAGTTACAGCACAAGGTCTCAGCATCAGTGTCGGTAGGTGAACTGCCTGACACTGCTGGTGGGTGGCACTATCATTGGTAAGCAGTAGCGAATCTACTGCTAGGCAATTTGACCCTGGCCGGCTCCCCTGGAACCCGCCGGGCCCTAGGCGGGTGCTTTGGTTGCCTAGTCGTAAATCCACTACTGGACCAGAGGAGTGTTTCAAGCACTATGGCTTGAATTGCGTGTAAACCTACAGTGGTTAAAGGATTGCAGCAGTGAGAAAAATTGGGGTCAATTCAATTAGGTGTGAGTGGGGCAAAGTGTTGTTTCAGTGGTGCAAAAACACCATCATAAGCATGTCATCTCACCAGAGGAGTAGCCATGTGCAATGGTGCCTGGAGCAAGGGTATATTTCGGCGCCCCCTCTCCTGTACTGAATTAGGTGCATGTTACATATGAAAAGAAAAAAAATATTAAAAAATCAGTGACAGGGCTGGTTCTAGACCTTCTGGATCTCAGGGCAAAAGTTTCCTTTGGGCGCTTCCAATATTTAAAATAGGGACAGTGCACGCCAAAGGCGTGCAACAAAAATATAGGGATGTGGCTTCATGGGGAAGGGCGTGGCCACAGTATAGTACCAATTTAGATTACTACGCACAGTATTGTCTGTTGTTCACATTACACCACAGTAGTATCCTTTATTCACATTACAACACACAGTAGTACCCCTTATACACGTTACGCCACACAGTAGAGCCCCTTATACACGTTACACAACACAGTAGAGCTGCTTATACTGTACATGTTATGCCACAGTAGAGCCGCTTAAACACTTTACACTACAGTAGAGTCATTTATAACACGTTATGCCACAGTAAAGGTGCGTATACATGTTACTCTGAAGTTTCTAATGCAGAGAAAGGTGCTGTAGCAGTGGCTGGCACAGAGGGGGAGATATACTAAGCTTTGAAAAGTGATATATTTCACAGTGATAGAGTACCAGCCAATCAGCTCCTAACTGCCATGTCACAGGCTGGGTTAGAAAAATGACAGGTAGGAGCTGGTTGGCTGGTACTTTATCACCGTGAAATGTATCACTTTTCAGGGCTTTGTACATCTGGCACCGAGAGAGGTGATGTAGCATCAGAGATAGTGATGGGAGCTGCAACAGCCAGGCCAGAGAGGGGTGTTGCAGCATCTGGGGCAGAAAGAGGTGCTGCTGCAGCGGGCACAGAGAGTGGTGTAGCAGGACGGGAGTAACCCTGCTGCACAACTACAAGCAGACAGTGAGACATATAAAGAGGGCGGCAGAGCTCCGGCATGTGCTGGCTATCAGTATCGACGGTGCGCCCGCTAACTGTACTGGCACCCGGAGCTCGCGCTCCATTGGAGCCACCCTCGCTACACCCCTGCATTTCACCCCGGACTCACAGATTTTTGTTTGCAGCCCGAAGGCGCTGCAAACAAAAATTTGAAAATCTAGGGCCTCCTGTGATGTTAGTGTATTAGAATGCTTAATATTTGTATACACTCCCTTACTAATATGTGCAAGCCTGAATCTTCAGTGATGGTCCCTAGGACCAGGGGGATGCTGGGAAGTGGGTGGTCCAGTGTGCAGTGTGCCTGGAGTTGGTGATGGAATAAAACAGCACAGCAGTGAACTCACATGTCTCTGTGTCCTTATGACTGGATTTCCAAACATATGAACAAAACATGATGTCAGAAGAAGTTTAACTTGGACTGCTAGTGCTCTCAGAGTGTGAAAGAATCCTGCAACAGTCTGTAAAGCTGTGATACTCGGTGTCTGCAAAGCCTGCCGTGTGCTCCTCTCTTCAAGCAGTGAGTAACCATGGATAAACTGGCTCCTCCAACCGGCATGCTGATGTCTGGTAACTTGTCTGAAAACTGGAAAAGATTTAAGCAAAGGTTTAATATATATCTTGCTGCATGTGGAGCTGATACAGAGGCTGACAAAACTAAAGGGGGGTACTCACGGAGCGATATTCCTAGCAATATGACTAGATTGCTTAGAATTTGAGCATTATTGCTCCGTGTGTAGCCCCCTCAGCGATAGCGATGCGCAGCCCCGCGCATCGCTATCACTGCTGCTAGATTGGCCTGCATGCAGGCCAATCTAGCGGGTCGCTCACTTCACCCGCTGGGTGAAATGAGCGGCCCCCCATCTCCCCCCACACGCTCAGCACAGATCGAGCTGTGCTGAGCGCCGGGAGAGATGTGTGCTGAGCAGTTCGCTCAGCACATATCTCTCCCACATCGGCCCGTCTATATGGGCCTTAAGGCATCCATTTTCCTCCATGTGATAGGTGAGGATGTGCTGGACATTTATAATAGTTTTCAGTTTGATGGGGGGGCAGAATATGGTGCTATCTTCTATAATGCAAAAGTTTGAAGATTACTTTGTGCCAAGAAAAAATGTGATTTTCACATGTTATCAGAAGTCTGGAGATGGATTTGATCAGTATGTTACAGAGCTGCAATTACTCAGTAAAACCTGTGAGTTTGGTGATTTAAAGGATTCACTGATTAGAGATTGTATTGTCTGTGGAATACCTGATAATGGACTCAGAGAGAGATTGCTGAGAGAGCAAGACCTAACACTAAATAAGGCAGTGACTATGTGCAGATCTGCAGAAATAACTAGATTTCAAGCCAAAATGTTACACAAGGAAGTTGATGCTGTTGTACATGTAGTGCAGAAAACAGAGCCAAGCAAACCTCCACTCTCAAGAATGAAGCAGTCTAAGCCACAGTCTAATAAGGAAATTTGTAGTAGATGTGGAAATGCTCACAATCCTAAAATGTGCCCTGCTTATGGTAAAACCTGCATGAAATGTGGTAGACTTAATCACTTTGTCAAATGCTGTAAAATGAAAAGTCAAACAACCAAAGTGCATGCTGTTAAACAAACAGAGGAGTTCTTTGTGGATTGCATTGAACTTTGCAGTGCAGATAAGAAAGAATGGATTGTCCCTTTAACTGTGAACGAGATTGTCATTCCCTCTAAGCTTGATACTGGCGCGCAGGTGAATTTAATATCGTTTCAAGACTATAAGACTTTTAGAGTAAAACCTAAACTTCATCGAGCCAAAGTGAAAGTTACAGGATACACTGAGGAGGAAATTCCTGTGAAAGGTACATGCTTAGTGACACTGAAATATAAGGGACAACAGTTTAAAACATCTCTACTGATTGTGGATAAAAATGTGCAACCGATTCTAGGATTAAGTTCCTGTGAGAAACTAAGCTTGCTAAAGAAAGTTTTTATGTTGACATCACAAGTAGAAGATGACTGCAAATCGATGTTTACAGAATACAGAGACTTGTTTGAAGGTCTAGGTTGCTTGCCTGGAGAGCATAAAATAAATATAGACACGCAAGTTTCTTCAGTGATACACCCCTGTAGAAAAGTGCCGTTTGCGCTGAGAGAAAATCTGAAACAAGAGTTAAATCACATGGAAGCCTTGGGTGTGATACAAAAAGTTGATGAGCCTACTGAATGGGTAAGCTCCTTAGTAATTGTTGAAAAGAAAAATGGACAACTCAGAATATGTCTAGACCCCAGAGATTTAAACAAAGCTATTAAACGAGAACATTTCAAACTACCAACTAGAGATGAAATCATGTCACAATTTGTGGGAGCAAAATGGTTCAGTAAATTGGACGCATCTTCAGGATTCTGGCAAATGAAGCTAGATGAGGCCAGCTCAAAGCTTTGTACATTTAATACACCAGAAGGTCGATACAGATTTCTTCGACTACCATATGGAATTTTGTCTGCTCCAGAAGTATATCACAAAAGATACACAAGATTTTTGAACATATTCCAGGTGTTGAAACAATGATGGATGACATTATTCTCTGGGGATCTACAAAGGAAGAACATGACTCTAGATTGAGACAAGTAATAGAACTTGTCAAGAAAGTGAATCCAAAGCTAAATAAGGACAAATGTGAATTTGGCGTGAATACACTTACCTTTATGGGCGACGTGGTCTCGGATCAAGGTGTAAAACCAGACCCAAGGAAAATATCAGCCATAGTGAACATGGACCGTCCTAACAACAAAGACGACGTCAGAAGATTCCTAGGAATGATTACTTACTTAGGAAAGTTTATTTCTCAACTCTCTGAACGAACAGCCTCTCTTAGATGGTTGTTGGACAAAGATAACGAGTGGATGTGGTCACATGAACAAGAAGAAAGTTGGCAAAACTTGAAACAGATCATTACAGAGCAACCAGTGCTAAAATTCTTTGATCCTGCGAAAAGAATAAGAATTTCAGCAGATGCTTCGCAATTTGGCCTAGGCTCAGTGTTGTTACAAGAACATGAGGATACATGGCAACCAGTAATCTATGCATCAAGAGCACTGACAAGTGCTGAAACAAGGTATGCACAGATAGAAAAGAACTTCCTGCGATCACATATGCATGTGAGCGATTTCATCAATTTGTGTATGGTCAAACATTTACAGTGGAAACTGACCACAAGCCATTGGTAGCTATCATGACTAAATCATTACATGACTGTCCCATGAGAATTCAACAAATGCTTATCAGACTACAGAAATATGTACACTTGCTGTACTGTCCCGGTAAATACATGTACATTGCTGATACACTTTCTCGTGCTGTGGACAAAAGTGAAGGTTCCAAAAGTCTGATGGATGAAGAGATAGAAGCCTATGTTAATTTGATCGTAGCTTCTCTACCAGTGTCTCTTGCAAGACAAGAACAGATTAGGAAAGAAACTGAGACAGATGACACAATGAAAGTGTTGAAGGATATCATTCTGAAAGGTTGGCCAGCAGAAAAAAATGCATGCCCGCTGTCTATTCATGATTATTGGATGTACCGCAGTGACCTTACAGTTGTCGATGGTATTATTTACAAAGGCAATAGGTTTGTCATACCTGCACAACTAAGAAAAACTATGCTGTGCAAGATACATGAAGTCTACTTAGGAGAAGAAAAATGTAAGCGGAGAGCGCGTGAAGTTATGTATTGGCCAAGAATGAACCAAGACATAGCACAGACTACAGCTACATGTGAATTATGTCTTATGTATAGACTGAAACAACAAGTCGAGCCACTGAGTCCTCATGCAGTGCCAGAGAGACCGTACCAGAAAGTTGGCGCAGATTTGTTTGATTGTAATGGGAAAACGTACATTGTCGTGACTGATTATTACTCTATCTACCCTGAGGTGAAGACACTGCATACAACTACTAGTAAAGCCGTAATCAATTGCATGAAGTCAATCTTTGCAAGGCATGGTGTTCCTATGGAAGTGTTCACTGACAATGGTCCTCAGTTTTCCAGTGCTGAATTTAGACAATTTGCTGATGAGTGGGAATTTGTCCATACTACGTCAAGTCCCCACTATCCACGCTCAAATGGGTTGGTGGAAAGTTCAGTAAAAACTGTAAAGAGTCTCATGAAAAAAGCTCAAGAAGGTAAAGAAGATTTCTACAAAAGTCTTTTAATCTACCGCAGTACACCTTTACAGAATGGACTTTCTCCTGCACAAATGCTGATGGGAAGGAGGATTAGAGCAAATCTCCCAATACATGATGAACTGCTTAATACACATAACTCAGCGTTGGTCAGACTGAGTAAGGAACGTCAACAGGCGAAACAGAAACTGTTCCATGACAGGCAAACAAAAAGCTTATCTGATCTAAAATCGGGTGACCAAGTCCGTCTCAGAGATCACGAGAAAGGTATTTGGGTGCAGAAAGGTATTGTGCAAGCATAAGTAGCACCAAGATCTTATACTATACGTACAGAGCGTGGAACGGAAGTAAGAAGAAATCGGGTGGATTTAAGATCTCAACCTAACCATAATGAAGACAACATGACTGAAGGAATACCCTTCATCTGACATGTATGATGATCCTGATAATGGTGAACCAACCACGATTCTAGAAAGGTCCAACATGGTCGATGAAACACAGACTGTGTATGAAAGACCCAAAAGGGAAATACGCAGACCTGAGAGACTCATTGAAACGTGTTAGATGATGTTCTTAATATGACGTTGTTAATTGTTGCATTGAAGCGTACAGGGCTTATCTTTAAAGAAAAGAGGATGTGATGTTAGTGTATTAGAATGCTTAATATTTGTAGACACTCCCTTACTAATATGTGTAAGCCTGAATCTTCAGTGATGGTCCCTAGGACCAGAGGGATACTGGGAAGTGGGTGCTCCAGTGTGCAGTGTGCCTGGAGTTGGTGATGGAATAAAACAGCACAGCAGTGAACTCGCATGTCTCTGTGTCTTTATGACTGGATTTCCAAACATATGAACAAAACACCCCATAATTTGTGCACCCTTAATTGTGGGCGTGAACCACACACAATATGTACAGTATGCAGATTTGGCTTTTGTTTTAGAACACTGCACAGAGGTAGCACTTTATTGGGTGCGACCAAACCTTCACTTGACAGGCAAACAAAAAGCTTATCTGATCTAAAATCGGGTGACCAAGTCCGTCTCAGAGATCACGAGAAAGGTATTTGGGTGCAGAAAGGTATTGTGCAAGCATAAGTAGCACCAAGATCTTATACTATACGTACAGAGCGTGGAACGGAAGTAAGAAGAAATCGGGTGGATTTAAGATCTCAACCTAACCATAATGAAGACAACATGACTGAAGGAATACCCTTCATCTGACATGTATGATGATCCTGATAATGGTGAACCAACCACGATTCTAGAAAGGTCCAACATGGTCGATGAAACACAGACTGTGTATGAAAGACCCAAAAGGGAAATACGCAGACCTGAGAGACTCATTGAAACGTGTTAGATGATGTTCTTAATATGACGTTGTTAATTGTTGCATTGAAGCGTACAGGGCTTATCTTTAAAGAAAAGAGGATGTGATGTTAGTGTATTAGAATGCTTAATATTTGTAGACACTCCCTTACTAATATGTGTAAGCCTGAATCTTCAGTGATGGTCCCTAGGACCAGAGGGATGCTGGGAAGTGGGTGCTCCAGTGTGCAGTGTGCCTGGAGTTGGTGATGGAATAAAACAGCACAGCAGTGAACTCGCATGTCTCTGTGTCTTTATGACTGGATTTCCAAACATATGAACAAAACACCCCATAATTTGTGCACCCTTAATTGTGGGCGTGAACCACACACAATATGTACAGTATGCAGATTTGGCTTTTGTTTTAGAACACTGCACAGAGGTAGCACTTTATTGGGTGTGACCAAAACCTTCACTTGAACAATAATGCATGCTTCCTGAGAGAGAGCCAATGACATTAGAAAGAGTGATCCAATTATTTATAAGTGATTCTGTGGGATTTCTGTTTTCAGACATAGGTGAAGTTTATCCATAAATATTTGGGTGTCAAAAGGTGCAATTTTTTAATTGTTTTTATCTGTAAATATATACTGATATGGGGCCAGCATATTACATTGCGATTTACAATTGGGAACAAAATAGTAATGATCAGTAATAAAACAAGATTGGGTAAAAACAGACAAATATAAAGGTAATAGGATCCTGCTTTCAAGTTTACAATTCGTGGGGAAATAGGCATCAATACAACGGTCAGCAGGATATGTCAGTATAGAAAGAGAACATATGTAAAGTTTTCTGTGAGGACTGTGTACAGTGGAGGTAATTAGTAGAATAATTTATGGAGGTTAAATGTTCTGGAATTTGATAACTTTGCCTGAAGAAGTGGCTTCTCAGGGAACCATTGAAGGTTTGTAGACTAGAGGAAAGTGTTGTTGTGCAAGGGAGGGCATTCCACAGAGTGGGTGCAGTCTAGAAAAAGACCTTTAACCGTGAATGGGAGCAGGTAATGAGTGTGGATTAGAGATGTAGATCTTGCACAGAGTGGAGAGGTAAATCTGAGAGATACTTTGAGATAAGTGAAGAGATTTATGTTGGTGTAGTTTGGTTAAAAGCCTTATGTGTAATCAGAAGTATTATATATTTAATTCTGTAAAATAAAGGTAACCAATGGAGGTACTGACAGAGCAGAGCAGAAGCAGAATGTTTTGTAAGGAAGATCAGCCTAGCCACCACTTTCAAAATAGATTGCAGGGTTGAGAGTCTTTTTCACAGAAGACCAAAGACTATTGCAATAATCAATGCGGGAGATAATGAGTGCATGAATTATAGTTGTTGCAGTATCTTGTGTAAGATATGGGTGTGTTCTGAATATTGGGCCCTACACATACAAAGATTCGCCGCCGAGCTTCTCGACGGCGGATACGGCCGACACGGCGGGGGGGGGGGGGGGGCAGTGACGGGGGGAGTGAAGTTTCTTCACTCCTCCCGTCACCTGGCTCCATTGAAGTGCAGGCAAATATGGACGAGATCGTCCATATTGGCCTGCATGTACAGCTGACAGGGCACCAGCGATGTATGAGCGCGGGGCCGCGCATCGTTCATCGCTGGTAACTCCACACTCAAAGATATGAACGTTATCTCGTTCACTAATGAACGAGATCGTTCATATCTTTGAGGTATATCGGCCAGTGTGTAGGGCCTATATGTTTTTTAGATGTATGTAACAGAATTTGGAAACATTTAATTTGGGAAACAGGCAGTTCAGAGTGAAGGATGAGTGAGGTTAAGGGGCTGGGGTCCACTTCAGTACCATGGGGTATAGACTGTTCTGCAGGAGCCATGGGCACTTTAAGACTTTTCAAGGGTGTGAACTGGCTCCTCCCTCTATGCCCCTCCTCCAGACCTCAGTTATAGGAACTGTGACCAGGGAGACGGACATTTCGAGGAAAGGATTTACTTTTATACTAATGGTGAGATTCATACCAGCTCACACCTCAACCATGCCGCACAACATGGCATTCAACATTACACATGCCAAAAAGCATGAACCATTTACAGCAACATGCTGAAAACAAATGAAACACAACTTGTGTAACTATAAAGAACAAACTGCAGGTAAAGTACGCACTGGGTCGGGTGCCCAGCATCCTCTACGGACTAGGAGAAAAGGATTTACCGGTAGGTATTAAAATCCTATTTTCTCATATGTCCTAGAGCACAGGTTCTCAAACTCGGTCCTCAGAACCCCACACGGTTCATGATTTGCAAGTCACCTGTAGTTTTTTAAAATGTGACAGTTGGTGACACACAGTGCAGCTGCTGGGTGACCTGGAAAACGTGACCTGTGTGGGGTCCTGAGGACCGAGTTTGACAACCACTGCCCTAGAGGATGCTGGAGTCCACTTCAGTACCATGGGGTTATACCAAAGCTTCAGTATGGGCGGGAGAGTGTGGATGACCCTGCAGCACCGATTGACCAAACTTGAGGTCCTCATCGGCCAAAGTGTCAAACTTATAAAATTTAGCAAATGTGTTTGACCCTGACCAAGTAGCTGCTCGGCAAAGTTGTAAAGCCGAGACGCCCCGGGCAGCCGCCCAGGGTGAGCCCACTTTCCTAGTAGAATGGGCCTTCACCGACTTTGGTACCGGCAAGCCTGCTGTAGAATGAGCGGGCTGAATTGTCCCTCTGATCCAGCGCTCAATAGTCTGCTTAGAAGCAGGACACCCAATCTTGTTGGGAGCATACAGGACAAACAGAGCCTCTGTTTTACGTAAACGAGCTGCTCTTGCGACATAGATCTTCAAAGCTCTAACCACATCTAGAGACTGTGACTCAGTGAAAGTGTCAGTAGCTACTGGCACCACAATAGGTTGGTTTATGTGGAAGGACGAAACCACCTTTGGAAGAAATTGTTGACGAGTTCTTAACTCTGCCCTATCTTCATTGAAGATCAGGTAAGGGCTCTTGTGAGACAAGGCCCCCAACTCATACACCCGCCTTGCGGATGCCAAGGCCAAAAGAATCACCACTTTCAAAGTGAGAAACTTCAATTCTATCTCCTGCAGAGGTTCAAACCAATCTGATTGAAGGAACTGCAACACCACATTAAGGTCCCATGGTGCCACTGGAGGCACAAATGGAGGCTGGATGTGCAGAACCCCTTTCACGAACGTCTAGAAAGGAGGCCAATTGTTTTTGAAAGATAACTGATAAACTTGATTGACCCCAATATAAGGCCCGCATCCACAGCAGCCTGCAGAAAATGGAGAAAATGTCCCAACTCAAACTCTTCCGTAGGAGCCTTCTTGGATTCACACCAAGACACATATTTTCTCCAAATACCGTGGTAATGTTTAGATGTTACTCCTTTCCTGGCCTGTTTAAGAGTGGGGATGACTTTCTTGTGAATACCCTTTCGGGCTAGGATCCGACGCTCAACAGCCATGCCGTCAAACGTAGCTGCGGTAAGTCTTGATACACACATGGCCCCTGCTGTAGTAGTGTAGAGATGTGCCCTGTGGGCACATCTGTGGTGGTGTCCCTAGCTGGGGACAGCGCTGGGGCAGCTTGTCTGTCCCCAGCGCTGGGTGCGTGGCGGCGGGTGTCCGGTGCAGGGATTACCCTTTTCCCTGCACCGGACCAGAGGCTTTTGAATCTTGGCGCCCTCCGGGAGCCAATCGCGGCTCCCGGAGCGGCGGCCAATCAGGGAGAGACGCGGCGAGCCAATCGGCGCTCGCCGCGTCATAGGCCCCGCCCCCGGTGTCTGACGTCAGACGCCGGGCGGGACCGAGAAGGGAGACCGCGCGCGCGGAAGAGCGCGAGGAGGAAAGAAGACGCCGCGCGGAGGAGAGAAGAAGAGCCGGACGGGGAGCACAGACGGCGTGGACGAAGAAGACGGCGGCCGTGGGGAGAAGAGCTCCGGTGGCCGCTGAAGAGGCCGGAAGACGTCGGCCTGCAGGAGGAAGATGTCCAGCGGCGGCTGGACACGGAGGAGAGACGGCGGCGCCGCTGGCCAGGACGGGTCAGCGGCAGAAGAGAGTGCCGGAGACCCCGTGGATCAGGTGAGGCCTCGGTGAGGCAACCTTCACCCCCTCCCCTTTTCCTCCCTCGACCACCAGGGACGGGCATTAGGCCCGAGGGCACAAGTCAGGCACTAGGCCTGTGGCACAGGTAGGAGAGTGGGGGTCATTTTTTGATTAGGTGGTTTGGGCATTAGGCCCAAGCCACCCTACCCCTGTGGCACCAGTTAGGCGGGCACTAGGCCCGGGGGCATATCAGGCGATAGGCCTGTGCGGCGTTAGAGGGCATTAGGCCCTAGGGTATTTTGGCCGAGTAGGTATATATAAGGTGACCCTGGGCACAAGGCCCAGGTCACCCAACGGGCAACAAGATAGGCGGGCGCTAGGCCCGTGGGTGAAATCAGGCCTCCGGCCTGTGTGCAGCTAGGGGGCGCTAGGCCCAGTGAATAAGAGCCCCCGAGGTGAGTACAGGTGGCCCTGGGCACTAGGCCCAGGCCACCCCGAGGTATTTAGGAAGGCAGAGCTGAGGCCCACATGAGGGAAGGCACAGGAGGTGGGTAGGCCGTGCGGTGCCCACCCCCTTCCAGCGGCAGGTAGGGATTTAAAGGGACAACACCGGGTGATCTTGTATTCCGATAGTGTGATGTATGTTGTTACCGTGCAGGGCAAAGTTATGTGTTGTTTAAGTTGTGCATAGTTGTGTCGCACCACCCACACGAGCTAGTTTGAGGGCTCTGCTTATGTAGCTAGTGTAGCGGACGCACACTAGGTTAGAGTTAGGCCCTGCACGGCTGTTTCTCTTTGCCTCCTTACAGGGACCTGTAAGTGGAGAAGATCGGAGTGCAAGACTTGTCACGGTGAGTAGCATCCGTGTACGTTTGTCCCTTGTCTGTCCCCGAGCGCCGGAGTCGGGATTGCTCACGGACGTGAGAATCCTTTTCATCACACTACGTGCGAAAGCGCGAGTGTGTGAAATCTGGGTGGCTGAGGCTTTGTGCCGGTGATGACCATTCACCCAACCGGTGAAGGTCGCGGTCACCCCTGGGGTATCCCCTGTTCCAGTGGAAGAAGGGTCGATACCCCCTTTAATGTAAACCATTCTCTCCTCAGCTCGGTCGTCGGTCAGCTCCGAGAGGGAATCGCCGTGTCCGGATCCGACTGAAGAATTCCAGGTCCGTTGAAGGTTCCGGTACCTGAAGGTGAGAGAGAGCGGCGCCTGGTGAGTACAGAGTCTACACCTGCACGGCAGCAGGCACCACACGCACCGCAGCCGCACCTCTCACACTTGGCGTAGTCGGCAGGATAAAAGAGACCGGATCACGGACACGATGTGGAACGCCACCGAGAAGACCTCCCTGCGGACGGCTCCGGAGAAGACTCACCCCCGGATGTGTGCGGACCAGAGCGACTGGGTGACGGTGTCTGGGGCAGACATCCTGAAGATGGTGCAGCGGTCGGTCCAGCGTGGAAAAGAAGAGCGCCGGGAGAAGGGGCGCAAGAAGGCCGATGTGACGCCCTGCAAGAAATGTCTGCAAACAGGGCACTTTGCCAGCGAGTGTACTTGGCGAGAGACGTCCCCAAAGAAGGTGGTCCAGGAAGCGGACCGAAGACGTCAGCAGGGCCAAGTGAAGAAGGAGTCCCGATGTTTGCTCTGCGGAAACTACGGGCATGAGCACAACAGTTGTCCTTGGGACGAAGAGTTGAGCGAAGACGAGGTTGATTCCCGGTGTGAAAGCTGTGGAGATCCCCGACATCGGCTCCTGGAATGTCCATGGACGGAAGACAGGACGGACTACGAGGCCACGGTGAAGCAGATGACGGAGTCTCGTCAGCAGCTTTGGGACCGGGTGGCTGCAGAGCCTGTGTGTGCGCTCTGCGAGGCGAGAGGACATGCGCTTCCCGATTGTCCGTGGAATGAAGACCGGATGATTGCGGATGGTCGCGCCCAGAGATGGGAGGAGGAAACCAGGGAAATGGAGCGGAAGACCCTGCTTGAAGGTAGTTCGCAGGTACCCATTTCCTCTGAGCCGGAACCAACGGGTGAAGATTCCCCAGTGAAGGAGGTGGACCAGGAACCCGTCTTGGAGAAGGCGGCAGTGGCCCTCCCTTGTTGGAAGTGTCGGCGACCAGGACATGCGGCCAGTGAGTGCCCCTGGGAAGATGCTGCGGACCTACTCTGTCCCAAGAAAGTGACCCCAGTAAGGCAGAATCCTTTCCCGCATAAGGCGGAGGTGGACGACTGGGAGGTGAAGAGACCACGCTGCGAAGAAAAGCGTGAAGACCCAGTGACGGAGATGTCCGGAATCTCCCCGCGATGGAACCGTCCACGACCAGGACGTGCGGAACAGGAGTGTCCTGGGTACCAAGAGATGCCAGCGGAAGCGAAGGAGTACGCTGAGGAAGTCACGATGCCAGCGGAAGCGAAGGAGTACGCTGAGGAAGCAGAGGTGCCAGCGGAAGCGAAGGAGTACGCTGAGGAAATAACGATGCCAGCGGAAGCGAAGGAGTACGCTGAGGAGGTAAAGAATCCAGCGGAAGCGAAGGAGTACGCTGAGGAAACAGAGGTGCCAGCGGAAAGGACTAAGTACGCTGAGGAGGAAAATAATACCCCAGTCCAGATATCGGAGGAAGACTCGGACTACGGTGAGCTGTCCGCCGACGAATCCCTCCCAGAACAGATGGAGGACGACTCTGGCATCGGAAGCGCCGACGAGAGTGACTGGCAGGATCGGGTGAAGTCATGCTCCCAGTTGAATGCCCTCCGTGAAGAGGAGGAGATAGTCCTGGAGCAAGAATACCTGCCGGGAGTGCCGAAATGGACGGACGTACGGGGAGAGGATCGCGATGCCGTGGGAGGACCCGTTCCAGAGGAAGACACAGGACCTTTGGAGATGCCCCACGAGGAAATGCGACATGTGGTGGCTGTTGCCCGGGAGGAAACGGATGCCCCGGAGGATTCCGCTGTTGGGTGGTGGTCGATACCACACCCGGAAGACAGGGACGAAGCCACAGACGATATCGAAGGCCAAGAGTGGGGGACTGCTGTCCCCGTGGAGGAAGATTCCCCTTGGTGGTCCACGTTGAGCGACCGTGGGGAGATGCCACTTCCCCAGAGGATCCACCGATGGAGGTCAGGAGGAACGAAGAAGAGGAACCCGGAGCTGGAGGTGGAAGGATGTGGGGTCACAGCCTGTCCGGGCTGGACCCTTGAACACAACCTCGCCGGAGGGACCTCGGAATTCCCTGACCCGCGGACAATGGACGTCGTGGAGAACTTTGTAGGGACTACAAAGGAAAAAGGGGGGGGGGAAATGTAGAGATGTGCCCTGTGGGCACATCTGTGGTGGTGTCCCTAGCTGGGGACAGCGCTGGGGCAGCTTGTCTGTCCCCAGCGCTGGGTGCGTGGCGGCGGGTGTCCGGTGCAGGGATTACCCTTTTCCCTACACCGGACCAGAGGCTTTTGAATCTTGGCGCCCTCCGGGAGCCAATCGCGGCTCCCGGAGTGGCGGCCAATCAGGGAGAGACGCGGCGAGCCAATCGGCGCTCGCCGCGTCATAGGCCCCGCCCCCGGCGTCTGACGCCAGACGCCGGGCGGGACCGAGAAGGGAGACCGTGCGCGCGGAAGAGCGCGAGGAGGAAAGAAGACGCCGCGCGGAGGAGAGAAGAAGAGCCGGACGGGGAGCCCAGACGGCGTGGACGAAGAAGACGGCGGCCGTGGGGAGAAGAGCTCCGGTGGCCGCTGAAGAGGCCGGAAGACGTCGGCCTGCAGGAGGAAGATGTCCAGCGGCGGCTGGACGCGGAGGAGAGACGGCGGCGCCGCTGGCCAGGACGGGTCAGCGGCAGAAGAGAGTGCCGGAGACCCCGTGGCTCAGGTGAGGCCTCGGTGAGGCAACCTTCACCCCCTCCCCTTTTCCTCCCTCGACCACCAGGGACGGGCATTAGGCCCGAGGGCACAAGTCAGGCACTAGGCCTGTGGCACAGGTAGGAGAGTGGGGGTCATTTTTTGATTAGGTGGTTTGGGCATTAGGCCCAAGCCACCCTACCCCTGTGGCACCAGTTAGGCGGGCACTAGGCCCGGGGGCATATCAGGCGATAGGCCTGTGCGGCGTTAGAGGGCATTAGGCCCTAGGGTATTTTGGCCGAGTAGGTATATATAAGGTGACCCTGGGCACAAGGCCCAGGTCACCCAACGGGCAACAAGTTAGGCGGGCGCTAGGCCCGTGGGTGAAATCAGGCCTCCGGCCTGTGTGCAGCTAGGGGGCGCTAGGCCCAGTGAATAAGAGCCCCCGAGGTGAGTACAGGTGGCCCTGGGCACTAGGCCCAGGCCACCCCGAGGTATTTAGGAAGGCAGAGCTGAGGCCCACATGAGGGAAGGCACAGGAGGTGGGTAGGCCGTGCGGTGCCCACCCCCTTCCAGCGGCAGGTAGGGATTTAAAGGGACAACACCGGGTGATCTTGTATTCCGATAGTGTGATGTATGTTGTTACCGTGCAGGGCAAAGTTATGTGTTGTTTAAGTTGTGCATAGTTGTGTCGCACCACCCACACGAGCTAGTTTGAGGGCTCTGCTTATGTAGCTAGTGTAGCGGACGCACACTAGGTTAGAGTTAGGCCCTGCACGGCTGTTTCTCTTTGCCTCCTTACAGGGACCTGTAAGTGGAGAAGATCGGAGTGCAAGACTTGTCACGGTGAGTAGCATCCGTGTACGTTTGTCCCTTGTCTGTCCCCGAGCGCCGGAGTCGGGATTGCTCACGGACGTGAGAATCCTTTTCATCACACTACGTGCGAAAGCGCGAGTGTGTGAAATCTGGGTGGCTGAGGCTTTGTGCCGGTGATGACCATTCACCCAACCGGTGAAGGTCGCGGTCACCCCTGGGGTATCCCCTGTTCCAGTGGAAGAAGGGTCGATACCCCCTTTAATGTAAACCATTCTCTCCTCAGCTCGGTCGTCGGTCAGCTCCGAGAGGGAATCGCCGTGTCCGGATCCGACTGAAGAATTCCAGGTCCGTTGAAGGTTCCGGTACCTGAAGGTGAGAGAGAGCGGCGCCTGGTGAGTACAGAGTCTACACCTGCACGGCAGCAGGCACCACACGCACCGCAGCCGCACCTCTCACAGTAGGTCCTCTCGAAGAGGAATAGGCCGAGGATCTTCTATGAGCAACTCCTGAAGATCTGGATACCAAGCCCTCCTTGGCCAGTCTGGGGCAATGAAGATTGCTCAAACTCTTGTTGTTCTTATTATTTTGAGAACTTTTGGAATCAGTGGAAGTGGAGGGAAAACATATACCGACTGCAACACCCACTGGGTCACCAGTGCATCCACTGCTATTGCTTGAGGGTCTCTCGACCTGGAACAATATCTCTGAAGCTTCTTGTCTAGACGAGATGCCATCATGTCTACTTGAGGAACTCCCCAAAGACTTGTCACCTCTGCAAAGACTTCTTGGTGGAGGCACCACTCTCCTGGATGGAGATCGTGTCTGCTGAGGAAGTCTGCTTCCCAGTTGTCCACTCCCGGAATGAAAATTGCTGACAGAGCTCTAACATGTCTTTCTGCACAGAGGAGAATCCTTGTCACCTTTGCCATTGCCGCTCTGCTTTTCGTTCCGCCTTGCCTGTTTATGTACGCGACTGCTGTTACATTGTCCGACTGGATCTGCACGGGATCTTGAAGAAGATGTACCGCTTGTAGAAGGCCGTTGTAAATGGCTCTCAATTCCAGAACGTTTATGTGAAGGCAGGCTTCCTGACTTGACCATTTACCTTGGAAGCTTTCCCCCTGTGTGAAAGCTCCCCAGCCTCGGAGACTTGCATCCGTGGTAATTAGGACCCAGTCGTGAATCCCAAACCTGCGTCCCTCTAGTAGGTGGGAACTGTGTAGCAACCACAGGAGCGAAATCCTGGCTTTGGGGGACAGGATTATTTTCCCGTGCATGTGTAGGTGGGATCCGGACCACTTGTCCAACAGGTCCCACTGGAATACTCTGGCATGAACACTGGAATACTCTGGCATGAAATTGGCCAAACTGTATGGCCTCGTAGGCCGCTACCATTTTCCCCAACAACCGAATGCATTGATGGATCGACACGCTTGTTGGTTTCAATATTTGTTTGACCATTTTCTGGATTTCCATAGCCTTTTCCACTGGAAGAAATACTCTCCGTACTTCTGTGTCCAGAATCATCCCTAAAAGGACAATCTTGTCGTCGGTTCCAACTGTGACTTTGGAAAATTCATGATCCAACCGTGTTGTTGGAGTATTGACAGGGAGAGTGCGATGTTCTGCACTAACTGTTCCCTGGATCTCGCTTTTATCAGGAGATCGTCCAGATAAGGAATTATATTGACTCCTTTTTACCAAAGGAGGACCATTATCTCCGCCATCACCTTGGTGAATACCCTCGGTGCCGTGGAGAGTCCGAACGGCAACGTCTGGAACTGGTAATGGCAATCCTGTACTGCGAATCTCAGATAAGCTTGGTGAGGAGGATAAATGGGAACATGCAAGTAAGCATCCTTTGTGTCTACTGACACCATGAAGTCCCCCTCCTCCAGACTGGAAATCACTACCCTCAGGGATTCCATCTTGAACTTGAACCTTTTCAGGTAGAGATTCAGATTTTTCAGGTCTGACCGAGACGTCAGGCTTCGGAACTACGAAGAGGCTTGAAAAAAAACCCTTCTCCTTGCTGTGCCACGGGTACCAGGACAATGACCTGATCCTGACATAATTTTTGAATTGCCGTTGTTACTGCCTCTCTTCCCGGACGAGAAGCTGGCAAGGTCAATTTGAAAAATCGGCATGGGGGGGACGTCTTGAAACTCTAGTTTGTACCCATGGGACACTATTTGTAAGACCCATTGGTCCAGGCCAGATTGAATCCAGATTTGGTTGAAAAGTTTCAGACGTGCTCCCACCCGAGCGGACTCCCGCAAGGGAGCCCCAGCGTTATGCTGCAGATTTGGCAGAAGCAGGGGTGGACTTCTGCTCCTGCGATCCGGGAGACGCTGCAGATTTCTTTCCTTTTCCCCTTCCCCTACCTGCAGAAAAGGGGGAACCTTTGGCCTTTTTGTATTTGTTGGGCTGAAAGGTCTGCGTGTGAGAGTGATGTATCTTTTTCGCCGGTGTAGGGGCATAAGGCAAGAATGTCGACTTACCTGCGGTAGCCGCCAAGACTAACGCATCCAGCCCATCGCCAAACAAGGCCTCACCTTTATACAGGAGAGCCTCCATATTTCTTTTGGAATCTGCATCAGCATTCAACTGGAGAATCCGCAACGCCCTCCGAGCCGATACTGCCATGGTAGTGGTTCTTGATCCCAAGAGACCAATATATTTCATGGTTTCTAGTACGTACCCAGCAGCGTCTTTGATATGACCTAACGTTAGGAGTATCTCGTCTCCATCTATTGTGTCAATGTCTAATGACAAGTTTTCTGACCACTTTTCAATAGCACTACTCACCGACGCACAGACAATGGTAGGCCTGAGTAGTGTCCCATTGGCCACATCAATAGATCACCTCACTCACTTGCGGTCTGTCGGCTCCTTCAGTGAAGCCATTCCAGGCGCAGGGAGAAACACCTTTTCTCTTTTATGACAGGGCCCTGTCTAAAATGCGGGGTGACTCCCACCTTTTGGAAAAAGGTAAGCTGCCTGAATTCCTTTTGGGAATCTGAAATTTCTTTTCAGGTTAAATCAGACTCCCTCCAAGAGACTGTTCAACTCCTGAGGTGGAGGGAAAATTACATTACTTCTTTACTTAAGTAAACCCTCTCCTTGTGGTAAAAGAGGGGGCTTCGTAACTTCTAACACCTCCTTTATAGCTAAAACATGTTTTGAATGCTTTTTGCTAACTTAGGACCTATTCCCCTGGAATTACTAGTGTCAACACAGGAATCAGAGTCCGTGTCGGTATCAGTTTGTACTTCTTGTGCAAATTTGTATGTGACCCAGAGGGGTCCCTGTGGATGAAAGGCAGAACTATTAAAAATCACATCTTCAACAGATTATTTTCAGTTTTCTGTATGAGATTCAGTCCAACCTTTGCTGATATGATTCACACTATCTTGTAACCTTTCACCCAGTCAGGCTCTTGGTGTCATATTACACCTCTGTGTCTCTAACATGGCTCCCACAGAGGAAGAGTTCCCTGCCACAGACATGTCACACATGTGCACAACCACACCACAGACACTCCGGGACTTATAGGGGACAGACCCACAGTAAAATCTGTCAGAGGGACACAGATAGGATTTGCCCGTTCACAACCTAGCGCCAGTAACACAAATGTCTGTGAACACAAAATGCCCACTGACATGCAGCGCTTTTATAATGCTAATCACACAATTATATAGCAGCAAATTCACTGTGGCCCCCCCTGTTTTGCACCCTGATACTTGTTCAGTAGTGGAGGAGGACCAGCGTTGTCTCTACAGCCTGAGGAGAGAGAGAAAATGGCGCTGAGCAGTGTGCTGGCTGACTGAGGAGGAAGCTCCACTCTTCAATGGCGTGTTTCTCCTCAGCTTTTATGAGGTCATTATTTTATACTGGCGGGGGTAGGACTGTGCCTCAGCAACTTATGCCCCTTATTTATGCCAGTTTCCATAGGTTTCACGCTGCCCAGGGCGCCCCGCGCCCTGCACCCTGCAGTGCCTGTGTATGTGTGGGCAACATGGTGCGCTGCGCTCCCGCCAGCCGCGCGGTACCTTTAGCTGTCACTTTCTTGATTGAAGATCTGTCTTCTAACACTCACCTGTCTTCTGACTTCTGGCTCTGTGAGGGGGGTGACGGCGTGCTGTGGGAGTGAGCATCTAGGCACGGCTAGCGTTCAGTTCCCTTCAGGAGCTAATGGTGTCCTGTCAGCCAGAAGCAGAGTCATGAAACTCTTTAGGAAGTTGGTTCCTACTTCTGCCCCCCACAGTCCCATGAAGCAGGGAGACTGTTGCCAGCAGTTCTCCCTGAAAATAAAAAAACCTAACATAAGTCTTTTCAGAGAAACTCAGTAGAGCTCCTCTGGAGTGCATCCAGTCTGCCTGGGCACATTTCGAAAACTGAGGTCTGGAGGAGGGGCATAGAGGGAGGAGCATAGAGGGAGGAGCCATTTCACACCCTTGAAAAGTCTTAAAGTGCCCATGGCTCCTGCAGAACCGTCTATACCCCATGGTACTGAAGTGGACCCCAGCATCCTCTAGGACGTATGAGAAATTATTAATTCTGTTTTGGAAAGATTAAGTTTGTGGTGGTTAGATGACATCAGCGATGAATTGGCAGAAAGACATTCAGTAATGCGGACCAACACAGATGGTGAGAAATCTAGAGTGTAGATTTGAGTATAATCCAAATACAGATGATACTGAAATCTGAAAGAGTTGATAAATTTGCCAAGAGATGTGGTATAGATTGAGGAAAGTAGAGAACCTAGGACTGAGCCCTGCGGTACTCCAACTGATAGAGGTACAGTAGTGAAGAGGACGTGGATTCAGAGAAACAATCACTGAAAGAGTGATTTCATAAGAGGATGAGAACCAGGACAGGAAAGTGTCCTGAAGACTTAGGTAGTGTAGTGTTTGTATGAAAAGTTGTCAACAGTGTCAAATGCAACAGAGAGATCCAGAAAAATAAGTAATAGCCTTTACACATAGTAGTGATTAAATCATTCACCACCATAGTCAGTGCAGCCTATGTAGAGTGTTGGGAATGAAAGTTTGTCTGAAATGAGTCCAGTAAGTTGTGTGAGTTAAAGGGGGGGTAATACTGATGGAAAGATACCAGTAGAGAGAAAGAGATTACATATTTAAGGTACGGTTCGGATGGGCTCAGGAGAAATTAGTGTGGGTACAGGAACAATAGGAGAGACAGTAGAGTTGGAAGATGAGAAGAGTGTAGTTATTTAATCTTTATTTGTGGCATCAAATGAAGAGAGAGTGTCAGAGGGTTCAGGGAAGGAATGGAGCAGGTTGATGGCTGAGGAAGGCATGCCATTTTATTTCAGATCGCAGCAGCAAATTTTACCGCTTTCACATCGCAAATGCCGGATCCCACCCGGTAAGAGAAACGTGTCCTTACCGGGTGGGATCCGGCATTTGGTCTCCTTTGATGGCTTTCCGACCCGGTATATTGCCATAGCAGCGGGGGGGGGGGGGCGCAGCAGGGGTGGAGGTGGAGGCGGCGCTGGGAGATGAGCTCATCTCCTGCGCCGCCTCTTCCTATGCTGTGAATGGGAACCGTGTCGCATCGACGCGGCTCCCATTCACACTGCGCCTGACCCGGTATTCAACCCGGGTATAATGCTTCTTTTATACCGGGTTGAATTACCGGGTCAGGCGACCCGCTAATTCGCCGAAAGTGCTTTCACATCGCACACTGACCCGTGTCGACACGGTAATATGCCGTGTCGATACCGGGTTATTTGTGCGATGTGAAAGGGGTATTTGTTAGCTAATGGGCAAAACCATGTGCACTGCAGGGGGGCAGATATAACATGTGCAGAGAGAGTTAGATTTGGGTGTGGTGTGTTCAATCTGCAATCTAATTTGCAGTGTAAAAATAAAGCAGCCAGTATTTAACCTGCACAGAAACAAAATAACCCACCCAAATCTAACACTCTCTGCACATGTTATATCTGCCTCCCCTGCAGTGCACATGGTTTTGCCCATTAGCTAATAAATTTGCTGCTGCGATCAGATCTGAATTAGGCCTTTTGTCCTTTTTAAAATTGGAATCAAGATCTGGGTACTGATGGCAGCTGGTGGGCGGGGTAAGAAGTTATATAAATGTATAAAAAAAGTAGAAGCTTGAGCAGAGATGAGACTGGAAATGTTTGTTTGGCAATGTCCAAACCATTCAATAGGCGTAGTAGATAGTCTTACGTGTTAGTAACTAATTCAGGGTACAAGATTTACACTACTGATGTTCTATTTTACTTGATAGTTTTTGTAGGTGTCTTGTTATGTTAGAATGCTTCTGGTTAATAAGTCTATGTGGAGTGTGATGGATAACTGGAGCCACTTCATTTAGTGATATTTGTAGAGTTTGGTTAAGGTATGATACAGCAGTTGTCACAGAGGTTGAGTTAATATTTCTGTGGGCTTGAGGAGGCTGGGTAGAGTTCAGTAACAGTGAGCTTGAAGCAATGGATCACAGAATGTAGGTCATAAGATTGTGGTTGATGCAAAATAGGTATATAAGTTTCTTTTTCATCCACTAGGGGTCACTGGAGTACTCTAGGGATATGGACGGTTCCACAGGAACTAGGCACTGAATAGTTAAACTTTGACTATATCTCCCCTCCATATCCCAGAGTACCTCAGTGTTTTTTCGGTGCTCACCGAGACTAGGCTTGTGGAACTTGATCCACAATTACTGATTTTTGATTATTATTTTTTGGGAATCCCTTTCCTCCTTCCAAGAAGGCGAGGGTCTGGGATAGTGAAAGCTGCTGAAGCAGCTGTGGGTGTCGGACCTCTCTAGAAGAGCTCCCTCACTACCACGTGCAGGACTCCTGCAGTAAAAGGCTGACAGTGCTTACAGAGAAGCCCCGTCATTGCCCTCACCACAGGGTCCAGGTATGTTGAACGGGGCGGTCAGCTCACGCTGCCGCCCCGCTGTGTGGGATACTGTGTGTGTGTGTGTGCCTTCAGCCGCCCGCCGCCGCTTCCAGCGCCGCTGTTTATGCTGTGTCCCCCGTCGCTCTGAGCCGCGCCGGCCACGTTGATTTATGCATAGGCCGCTCCACGGCTCTATGCAGCGCGGTCTCCGGCCCTCGATGCGGCTTCCAGCTCTCTCTCCACCATAGCCCGGCTCCATGTATAGAGACGGTACACGGAGCACGGGGGGGGGGGGGGGGCACACAAATTAGAGTTTTTGTAAAAGGCAGGCTCCATAGCCTAGTGAGTAACTTTGCTGCCACAGTGATGTTCCCTGCACACAGAAATGTCAGGGTCACTGGATAAAATCTCATGTTCCACTCTTGTTGATAAAAGAGGTATGTTTCTAGAAAACAGCAGCGCTGCATATGTGTTACAATAGGCTATTACGTCTTTGTTAAACAGGATACATGTTATATGTGCAGGTTTGAATGCAACATAGTATGTTTATTAAATCTGCTTACATAATTATAAGTCTGCACTTTTAACCATGCTTCCTGTTGTTTTTCCTGTTGTATTTCAAGAATTTCCTGTATTACATCTCTCCTCCATTGAAGGCGCAGGGGTGTTAGGGGGAATTTGGGATCAGGTATTACTGGCGTGCTCTGCACTTGGCCAGATATATATTTATAGACACCCCTTGTTGCTATTTACTGAGTCGCGCAAGTTGTATTTTGTATTGTCTGTCTGCATAATGAGTAAGACACCAGCAAAGACTAAAAAGCAGTTTTCCTACCATGTCTGTAACAGTGTATTACATGGATCTACACTCACTTCTCTTACTATTATTTTTATCATAACTGTTTATAATGATATTATCCCAAAGACTGCAAATTTGAATCATGGCTGTGGTCAGCCAAATACTGGCTTTGTTCACTGTTGTAAAGTAAGATGTGTTATACAATTGGTCAGCACATGGTGATTATAAAACAGTATCTGTGGAGCACTGCAAGCATTGTGAGTTCAGGCTCAACTGCAGCAGCTTTGCTTAATTCACTTAGCCACACCACAATTGGATACGCCCAATCTCATTTGATCTTAGAAGCTAAGCAGTGTTGGGCCTGGTTAGCCACCTGGGAATACAAGGTGCTGTAGTTATTTTTAAATCTACAGCCACACCACACTGGATTCGGGACCCATTAACTAAGCTGCGGTTAAGCAGCAGATTTCTCAGGTTTTTAAGCCTGTGAGTGGTCACATTTAGTTTCAGACTTCTAAGAATTATTATACCTCTGAATCAGGATATATCTGGATATATGTATATGGGTATATAATATATATGTGTATGTATGCATATATGAAATATATATATATATATTTTTAAGGTCTGAGTATGTGTGAATATACATTGTTGTATGTGTATGTATGTATATATATATATATATATATAATGTATAATATGCTGACATTAAAAATCTATTTTGCAATAAGCAAGACTACAGTGGCGCAGTTGGTCGGCACACAATGCTTATTAAACAGTATCTGTTGAGCACTGCAAACATTGTGAGTTCAGGCCTCACCTTCCCAGATCCCCAGTGGCCTAATGGATAGGACACTGCCCTCCTAAACCAGGGATTGTGGGTGCAAGTCACTACAACAACTATTTCATCACCAGAGTTGATGTTTAAACAGCAGCTTTTGCTTATTATTTTTACAGGTGGCTCTGTAGCCAAGTGGTTAGGCTTCCCGCCCACAGTGAACATTGTGATTGCATGGACACTGGTTCAGATCCTGGTTTAACAGGTGTAATATATAGATATAATAAAAAAAAAAAAAAACATGGTAGGACACCATTTTTAACGTTACTTCCTGGGTCTTTGCTGGAGGTTGCTGCCCTACAACACTCAGCCTCTGGGGTAGCGGGGGGTTGTTAGGAATTTAATTTATTAATTGTTTTTGACAGCATGTCTCTACAGGAAGATTCACTATTGCTGGAAACCACATGCACTATAATGCAGGTTTATACACAGATTACTTCCGTGGTGTACTTACTGGTCGGGGTCAGGGGTGTATCTAGGGGTCCGAGCGCCCCTGGCAAAGAAAGGGGCAGGCGCCCCCACCCCACCCCCTACACACATTTGAATTAGGGTGTGAGTACTGGAAATGGGGCATGGTCTTGTGGGGGAAGGGCATGTACACAATAGTACTTCCAATTCAAATTATGCCACACAGTAGTGTCTCGTATTCACGTTACACCATCCCTCCCCCCTAACCCACCTTTCCCACAGCCTGACCCTAACCCCCCCCCCTGCCTCTTCAGTGGTGCCTAACCCTAACCCACCCTTCCTAATCTCCCTTCCCTGCAGCCTAACCCTAACCCTCCCATCCTCGCAGCCTAACCCTAACCCTCCCACACGGCTTGCCAGTGGAGACTTTGGCACCAACTTGATCCGGATTTTGGCTTTCTGCATCGCTATCTATGTTGGGATGCCAGCATCAGCATTCCAAGCAGTTTCGGGATGCTGGCGTCAGCTTTCCTACCGCCAGGATGCCAAATGCCTTAATGTCTCATATGTCACCCTTGCCTGAACTTCCTCCTTCCCTTACTTACCCCCTTGCACCTCTCATGCCCCCTGTTCCTCTTTAGCACTGTAGTTTTCAGTCCCTCATTCCATCTCTCAGTCTCACCTCCCCCGCACCTCTCACTCCCTCCCTCTATCACCCATGTACCTCACTCCTTCCTTCCATCTATCACATCACACCTGTACCTCACTCCCACCTTCCATCTCCCACACCTCTTCTTCACTCCCACCCTCTATCTCCCCTGCACTTCACTCCCACCCTCTATCTCCCCTGCACCTCGCTCCCACCTTCCATCTCCCCTGCACCTCGCTCCCACCTTACATCTCCCCTGTACTTTGCTCCCACCTTCCATCTCTCACACTTCTTCTTCACTCCCACCTTCCATCTCCCCTGCACCTCGCTCCCACCTTCCATCTCCCCTGCACCTCGCTCCCACCTTCCATCTCCCACACATGTACCTCACTCCCACCCTCTATCTCCCCTACACCTCACTCCCACCTTCCATGTCTCACACTTGTACCTTGCTCCCACCTTCTACCCCCCACACCTGCACTTCACTCCCACCTTCCATGTTTCACACCTGTACCTTGGTCCCAGCTTCCATCTCCCCTGCACCCCACTCCCACTTTCCATCTCTCACACCTGCATCTTGCTCCCTCAGGTTATTACCCCCTAATACAGGGATCCCCCTTCCTCTCAGACACATTATCTCCCTTAGCACAGAATAGCCCCATCCCCTTGAGACAGATTTCCCCCTATCAGCCAGTACAGCTCACACACAGAACCTTCTCCTGGTATGCGGTGTCCGCTCCATTGGCAGGTTAGGTATCACGGTGGACAGTGTCACAATGGGAGCCGGGAAGAGATGGTACCCACATAGTGTGTATTATGTGTAATTAGTCAGCAAGTGCTGGCCGGGGCTGGTTCTATATTAAATATTTGTGCAGTGTCTGACTAGGCATGTGGGGGGTGCCCAACATCAGGGTGTGCCTGTGCACACATGCCACCCACTGTGTGCATGCCTATGCCCCCTCGCCCATAGCAGAGCAATTAGCCCCCTGAGCCCCACCTCCCCATGTGTCTCTGCCTCATGTCCTGTTTCCTAATAGCAGTGTTATCAGCTGCCCCTAGTCCCCCATGTCTCCCCCCAATAACAGTACCATATTCCCCAGTCCCCCCAGTTTCCATAGTTCTCCCCCTCATAGCAGTGTCATTACCCCCCTTCCCCCACTCCCCATAGGTCTCCCATTTCCCACTCCCACATAGCAGTGTCATTACCCCCCTTCCCCCACTCCCCACAGGTCCCCCACTCCCACATGGAAGTGTTTTTACCCCCCTTCCCCCACTCCTCATAGGTCTCCCCCCCCCCATATAGCAGTGTTATTAGCCCACTCCTCATATTGTCTCACCCCCCCATTACCGTGTTATTAGCCACCTTCCTCTCCCCATAAATCCCCGTTATTCCATCCATATCTTACCTTTGTGCTGTGATGCTGCAGTGCTGGGGCAGGGTTCTGGCTCCGCAGGCTCAGTGCCTGGCTTCCTCTGCAGCTGCCGTCTGTGCTCAGCCACAGGGCAGGCAGAAAGTGGAAGTAAAGTCACTTCTTACCTGTGTGAGCAGAGATATGGCTCTGTGCTGCTGCTGCAGCCTCCATCCTAAAGGGCCCCATACACTAGAATGATAATGGCCTATTTCACCCCCAATTCGGGCATTCGGGCCGATATATTGGGTGAAATCGGGCATTTTCATTGTGCTTTACACTCGACCCGATCCGATGCACGTTCCCGTGAGCATTGGATCGGATCACCCTAGATCAGACATATCACGAGTGCTGCACTTGTGATATGTCGGATCCCGCAGGAATGGCTGAGAAAGTAAAAGATACATTGTATGCAAAAGGACCACATACAATGTATCTTTTACTATCCTGCTGCCCAGGAGGCTGCCGAGAGGTTGAAGGGAAATCCTACACGAAATGACGGATAAGTGTATGGGGCCCTTAACTCTCCTCTCTCATCCTGGCTGGCTGCGATAACAGAGCTGGCCCTAGCCTTGGGAACGGATGCCCCTAGGCATTCCAGATGCCCTAGACATTTGCCTATAATGCCTATTGGCTAGGACCAGCTCTGGGTGAGAGTGTGTTACTGCCAGTGTCCGTCCGAACTGCACTGCACTAGTGATCAGACTAGAGTCCTGCAGCACTGCACTTGTAATCAGATTCAAAATAAACTACAGCTCCCAGCAGCCCTTGCTGCTGGGAATTATAAGACTCAAAATAAACTACAGCTTCCAGCAGCCCTTGCTGCTGGGAATTATAAGACTCAAAATAAACTACAGCTTCCAGCAGCCCTTGCTGCTGGGAGCTCCCAGCAACAAGGGCTGCTGGAAGCTGTAGTTTATTTTGAGTCTGATTACAAATGCGGTGCTGCCGGACACTAGTCTAATCACTAGTGCAGTGCGGTGCTGACGGACACCGGCGCCGTGCCGGCAGTAACAGACTCTCACCAGGTACAATCTGGCAGTACTACTCTTCTACCCTTTGGCCGCGAGTGGCACCGCCAGGCAGTGCCCCCTCCTTGCCTGGCACCCCTGGCGAGTGCCATCCTGGCCAATGGGTAGATACACCCCTGGTCGGGGTACATGATCACTAAGTCTAATGCATAATCAAACAAGCAGCTTCGCTGCAGAGTTGGTCACACAGTGTGTCGGACAAATTAGACTGCGCAGACAGACCCTTACCGGTCCTCTTTGGGGGGAATGCGGGCACATGTACTGCCTGAGAGGAAAAAAATGTACTGTTTCAGCTAGATTGTTGCGGTCGATTCGCCGCCAGCCCTCATAGCACCAGGCCAGTACGTCAGGTTCTCAGCGAAGACTGAACAATTTCCAATGAGAGACAATTGCAATTATTGGGCGTTTACCTATCGGAGTGTACCCTACACAGCAGTAGGGCTGTTGCTTCGCCCTGCTTTGGTAAGGGTTTGAGGTAACAAGGCTGTAGTGGCAGGGTGCTCCAGTTCAGGTTTGCCCTAAATAAAGACCACCTTACACTTCTTGCTGCCTACAGCTTCTGTGAAGTTGGCAGTTGGTTCTTGCGTTTCAGCTTCGCTAGTGGTGCACAACGTCCACTTTGGCTTCGTTCCAAACGAGAATAGATCGCAGACCGAGTGGGGGGCGGGGGGGGAAATCTGATTTCCTTCCATTGTCTACGCGAATTCCTGAATGATTCCGTCTCAATGATTTCAATTCCTCGATATGATTCTCGATACGGTAAATCAAAGAATTTACCTACCCGAACAGAAGTACAGGTCATTCGTCATCTGGTACAATTAGTGCTCAAGCCTCGCACAGTCTCGGTTCATTTGTACATTCGCCTATTAGACACAATGGTGGCGGCTTTTTAAGCGCTTCAGTTCGGAAGACTTCACTCACGTCCTTTTTAACTGGATGTGCTCGCAATGGTTGGCTGTGGCCTAACGAGTACAGTGTCTGCCTGCAATGCATGCCAAAAACAATGGTCGGGCTCGCTTCTGCAGATTCACCGCAGGGTGAGGTGGTCTCCAAGGGCCAGGGTGTCTCTACTCTGGTGGCTCAAAGTACAGAATCTAACCACAGGGAAACGGTTCGGCGCCTGGAATTGGATACTCCTCACGGCGGACGCGAGTCTCAGAGGTTGGGGAGCTGTAGTTCAAAATTTTCAGCTCCAGGGTCTCTGGGCGGATCATGAAAGATTGCTGTCTATAAATGTCCTTGAACTCCGGGCAATTTACAATGCGCTACGACAAGCAGTGCACATGCTGCAGGCTCAGGCTGTTCAGGTGCAGTCAGACAATGCGACGGTGGTCGCATACATCAACAAACAAGGAGGAACGAAAAGCCGCATGGCAATGCGGGACGTAGCTCGAGTCCTCAATTGGGCCGAGGTGATTTTGTCGGCAGTATTCATTCCGGGAGTGGACAACTGGGAGGCGGATTATCTCAGCTGCCGGGATTTTTATCCAGGATGTGCATTAAATCCAGAAGTGTTTCACATGCTGGTCCAGAAGTAGGGTTACCCGCAAGTGGACCTGATGGCATCTCGCCACAATTATCAAACGCCCCAGTACGTGTCCAGAACGAGAGATCCAAAGGCAGTGGCGGTGGATGCTCTCACAATCAAGTGGCCATACAGTCTCGTGTATCTGTTTCCACCGTTTTCCGCTGCTCCCTCTGTTGCTAAAACGGATCAAAAGAGAGTCCGTCACAGTCATACTAGTGGCGCCTCATTGGCCTCGGAGAGCTTGGTTTTCGGATCTCCGCGGTCTACTCGCGGACGTTCCTTGGCCGCTCCCACTGCGTCCGGACCTGTTACAACAGGGTCCGTTCTTTTTCTCCGATTTAGCGCGGCTGCGTTTGACGGAGTGGCTGTTGAGACAGCCCTCTTAAAAAGAGAGGGCATTCCAGAATAGGTTATACCATGTTAACCATGTTACGAAGCTAGGAAGCCGGTTACGGCAGCTCATTATTACAGAATTTGGCGTGCCTATATAGGTTGGTGTGAAGTTCGGAAGTTTCCGACATCATCTTTCAAGTTATCCCGTCTTTTGTTATGTCTACAGATGGGGTTAGATGGAGGTCGGCGTTTATCCACACTAAAGGTGCAGATATCTGCGTTGTCAATTTATTTTCAAAGAAGATTGGCTCTATTGCCGTCGTTACACACCTTTATGCAGGGTGTCCTCAAAGTACAGCCTCCATTTCACTCCACTTACTGTGCCATGGGACTTGAATCTGGGTTTAGATTTCTTATAGTCTTTTTGTTTCGAACCCTTACAACAAGTAGATATTAAGTTTCTCACTTGGGAAACAATTTCTCTCCTAGCCTTAGCTTCGGCAGGGCGGGTTTCAGTTTTGGGTGCCTTGTCATGCAAGCCACCGTATTTAGTGTTTCATAATGACAGAACGGAATTTTAGACGAATCCCGCTTTCCTGCCAAAAGTAGGGTCCTCTTTTCACATCAATCATCCAATAGTAGTTCCTGTGTTAACAGGAGATTCTGGAATTTTGGTTGTGGTACGCGCATTACGAGTTTATGTATTCCGAACGTCTACAGTTCCTAAGATGGATACGTTGTTATTCTCTATGATGCGGCCAAGATGGGTTGGCCACCGTCTAAGCAGACCTTATCCAGATGGATAAAACTGACCATACGTCAGGCTTACCTTCATGTTAGATTACAGCCGCCTACATCAGTAACAGCTCATTCCACAGGTTCTCCGGGAATGTCATGGGCAGCTGGTCGTGAAGTTCTACGACACAGCTTTGCAGTGCGGGTACATGGTCTTCAGTGCACATGTTTGTGCGCTTTTACAGGTTTCATACTTTTGCGGCATCAGCATCTAGCTTTGGCCGTCTAGTGTTACAGGTGCCAAACAGCTCTCCCGCCCAGGGAGGAAACTTTGGTACGTCCCTAGAGTACTCCAGTGACCCCTAGTGGATGAAAAAGAAAATAGGATTTTGGTACTTACCAGGTAAATCCTTTTCTTTGAATCCATAGGGGGCACTGGACGCCCACCCAGAGCAGTTGTTTACCTGGTTGTGGTAAGTGCAGGGAATTTTATGGTAACACACTCTTACCGACTGTTTCAAATTAGAAATTCTATCGGGTTGGTGTCAACTGTTAGTTGTCAGTTTCGTTTTGTGTCAACTTTATTGTTGTCCGTTTTTGGTTATATGTATTTCTCCATTGTCAACCTCTATAGCTCCAGTTCGGCTCAGTAAAAAACACTGAGGTACTCTGGGATATGGAGGGGAGGTATAGTCAAAGTTTAACTATTCAGTGCCTAGTTCCTGTGGAACCGTCCATATGCCTAGAGTACTCCAGTGCCCCCTATGGATTCAAAGAAAAGGATTTACCTGGTAAGTACCAAAATCCTATTTTTGGTGACAACGTATCCTCCTAGTGTAGATTGCCTTCATCTAATTGATCTGTTGTTCTGTAGTAAGATAAAGAGATTCTGTATAGATGGAATGTATATGTCAAGACAGAATGCGGAATCTCATTTCTATTCATATTTCTTTTTTTTTTTTTGTGGTTTAATATAGGGACAGGGATTGTCCAGGAGGGCATTGGATTTGATAGCAAGATATCACTTTATCATGTTTAACTAAAACTTACCTCATTAAATTGTATACTCGTATTAATTATTCAATTTGTGGGCTATATTAACAGCATACAAAAAAATGGCACAAGAGCCATAGGTAAACAGGTTTTAATTCTACTTGCCTATATTATTTCACCTTTTGCATATGAGATCAATTGATTTTTGGGGCAAAAAAAATGGGCTTTAGCGCAACATTTTGGACAATGGTTTTATCGGGCAATTCAATTGCATCCCTGTTTTCACCCCCCAAAAAATAATTTTTGGGGGCAAAAAAAAATAAGTTCCCGGATACGTGTGTTTTCGCAGCTGCAAAAAAAAAATGGCACTTATCGGGGATTTTGTTTCACCAGCCTTCAAGCAGATGTAAAAAAAAAATCCCTTTCAGTGAAAACTGAATAACCCCTGTGGGAACAATAAGCTACTGAAATTTACTGTGGCTAAGTGAATTTCCTCCAAAGAATTTGCATTGTAAAAAAAAAAAAAAAAAATAGACCTGCTCTAGTCCTGTGAATAACTGGACACTGGTTAAATTATCTCTGTCCATTTAAGTGTACAACTACAAACATGTGACCCCCCCGGTCCCCAGAAATGAGAGGTGCTTCTAAATTCACTGGAATTTGTAATCTCAAACCATTATGTAGAATAGTGTTCATAGTTAATGGGCTGCAGTTTCAAGAAAATTAGTTTAGACTTTTAAATGTCTGTTTTTTTGTTTGTTTGTTTTTTACTATGTGTAGGCAATTATACTATACACCAGGGCCGGATCTAGGGGGGAGGGCGAAGGGGGCGACCGCCCCCCCTAACACAGTCATAGCCACGCCCACTTTTGAGCAGAAGAGAGCTCTCCTGGGAGAGCCTTAGACAGAACGATGTGCTGCAGCTTATACCACAGCAGCACAGGGGAGCCAGGAGAGCAAGGGTTACAGAGCATTTGCCCCTCACTTGCTGGTGTGTGGCTACTAGGGCTAATAAATACAATTACCCCATAGCACAGTCACATGTAGATAGAACAATCACAAAGCTCTATCTCAGTCTCACTCAAAAAGTTCAGTCAGAATTGAGAGAGGAGGAGTTAGGACTGCATATGGGAGGAGTTGGGACTGTAGAGGGAGGAGTCAAGATTAAACAGTAAACCGCCCCCCCTAATGAAAAGTCTAGATCCGTCCCTGCTATACACTCATCTGATTGTAAACCAAGATCAGTTAGCTTATTCATTCACAGAACTAAGGACTCATGAATAACAGTCCAATATGCACCACAATGATGTCACTGGTTTCTATAAATTAAGGTTCATTCCACAATGTGGCTGCATTCACAGTGTGTAGGTGACAGGCGTGTTTTTGGCTGGAATGTGACAAATGGGCAGTGGTGCAAGTAGAAAAATTGTAAGTGGCACTGTGTGCACGTGCCAAAAAATGGGTGTGGCCACATGCCACATGGAACGTGGCCAATGAAAATAGTGGCATGATACACATATGGGCAGGGGTGTAGCGAGGGTGGCTCCACTGGAGCGCAAGCTCCGGGTGCCGGAAAAGTTAGAGGGCACACCGCCGCCTGCTCACCCCTCCTTCTGCCCGCTATATCACACTCCCTCTGCATATGGGAGGCCAGATACACATGTCCCCAATAGTGCAGTGCCAGATACACATATGCCCCCACAGTGCAGTGCCAGATACACATATGCCCCCAGTAGTGCAGTAATGCTCTCCTCCCCTCAAACAGAGCAGCGGCTGTAAGAAAGTTGTTCGGGCCAGCGGTACTGCGTACCAGCTGTCAATTTCTTGCCAGTACGCAGTACCACCCCGTACCGCCATACTTGCAGCACTGTAAATGGGTCTTAGCTCAGTGTGTTATTCTCAATAAATCTCATGACATACTCATCAAAAAACAGTAAGTCTTTATATCCCTGTAATGTAAATAAACCAAAAGTAGTGAAAATTGAGGGTTACTTTAGTTAAACAATTATTAAAAGCCGGAATAGGATTTTATCACTGTGAAATAGCCCAGCTTAGCAGGTAAGTTGTGTCAGAGGGTACAGATTCACAGAACCACACTAGTGGCCTCTGTCTGTAGGTGTAGTAACCACCTACTGTATGCATCGGGAAGGTGGCCAGTTTGTGGACCAGACCTATACGTAGTCTATCATTTCACTGGGGACCACTGACATCAAGGCATTACTGTAGTTCCTGGTGAGTTTATGAGCCTCAGTCTTGGCTGCCTCTACTGTAACTGCCAGGTACACTTTAAAGATCTTCCTGTCAAAACTTGTTAATATAAGTAGTTGAGCCAAGACTTATGCAAAGGCTAGACTAGCCCTAAAATATAGTTTATTATTGCAAAAAAGCCAGGGACCAAGCAAATAAGAACAGTGGTGGGACGTCAAATGCACCAGACTGACATACTAAAATTGCAGAATGTTTCCTAATCCATAGTGCACAAACATGATCTGGCCACATGGTAGTTTATTTATGTTCGCAATATCTTTCCTTAAGGTGCGCTTTTGTCTGCCGTATTTGCACATCGTAGTAAGAGGTACATCATCAAAAGCTTTGGATGCAGAGGCGTAGCTAGGGTTTTTGGAGCCCAGGGCAAGATCAATAATGGCGCCCTCCCCCCAAAAAATAAATAAATAAATAAAAATGCAAAAGGAAAGTATGTGCAGACGCCACCGGTGTCACTGTATATAAAGATGTCAGGGTGTGTATGTATAGATGTAGGTGCAGTGGTCGAAGTTGAATTTTTGAAGGGGGAATGAAAGTGTGCAGATAGCAATTATGCGCGCACGCTCCGGAAAAGGGGCGTGGTCACTCAAAAGGGGCGTGTCCTTTAGTGTAGTAGGACCCCTTATACTATCTAGTACTGGTGCCCCTTTCACATTATAGCACACGGTATGAGCCGAAATTCACATTACCCCACACAGTATGAGCTGAAATTCACATTATAGCACATAGTATGAGCCGAAATTCACATTACCCCACACGGTACGAGCCGAAATTCACATTATAGCACACAGTGGGCGGGATGTACTAATGTACATCGCCGCCCTGCGCCACGATGCTGATCGCATATGTACTTACATATGTGATCAGCATTGCGGAGGACAGCTATTCCGATAAGAGCTGTCCTCCGCGATGCACAGCGGCAGCCTGACTTCCGGGATTCGGCCCCAGGAGTCAGTCTGCGCATGTGTAGGGAGACGGGGGTGGACGCAAGGCATGCTGGGAGGGATCTGATCGGATCCCTCACACAGCGCCGCGGAGAGAAGCCCATAGGCTTCTATGGACTATCGCTAGCTAAAGCTGGCGAACCCCGCCGCGGCGGTGACCTGCCGGCCGGGGGTGGTACATCAGGAAAATGTGGTAAACGGGGTTTACCGCATTTTCCGCTTAGTACATCCCGCCCTCTATGAGCCGAAATTCACATTACCCCACATGGTATGAGCCGAAATTCACATTATAGCACATGGTATGAGCCGAAATTCACATTATAGCACACGGTATGAGCCAAAATTCACATTACCCCACATGGTATGAGCCGAAATTCACATTACCCCACACGGTATGAGCCGAAATTCACATTACAGCACACGGTATGAGCCGAAATTCACATTACCCCACATGGTATGAGCTGAAATTCACATTACACCACACGGTATGAGCCGAAATTCACATTACAGCACACGGTATGAGCCGAAATTCACATTACAGCACACGGTATGAGACAAAATTTACATTATAGCACACAGTATGAGCTGAAATTCACATTACCCCACATGGTATGAGCCGAAATTCACATTATAGCACACGGTATGAGCCAAAATTCACATTATAGCACACGGTATGAGACAAAATTCACATTAGCCCACACGGTATGAGCCGAAATTCACATTACCCCACACGGTATGAGCCGAAATTCACATTACCCCACACGGTATGAGCCGAAATTCACATTACCCCACACGGTATGAGCCGAAATTCACATTACAGCACACGGTATGAGCCGAAATTCACATTACAGCACACGGTATGAGCCGAAATTCACATTACACCACACAGTATGAGCCGAAATTCACATTACCCCACACGGTATGAGCCGAAATTCACATTATAGCACACGGCATGAGCCAAAATTCACATTACAGCACATGGTATGAGCCAAAATTCACATTATAGAGTGAGGGGATCCTACCCCCTTAATTAACAAGGCCTGTGGGGCACTGTGGTGAGGGGAGCCTACCCCCTTAATTAACTAATCCTGTGGGGCACTGTGGTGAGGGGAGCCTACCCCCTTAATAGACTAATTGCAGAGTTTAGCAGCGGAAGGGCTGCAGCGGTTTCTCACCCCAAGCTGCGGCGCTTCTGCCACCTCCAACACTCCACATCTTCGGCAACACCCGGGATGCAGAGCACCGCACCAGGGATGCACCCTTTTCAGTGTGGTCAGCTGCGCTCCGAAGGGGTTCTTCTCTCCTGCTGCAGGATCCCGATGTGCGCTGTCCTCCCCGCTGTTACTGCCATGGTAAGCATTAGTATTGTTAACCGCAGAGGCCATTTACTGAGGCATATGTGTTAAACCTCGGGAACTGAGATGCCCTTCTCACCATACAGCTGTGTGGCCGAGCCAGGCAGAGGGACAGCCAGCAGCAGCAGCATGCCGGATATCAGCAGCCGAGGGTGCGGGCTGTACATACTTGAGGCAGCTGGATATTCAACAGTGCTGAAAGCCTCCGGAGCCCGCACCCCCGGAGCTGCAGTACGCCGGCAGAGGACACCCATCCCCCGAACCCTGCGTAGCCCAAAGCCGGAGATCGGCAGCATGTTGAACGCGGAAGCAGAAGCTGCTTGTTGCCGGTCAACATGCTGCCGATCTCCGGCTTTGGGCTCCGCACGGCCTTACAGCCCGCACCCTCGGCTGCTGATATCCGGCATGCTGCCCTTGCTGCTGGCTTTCCACCCACCCGGCTCGCCCACCCAGCTGGATGGTGAGTGAGAAGGGCATCTCAGTGCCCGTGGTTTAATACATATCCCTCTTCGGTAAATGGCCATTAGTACATCCCGCCCACACACACAGACTGCCCCACCCCCTTACTTACTTACTTACACACACACACTGTAGATTACACACACACACACACACACACTGGCCACCCCCAAACCCCACACACACCCACTCAGACTACACACACATTCTCATACTTTCCCCTCCCCCACACACACTGGACTGCAAAAATGTACACACACTCACACTGTCCCGCACACACATAATTAACACACATGCACACTGTCCCACACACCAGTGGCGTGCGGTGAGGTCAGTGGCTGGTGTGGCACTACAGCCATAATGTCCGCCGAATCCTGCCGATGACCCCTACCGCCACCGAGCCAATGCCCGCTACTGCCTCTGAGACGATGCCCGCTACCACTGCCAATGGCTTACTAACTCGCCCACCATCAACTGACCCAGCCCTCCGCCACTAATTTGCATCTCAGTCCGATGCCGCCAATGCCCGCTGCCTGCCTGCTCATCATACTTGTGATATATTGTACATTTTTATAGAAAAAAATAATAATTAGTGTTTGGGACTGGGAAGGGAGTGGGAGGAGGATATGAATGCAATTTTGTTGTCCAGGGCTTCCATTAACTTAATGGAGAAGGGTCTGAATGGCTTAAAAAATGTAAAAAAAAAAATGCGTAAGGTCCCCCCTCCTAAGCGTAACCAGCCTCGGGCTCTTTGAGCCGGTCCTGGTTGTTCAAATACTGGGAAAAAATTGGACAGGGGTTCCCCGTGTTTAGACAACCAGCACTGGGCTTAGTCCGGTCCTGGTTCCAAAAATACGGGGGACAAAAGATGTAGGGGTCCCCCGTATTTTTAAAACCAGCACCGGGCTCCACTAGCCAGGGACATAATGCCACAGCCGGGACACACATTTAGGTCCCCCGGCCATGGCATTACCCCCCCAACTAGTCACCACTGGCCGAGGTTCCCTGGAGGAGTGGGGAACCCTTAAATCAAGGGGTCACCCTCTCCTCCAGGCACCCAAGGGACAGGGGTGAAGCCCGAGGCTGCCCCCCCCCCCCCCCCCATCCGTGAGCGGTGGATGGGAGGCTGATAGCCATGTGTGTAAAAAAAAGAATATTGTTTTTTGTTGTGGAACTACAAGGCCCAGCAAGCCTCCCCCGCTTGCTGGTAATTGGAGAACCTCAAGTACCAGTATGCAGGGAAATAACGGGCCCGCTGGTACCTGTAGTTCTACAACAGAAAAAATACCCAAATAAAAACACAACTCACACACCGTGACAGTAAAAATTTATTAAAACACACTTACACACATACTTACTTATATCCCACGCCGGTCACGTCCACTTGTCCAGTAGAATCCAACAGGGGTACCTGTAAAAATGAGAGACAGATTACTTGCCTAAATCCCACGCCGGTCACGTCCACTTGTCCAGTAGAATCAAATAGGGGCACCTGTAAAAATGAAAATTATACTTACAAACTTCAATCCACAGGAGGAGAGAGAGAGAGGGGGGAGGGGGGGAGAGAGAGAGACTAACCTGCTGCTGCTGGGGAGAGCCGCACACACTGCAGGGTCACGCCGGGAGGACGGAGCCGGTGGAGGAGGGGGAGAGCAGCACACCGCCGCTCCTGTCAGCGGGAGGACGGAGCCGGCGGAGGAAGGGGAGAGCCGCACAACACCCCTCCTGGCAGCGGCGGAGGAGGACGGTGGACAGGGGGGGCCGCACACTGAAGACGCCACTCACCGCCGGGACCCGCCGCCTCCAGCACCGCGTGTGGGTGATTGGACAAGCGGATTCAGCACTGGATCCGCTGTCCAATCACAGGTGCCTCGCTGACATGGGGGTGGTGTCCCTGTCAGTGAGGCACTTGTTTCATTGCCGCTTTCCCTATCTGTTTTAATGGGCTTTTACAGCCCAGTGCTTGGCCCCGCACCCCGCTCTGTCCCGTTTCCATTCTGTATGGGAGGCACTGCTATCAGTGCCTCCCATACACATTTAAGGTAGAAAAATTATTAGAATTAAATAAAGAAGATACTTATGACACAGAATATGTGTCATATAAGTATCTTCTTTATATTATTTTAATAATTAATCACAGGGTAGGCACTGCCTCCCCTGACTGCACATCCTTACAATTAACGCACACTGTCCCACACACACACACAATTAACACACACGCACACTGTCCCACACACACACACACAATTAACACACACGCACACTGTCACACACACACACACACACACACACAACACACACGCACACTGTCCCACACACACAATTAACACACACTCACACTGTCACACACACATACACACACACACAATTAACACACATGCACACTGTCCCACACACACACACTGTCCCGCACCCCCCTCCCCTCTCCTGACAGGAAAGTATAAACCCCGCTCACCTGCACTTCCAAGGCCGCGCACCCCCGAGGTCGCGCACAAGCGTGCACATCCGAGGTCGTGATCGCGCATGCGCAATGTACAGTTTGCAGGGGGGGGAGTAGGGGGAGGCTCCTGGCTGCCGCTGCCTGTCCAGTGTGACAGGCACAGTAGCCGGGGAGACAGGGAGAGCGCCGCGGGTAGCCCCGGCAGAATCCCTGTCGCATGGGGCGAGCGGGCCGTGCCGGTGGCGCCCCCCTCTGTTGGGGCTGCCACGGCGCCCAGGGCTCGTGCCCTGCTCACCCCGTGCTAGATACGCCTCTGTTTGATGGTCATAAATAAAGTTGCACATGCCTGCCAAAACCCAATACCCCTGCAATTTAAGGAATAGCTGTTGTAAAAGAGAATGATTTCAGTCCGGGTTCGGCAGCTGTGCGGAATGCCGGCCGACCTCGGATGCTTTTTTAAAGGTGCATTCGTACAAGGCATGGTTTAGCCTTCTACATGATTAGCCCTTTAAAAAAAGTCTGAGTTCGTCTGGCATCCCGCTCGGTCACCAAACTGTGACTTCATTACATCCTGGCTATTAACTTTTTAATTTTAATGGACACATGTAAGAGACCTATACAAATACAATAATAGAAAATGTTATAATGTACAAGGTTCAAATGTTTTGTTCAGCACTTGGACCTCTAACTATAAACAGGGCCAGGGGTTGGGAGGATGGGATAGTAGTAAAATAGGGGAGGGAAGATATCACTGACAATGAGTACTAATACGTCACTGAAATTAGGAGAGAGGAATGGCAACATGTTAAATGGAGTCATAGGCATATTTATAATGGGTGCACACACCACATACATCAGCAATCAAAAAAAATAATAATAATTGCAAATTAAGAGTTTTTTTTAATCAGATTTAAAGATTCCCCAACCGAACAATCTGCACCTCTACAATACAGATATTTTTCAGTGATTTGCAGATCATTTTCAGCAAATACAGATCCGCCAGTCTTGAAAGGCTTATCAGTTTACTGATGTACCAGAGTCTACTGGACATGTGCAGGTCTCCAGGAAAATGGCCGCTTCTGCCATTTTCCTGGTGAGTTTCCTACTGTGCATGTGCAAAACGGCAGGATAAAGGCTGCAATTCGGAGAGGTAAGTATAGAAGAAGTGAGTGTGTGGTGTGGCCCGCTAGACCCTTGTGCACCCATTATGGATACGCCAGTGCTTCTAAATGACTAAATACAGCGTCTCATGAGCACTGAATGAATCAAGTCCCTGACATTTTTACCTTAAATAGGGAGTTTCAAAAACATTTCACCTGCTTGGGGGTTGTGAGGAAAAAAAACAGTGCTAAATCCTTTGGAAAGTTATTGTGACTAAATTTGTGCAGCTAATTGAATAGGAAAACAATTGAATCCCGCTGTGTTAAGTTTAATTTAGCCGCTTTAACTCATGTAAATGGGTTAACATGGCTTATTAAATATGCCCGTTATAAAAGATAATATTTAAAACGTAAAGAACCACATTATCCCTGAATACAGCCAGGGTAAGCAGTTCGGTGAGAATAAAACAGGCACAGTATCAGATATTTACTAGCTATGTATTTGTTTGGGTAATCAATAGAATAGCTTCATTTTAAAGCAGAACAAGACCTGTAAGAGTATAGTGAATTACATATGACTATCCTGATAATCTAGATACATTCAGGCACAGCTGCCTATTGAACCAATTCGATTTTAATTCACTTTATTCGAGTCTTTTGTCCAAGTCTTTCATCGGTTTAAAAATAATTTGCTTTTTCTGCCTGAACTTGCAGGATGATTTTTAATTTAATGAAATAAAGGTAATTGTTTTGTATGAAAAAGAGGCCAATCACTGTGTCCCATACAGAGCAACCACTGTTCTTGTACTTTTCCTGCATGTACTCAACCACTGGTTCAGCACTGTCGTCTGATCCTAGGGAAATATGGAGAAGAAGAAATGATTATATCTACTCAAAAAATAATATACGTTCTTTATTCCGATGTCATCCCCCTAATTAAAAATACATCTGTTCCTACAAACACTGTATTCTGATCACACCTCATAGGTGACCCGTAATACTCCCTATATTGTACAATGCAATTCTAGTTCCCCAAAATAATTCGGATTTCAGTAATTGGGAGAGCTTTTTGTATTGTATTATTGACTTCATTCTGCCCTATTGCGGCACGCCTGATGGGGCGACCCAGCAAATGACCCATGGGAGTGCGCGGTAGTGGGTACACACTAGACAATGGTGGTCATTCCGAGTTGATCGCTAGCTGCATTTGTTCGCAGCGCAGCGATCAGGCTACAAAACAGCAGTTCTGCGCATGCGTATGCGGCGCAATGCGCACGTGCGACGTACGGGCACAACAAACAATGCAGTTTTGCACAGGATCTAGGGATGCATTTCAGTCGCACTGGTTGATGCAGAGTGATTGACATGAAGTGGGCGTTTCTGCATGGCAACTGACCGTTTTCAGGGAGTGTTCGGAAAAACGCAGGCGTGCCAGGGAAAATGCAGGCGTGATTGGTCGTACGCTGGGCGGGTGTGTGACGTCAAATCCGGAACTGAATAGTCTGAAGTGATCGCAAGCGCTGAGTAGGTTTTGAGCTGCTCTGAAACTACACAAAAAAAATCGCAGGCGCTCTGCGATAAAAACGTTCGCACTTCTGCTAAGCTAAAATACACTCCCAGTGGGCGGCAGCATAGCATTTGCACGGCTGCTAAAAACTGCTAGCGAGCAATCAACTCTGAATGACCCCCAATGTGCCCAATATGTCAGTCCTATCTGCCAGATTGGACAACATCGCTTAAGGGGCAGCTGTACTAAGACTTAGAGAGAGATAAAGTGGAAAGAGATAAAGGGGTCTATTCATGAAGCAGTGAAAAGCGTGAAGAATTGAGCCTGTGGAGTAGTTGCCTATGGCAACCAATCAGCTGCTCCGTACAATTGTATAGTATGCAAATTATAAATGTTACTTCAATGCTGATTGGTTGCCATGGGCAACTTCTCCACTGGCTCACTTCTCCACTCTTTTCACTGCTTCATGACTAGACCAAAATACCAACCAGTCAGCTCCTAACTGCCATTTTTCAGACACAGCCTGTAACATGGCAGTTAGGAGCTAATTGACTGGTACTTTATTACCGCTTTCAGATCGCAAATGCCGGATCCCACCCGGTATTAGAAACGTGTCCTTACCGGGTGGGATCCGGCATTTGCTCTATTTTGGTGACTTTCCGACCCGGCAATATACCGGGTCGGTTGCCATAGCAGCGGGGGTGGAGGCGGCGCTGAGAGATAAGCTCATCTCCTTATCTTCTGTCTGCCTTGCAGCAAGTCCTACCGGAAGATGTGTCTATCAACCCATGCATATGCACTGCATGATGTAGATGACTTGTCATTATGAAATGGCAAATCGTCCCGTCATCGTGCAATGTGATACAGTGGACAGAGCTAAAGCACCAACCAAAAGTGATAAAGTGCCAGCCAATCAGCTCCTAACTGCCATGTTACAAGCTGTGTTTGAAAAATGACAGTTAGAAGCTGGTTGGTTGATAGTTTATCCTCCCACTTCATCACTCTCCAAGGCTTAGTACATTTGGCCCACAGCTTGTAACATGGCAGTTAGGAGCTGATTGGCTAGTACTATGCGGTCTATTTACTAAGCCTTGGATGGAGATAAAGTCGGAGATAAAGTACCAGCCGATCAGCTCCTAACTGTCATTTTTCAAACACAGCCTGTGACATGGCAGTTAGGAGCCGACTGGCAGGTACTTTATCTCTAGTGACTTTATCTCCATCCAAGGCATAGTAAATAGAACCCTCTATCTCTATTCACGATATTCTCCACAAGGCTTAGTAAATAGACCTCCTGAGTCTATCTCCAAAGCGTTGCTGCATATGCTCCTATATGTTATATGGCCTAAAGTTAATCTCGCCTTCCTGTGCTGGCATTATATCCTTGGAGATGCTGCAAGATTGCTAAGAACACATACAGTAAAGAACAATTTACAATACAGTAGTTGTCATTTTAAGTGGAACTTGAGTTAAGAGTGTTCAGATTAGATTTTCTGGCTGGACTATACATGATTAATTCTACCTAACATTTGAAGATGCTTGAATGAATCCAATAATAGTTTTGAAACAAAACTAGGAAGAATTTAAATATGTCACATCTAAGTTTGGCCATGCAAATAACCCTCTAATTGCTGCCATAACAACCATACTTAGTAAAAGCAATTAGAAGGAACAAAGTGCAAATGTTGTGCCAAGTACTGATTTGAAGCATTACAGCCCATGCTGAATTATTGCACCACCGATGAAGTAAGGTTGAGTTGCTCTAAAGCAGGGTTCTCAACTTTAGGCCTCAAGTATGCCCAACAGGTCGTGTTTTCAGGATTTCTAGCTGTGGAAATAGGTGACATAATTACTGATCCAGCAAAATAGATTAACTCACATGTGCAGGGGCAGATTAGCCCAGCGGGAAACTGTGAAAGTCCCCGCTGGGCCAGTTCCATGCACTCCTATTCCGGGCCGGGCCTGCTGGTCCAGATGCTCAGCTCCAATCAGGTCAGAGTCAGTCCTTTCTCCCAGTCTTCTCCCCCTCTTAGTTGTGATGCTGGAAGTGGCAATAACTGCTTGCGCAGGGCATGGTGGCATCTAGGGACAGGCTCTCTCCATGGCTGTTTTAAACAGCCCATAAGAGTGGTGGGAAAAGGGAACATCTGAGTCCCCAGTCAGGCTAAAGAGGGACAAAATGAAAGTAGTAAGAGATGCATGCCAGATGTGTATTATTCACAGAGACAACCTCCTGCTACTATGTCACCAGCTACAGTAACCTTGCCAAGTTAGAGGAAGCCCCCTTGCCTGTGCTGATCGCCACTCTCCAGGACAAATGTTAATCTTGCTGCTTGTGGCACCCCATTTGGACACCAGTTCTCTGCACTCCGTATGGCATTTTGAATTTTTTGGGGGAGTGAGGGGGCATGGCCATGATCCTAAATTGGCCATGCGGCCCAGTTCCCTGGGCTCTTCCCTGCTTTTGCTGGCCCTGGTCACTCCTCACAGCTCTGCCTGCAGTAGCCAGCAACATAGGAGAAGTTGGTAAGGGACACAGGACCGATGGGGGCACAAGCAATAAGACGCCCTGTCGAAGACCACTGACCAGCCCCAGGGTAATTGCACATGGGTGGCGTGGCAGTGCCTACAGATATTGTGTGCAGGATAAAATGGGGTGCACCCTTCTCATCTCTGAGGGTGTACTGCATGCACTATAGCCAACCCCTACAATACCCTTATTATTGTACAGGATGCTTGGAGTGGGGGCACTACAGGGGGACCTGTCCTCATCCCAGCTGGCAGTACCACTGCATATAGAACTTCAAGGTGCCCTTACCCCATTTCCAGCTCTGCCTGAGTGGTATGGCTGGGCATGGCTCTGTCTCTTCTCTGTATCTTCCTTCTTTCTGTCTCTTTCCTGACCGTCTCTCCTCCTGCCGTCACTCTCTGCCCTCTGTCTCTTTCCCTCTTTCCTCTGTCTCTTCCTTCTACCTGTCTGTCTCTTCCCTCAATGTCTCCCTTCACACTGTCCGTTCACATCTTCTGTCTGTCTCTTCCCTTTGTTTATATGAACCTTATCGGGAGGTTTGCATGGCGCAACTCGGATGCATGCGCAGATGAATAATATAAATAAATAAAACACATTGGCCCGTTCAGGAATAAATAAACTTGGCATGTCAAGCAAACACACATGGGAGCCAGTATCTGAAGTGTATTAGAAATGTGTTGGGCGTTCCTAGACAATGCTTACTGACTCTTTGGTTGCCCAACTTGGGAGGGGGCAGCCAGGTCGGTAAAACAGGGGGCATGGTCTTGTCAGGGGTGTTCGGCAAGGGGGTGTGGATGCATAATTGTGCCATTGTGGCCCGCCTCTCGCTATTCAATGCCCACATTAACCAGCATTGAATAGCTGAGGGCGGGGCAGGACTACGATGATGTCATTCACCAAGAATCATGTCATCGGCCTCCCCAGACCACCCACTTGGGGGGGGGGGGGGGGGGAGATACGGGGGGTGAGGCCAGCCTTCACGAGACTTAACTACCCTTCCGGGGGCTGGGAGCGCCACCCAAATTTCAGCAACCTCCCGAGAGTGTAGGTAAGTATGTCCCGTACGGTTACAGGGGGTTGGCTAATCAGTTATAGATGTAGTTTGGGTGTGTTGCTGAAAGTGATTGCATACAGAGATGCTGATTCGCTCATATCGGAGGCCATACTCAGACGGATGGTCTGCATCTAGCATATAGCTAGTGCAAGTTTCAATGGTGCCACAAAGTATGATTGCAGCGTTTGTAGACACTGAAAGTGGGAGTCCTTGCACATGGGGAGATGTCAGAAGAGGGGCACCCGGTGTAGCATTAGAAGCCCCGATAAGCCGCCACTCATGCCGGCTTATCGGAGCTAATAGGATAGCCCCCGGTGGGACAATTAGTCCCGGTAAATTACCGGGGTTAATTGGATATCCCCCTAAATATGGGCAGATTTATTTATCTTGCACCCATACGTATGTTTTTGGGTGTAAGATGTCCCCTTTAAGGGCCTAATTCAGACCTGATCGTAGATGTGCTAAATTTAGCACATCTACGATCAGTCACACAGACATGCGGTGGGACGCACAGCACCGATCAGGTCTGAATTAGGCCCAAAATGTCCATATATGCAAGCAGTACATCCTTCCCATTTAGCGAAAACATGTTGGGAATAGTTGGAAACGGCAGTACAGGCGTGATGCAGCTCTTGAAAGTGTGCTGTGCAAATTGTTTACAGTTGGTATCATTTAACAGAGTAATGGATGTGGCTTTATTAAATGTTGTCTCATTTGTTTTCTTTGTAATACCCTTTAAAATTGACCCAAGAGTAGGTGCCTACCAGTCTTAGAAACAGCCCAGCATTCTCTTATACAATTAATGGAAATGATCCCCATCATCACAGCCGGGAAGTCTTGCATTCTGCACACATTGGTTATGATTACTCAACCAGAAATATGAGGTTTAACCCACTATTTACTGTGTGCAGAGGGCATATACCTCTATTGCCAGCCATACGTTGCACAGAGAATTCACCCATTGCCATCGATGTTGTAGTGAAAAGTCCCATTATCTGCTGTATATTACAGTGTAATATATTGCAAAGTAATACCGTCTATAGGCACAGAGACCTTTTAATTGTCAGCCACATGCTGCACAGATAACCCAAAGGCAGTATTATCCATAAGGATGACTAGGCAGAAGTCTAGGGGTTCCACAGGGACCAGGAACCCATCAATTTTTTTTTCTCGGAGGCAATGTTACCTACGTCCTAGGACTCCAATGGTTAAAGGCACTTTGCACTCTGCCCCATAGCAAGGCACACTCGTAGTCAGTTGAGGTGTGTTTTGAGACTATGGGGAGGGGGGGGGGGGGGGGGAGAGACAGAGGACCACTAGCGAGAACAAGTGCGCAGTGCCGTAACTAGACATTTTAGCGCTGTGTGCAAGAAACAGCATCGGCGCCCCCCTATACAAAATGGGCTGTGCGCACCATAGGCGCTCATCAAAAATATGAGGGCATGGCTTCATGGGGAAGGGGCGTAGCCACAAAATAATACCAATTCATATTAAGCTGTACAGTAGTCTCCAGTATTCAAATTACACCACACAGTAGCGCCACTTACACACATTACACCAGGTAGAGCCCCTTTTACACGTTATGCCAGGTACAGCCCCTTTCACACATTATTCCAAGTAGAGCCACATTTTACACATTACTCCACATATATCCCCTATCACACATTATGCCAGGTAGAGTCCCTTTTTACACATTACACCAGGCAGATTCCCCTTTTACACCGTACGGCAGGTAGATTCCCCTTTTACACATTACGCCAGGTAGTGCTCCCTTTTACACATTACAGCAGGCAGAGCTCCCTTTTACACATTACAGCAGGCAGAGTCCCCTTTTACACAGTACTAAAAGGCAGAGTCTCCTTTTACACAGTACGGCAGGTAGAGATCAATTTTACACATTAAGGCAGGTAAAGCGCCCTTTTACACATTACGGCAGGCAGAGTCACCCTTTTTACACATTACGGCAGGCAGAGTCCCCCTTTTTACACATTGTGGCAGCAAAGTCCCCCTTTTTACACATTGCAGCAGCAGAGTCCCCCTTTTACACATTAGGCAGGCAGAGTCCCCTTTTTACAAATTATGACAGCAGTGTCCCCTTTTTACACATTATAGCAGCAGAGTCCCCCTTTTTACACATTATGGCACCAGAGTTCCTCTTTTAACACATTTTGCAGGCAGAGTCAGAGAGGGAGATGAAGATGTGATATACTTACCTTTGACCAGCCGGCAGGCCTCTCCGCTCTTCATTCATGCCCTACGCTCCGGCTCTTCGTAGCTCAGGGCATTGGGGGTGGGCTGGAAGAGACGTCATCTGTGAAGGCAGGCAGCCAGATGTGGATCCCACAGTGCGGCGGCAGAGCAGCCAGACAGGTGTTGCCAGTGGTCCAGTGCCCACAGTGCATCTGCGCTGTGTGCCAGGCACCACTGGCACACACCTAGTTAAGGCCCTGCCCCACCAATCGCTGGACTTACTAAATTATGTTTATATACAATAAAAAAAATCTTATTTTACATACCACTTACCACACTCAAGTGAGGACAGGTGAGAAGCTGGTAGCGCAGCACTCTCTTGCAGCAGCGGCGGGAGACGGGAGGTGAGTGAATGTACAAGAGATAGCGGTCATGCGGGTGTGCTGCCAGATGGTGCGCCCTCGGTGCATTTGCGCTGTGGGCAATGCACCATTTACACACTCCTAGTTATGGCCCTGCAATTGTGCTATGAGAAAAGTTGTCAGCATACTTTATTTCAACTGGGTATCGGTGTCTGTGTGAATCCTGAAAGTGTACATGATGGCATAAGATCTGCTTTCCAAATATCAGCTGTAGTGGGGTGAAAGATTGAAGTGGCGGAGGAGGCCCAAAATATCTGATTGCCTAGATGCCCAGCCATGGGTTAATATGGGTTGGGGATGGAATCACAGCGGCAAGGATCCCGGAGGCAGTATACTGACACCAGGATCCTGGCAGCAGGGTGAGCGCTAGAAAGCTCCTTGCGGGCTCACTGTGCTCGCCACGCTGCAGGCTCGGTGACTCGCTTCACTCGCCACAGGTTTTATCCGCACTCTATGGGTGTCGTGGACACCCACGAATGGGATTAGCCCTGGCGCAGTTGTTGGCATTCTCAGCAGTCGGGATCCTGGCGTCGGTATTCTGATCGCCAGGATCCCGACAGCCTGGATATTAACTACATCCCATTAATATGGCCCTGGATACCCTTATTTCAAGGTATAAATTGCAGAGAGCTACAACCATTGTCAGACACAAATACAGGTTGAGTATCCCTTATCCAAAATGCTTGGGACCAGAGGTATTTTGGATATGGGATTTTTCCGTATTTTGGAATAATTACATACCATAATGAGATATCATGGTGATGGGACCTAAATCTAAGCACAGAATGCATTTATGTTTCATATACACCTTATACACACAGCCTGAAGGTAATTTTAGCCAATATTTTTTATAACTTTGTGCATTAAACAAAGTGTGTCTACATTCACACAATTCATTTATGTTTCATATACACCTTATACACACAGCCTGAAGGTCTTATAATACAATATTTTTATTAACTTTGTATATTAAACAAAGTTTGTGTACATTGAGCCATCAGAAAACAAAGGTTTCACTATCTCACTCTCACTCAAACAATTCTGTATTTCGGAATATTCCGTATTTCAGAATATTTTGATATGGGATACTCAACCTGTACAGAACATGTAACATAGCAGTTAAGAGAGCTCATCACTTATACTTCAACTGCCCTCATAAGCCTCCACATTGCTCTCTAGATATTCTTTAGTAATTCAGGACATATTTAGGTCTGGATGATTTCAGCATGGTACAGAGGCCACAGCAGGGACATAAAGTATCTATAATGATTCTATCTAATTCAGGGGATATCCAATTAGCCCCGGTAATTTACCGGGGCTAATTGTCCCGCCGGGGGCTAGCTAATTATCCCCGATAAGCCGAGGCACGCGCCGGCTTATCTGGGATTTTGTTTCACCTGCCTCCAGCAGGCAAAGCAGAATCCCCAGAAACAGCCCCTTTTTCGTCTGAAAACGGGGCCATTTCACCCAAAAACAGACAGGTTTCACTGAACCTGTGTGTTTTCAGGAGAAGGGGTTTTCTGGATAGTCTGTAAAAAAAAATTGGTGAAACATTGAAAAAAAGTCTGAAAAACGACCCGATGTTTTACCGGGGATAATTGGATATGTCACTTGTGTGATTGCTCATTTCATAAAACAATTAAAAATGTGGTCATGGGATGCACCAAAATGTCAGCATTATCTATTAAAACATAGTGTTGGCGGTGGTACCAAATCTGTGGTGATCACGTCATGGTTGCAGAGTGTGTACCACACTCCCCGCACCCATTATACACCACTGGGGTGCTTGGCAATTCACTCATTTCTGTCCTTTTGATGTCTGAAATAATGATAGAGATTATCTTATTACTGTAAGATCTTTCAAATATGTGAACCATATAATAAGGGACGTGGGCCTTGTGTTGTTCTCTTATCCATATGTCTGGAAATGATGATGCCAAGGCATACCGTATGACCTTTACAGGAGAGTTTCCATAATCCATTCCAAGAAACCAAAACACATTATCATTCCAGAAGTGGTCATCCTATGTCCAAGCTTTGTATTTTTCTTGTTGGAATTTCAAAATGAATCACCATTTTTCAAACCTGTGGGTAATTTATATCCTTCTACATCGTATGCTCACTGCTTTATACCAGCCAAACATACTGGCAGTAGCCTAATAAGACCTCTCCAATTATTCATATGTTATGTTTTATGCAAATCAAGTCAGAGAAATAAAAGGGTATGTGCATTCACAACAACAATAAGTAATCAGTGAGTTCATGCCTTTGATAAAGCATTGTAGAACACAGGACCTGATCCAGAGGTGCGTACACTAAGGGTGACGCATGCGCTGTAGGAGGTTTCAGAATTTTTTGGGCACTCAACTACTTGAACATCAGCACTGCATGCGCTTTGTGGTGTCACATATTCTGTATATAGATTAAAGAGCCCCTTGAAAATAGATGGTGAATGGGAAGGCAGGGGTGACTGGGGAGACAGTTTGTGACTGGAGAGACAGGGAGATGGGTGACAGGGAATGCAGTGGGTGATGTCAAGGAATGGGAGAAACAGGGTAAGGTAGTGGGTGACACCAGGCAGAGGTAGTGGGTGATGCCAGTAAATAGTTGACGGGGGGGGGAGTGGGTGACATACAGGATGACAGAGAGAGGCAGTGGGTAATAGGGAGAAGGTAACAGGAGAGAGGGGTGACGGGGAGAGATAGTGGGTAATAGGGAAAAAGTGATGGGGAGAGGCAGTGGTTGATAGAGAGAAGAAGAGGGTGACGGGGAGAAGGTGATGCCTTGGAGAGGCAGCATGTGACAGGAGAGAGAGGGTGATGGAGAAGTAGTGATGCAGGGGGAGAGAGTGGGTGACATGGGAGGTAGTAGATGGCAGGGGGAGGCAGTGACTGGCAGCAGGTGAACACAGGAGGAACTGAGTGGCAAGCGTGACAAGGAGAGGCAGAGGATTACTGGGAGAGGAAGTGGGTGACTGGGAAAGACAATGGGTGATAGTGTTAACAAAGAGTGACTGCACATGAGGCTCAGCATTGGCTCCCCCCTCCTCTTGCAGAACACAGCGACAGCATCAGCTACCCCCCTCTGCATGCAGAACACAGTTACAGCGTCGGCTTTCCCCTCCACTTGCAGAACACAGTGACCGTGTCGGCTACCCCTTTTTCCCCTTGCAGAACACAGTGACAGTGGGGGTAATTCTGAGTTGATCGCAGCAGCAAGTTTGTTAGCAATTGGGCAAAACCATGTGCACTGCAGGGGGGGCAGATATAACATTTGCAGAGAGAGTTAGATTTGGGTGGGTTATTTTGTTTATGTGCAGGGTAAATACTGGCTGCTTTATATTTACACTGCAATTTAGATTTCAGTTTGAATACACCCCACCCAAATCTAACTCTCTGCACAAGTTATATCTGTCCCCCCTGCAGTGCACATGGTTTTGCCCAACTGCTAACAAATTTGATGCTACGATCAACTCAGAATTAGGCCCCGTGTCGCCCCCTTCCCCCTCCACTCCACCCTTGCAGAACACAGTGACTCCCCTCCCAGATCACAGCCGCAGGAGTTGGATCAGGGAACAGGGATCCATTGGAGGATCCACCTGCCCAGCCACAGCACATGCTTTCCAGCAACAGGAATCTCTCTCACCCAGGATGCAAACCAGGCACGGAGCTTATTAGCGTCCGAGATAAGTACGGTGCTTTCCTCAGTGGTACAATCTTTACTCTATCAGTCATAGCTGTCTTCTGTCAGTGAATTTGATTCAGTATCTCACATTTCTACCGGAGTCAATTACCCTAATTGATGCATTACCATGTTCTCTTTGGTGGCCAACCATAACATAAAATGTAACTTTGGTTAGAACTTCCTGCTATGTACAATATGCCCTCCATCTACGATCTCTCACTTTGAATAGATTTTCAGGAGGAAAGAAAACACTTTTTATGGCACTCTTATTAACCATGACTAATCAGAAATTGACAGTTACAAGCTTGTTGGTTGATATCTCTCTCCACTTTATTGCTGCAAACTTTGATACAAATGCCCCTGTGAGTGTTGGGCATTAAAGATGAATGTGCCTAAGACACATAGGGGTCAATTCAATTCAGGGCGCTGTGAATAGCGCCAGGAAAGAGGTCCCGGAGCTATTCAATTCAGCGTGCTGTTAAGTTCGACTACAAGATTTCTGCTCACAACCTTCCTGAGGTGCGAGCAGAAATCCGACAAGACTAGTGCAGCGATGCTTTTGTGCCCTAGCGCGGCGCAGACTGCATTGCGGCGGGGCTCTTTAGTTGCGAGAACAGTCATTTTCCGAATTAACACACATTTTAAGGCGCGAGTACTGGTATTCTCCATCATAACAGCGCGCTGAATTGAAGAGCTCTCTGAGACCTCTTTCCCAGTGCTAGTCACATTGTGTTTAATTGAATTCACCCAATTGGGGGGGGAATTCCATTATTTCTTGCCGCGGCCACCACTATATGGCTCCCAACAAAGCAATTATATAGTTGCTTAATTCGGGTGTGCTGAGCCCCAGGGACATACATTTCAGCTTGCAGCCCCCCATGCTGGCGAGCTGAAATTAGCAAAAAGTTACCCGTTTTGGTGCCAAACTGCACTTTTCAAGATTGCACCCGTTAGTCTAGTTGGGTTTAGCTGCTTTATGCGGCTAAACCCAACATTAATGGGCATGATATACAGCATCAATTGTATATTGCCCTTGCGATCTCCCGTCACTTTAGACGAGAGATGAGGCAGCAATATCAATTGAATTCCCCCCATAGAACTACTGCAGCAAATGTGACAGGAGAATTCAATATTTATCTTGAGTAAAATGTTTCCACAGAAATATGTTAACGAGAGCTTCAGAAATCTAACATCCATTGTAGAGCCGACATTGCCACACCTCTTATTACTGGCTATGCTAAAAGGAAAAAAATATGATATCATGGTTATAAAAAATGGACCTCTGATTATTGGCATATTAAAGCCCGAGGGGGCCTGTGTGCAGCGACTGAGTCAGAGCCGCTAAGCTGACAGCTCGACCCCCATATGAATTAAGGGAAATTCTAGGTACACTACTGCTAGTGTAATAGCACTTCATCTACAGATCACAGTAATCTAGCAGAACAGTAAGAGATGCTTCAGGTACCTTGGGTCCTGGTTATGTAGGGCCTTGAAAGTTAGTAAGCCAATCTTAAAACAATTCGCCATCTTACAGGCAGCCAGTGAAAGGAGTAGAGAATGGGTGTTATGTGGCTGGAATGGGGCTGGTTTGTTAATAGTCTGGCAGCTGCCTTTTGTACCAGCAGCAAGCGATGCAATACTTTTGCTGGGAGGACAAGGCAGAGGACCTTGCAGTAGTCTAGGTGTGACGATACACATGCCTATACGACTTTAGGTAGATCTTCTGAGGGAATTTTAGTGCTTAATTCTGGCTATGTTACTCAGATGAAAGAATGTGGATATTACTGTGGCTGATACCTGATTCCACACATGTTCAGTGTTTTGTTATTCTGAACCCCCAAGACAGGCTTGCCTACCCTCCCGCAGCGGGAGGCTCCCGATTTTTAAATGAGCCTCCCGCTGCCCCGCATACCTAGAGAGTCCTCCCGGATTTTGAGGGTCCATCGTTGAAAATCTGGACTGCGCATGCGCAAGTCCGGAGATGGGGGGGGGGGGGGGGGGGCGCCTGCACGGGAGACTTCAGAGCCGGCCACCGCAGGGTTGTGTGCAGTGGTTTCTTCCCTGCCCTGTACACAGAGAGGCAGAGCTTTGCTTCCTGGTTGCTGGCCCCTCCCACCACACTGAGTCAGATGGCAGCGTGTATCAGTAACTTTCTTCCCCCTGCTCCTCGATAGGTAGTGCCTGCGATGTGCTGCCTTCCCACAGCCCCACACTGTCCTGGGGCGGTAGATGCTAGAATCAAGTGGGCTAAGGGACCTTTTCCGTAAGGGGGAGGAGTTATGACGCAAGGGGGAGGAGCTAGGCCAGCGGGATAGTTCCTCTACTATCCACGCCACCAACTATTACCTTTAGTAATTAGGTGGTGAGCGAAGCGGAGCGGAGCGAGCCACCGTGCCCGAAGCGTGGCGAGCGAAGCGAGCCCGCGAGGGTACTTTTCGGGTACCCTGTTCGCCCGTAGCTCCTCCCCCTGGTGACGTAGCTCCTCCCCTCAATACGTCACAAGGTCCCTTCAGCCCCTCCGATATAGAACCAACCGTCCTGGGGCCGGCTCCCAGTCCTTACAGGAAGGAGCAACATAGCCAGGTGGGTGCTGTGTGGAATAGGTGTTGTGTGTCCTGTAATGTGGCACTGGGTGTAATATTGGGGGGCTGTGTTGCAGTGTGTAAGCTAGTACAGGGTGTAATATGGGGAGAAGGTATGTATAATGTAATGTGCTGGGTGTAATATGGGGGAGGGGTGTGTGTGTATAATGTAATGTGCTGGGTGTAATATGGGGGAGGGGATGTATGTATAATGTAATGTGCTGGGTGTAATATTGGGGAGGGGGTATGTATAATGTAATGTGCTGGGTGTAATATGGGGGAGGGGTGTGTGTATAATGTAATGTGCTGGGTGTAATATGGGGGAGGGGTCTATGTATAATGTAATGTGCTGGGTGTAATATGGGGGAGGGGTCTATGTATAATGTAATGTGCTGGGTGTAATATTGGGGAGGGGGTATGTATAATGTAATGTGCTGGGTGTAATATTGGGGAGGGGGTATGTATAATGTAATGTGCTGGGTGTAATATTGGGGAGGGGGTATGTATAATGTAATGTGCTGGGTGTAATATTGGGGAGGGGGTATGTATAATGTAATGTGCTGGGTGTAATATGGGGGAGGGGTGTGTGTATAATGTAATGTGCTGGGTGTAATATGGGGGAGGGGTGTGTGTATAATGTAATGTGCTGGGTGTAATAATAAGATTTTACTTACCGATAAATCTATTTCTCGGAGTCCGTAGTGGATGCTGGGGTTCCTGAAAGGACCATGGGGAATAGCGGCTCCGCAGGAGACAGGGCACAAAAAGTAAAGCTTTTCCGATCAGGTGGTGTGCACTGGCTCCTCCCCCTATGACCCTCCTCCAGACTCCAGTTAGGTACTGTGCCCGGACGAGCGTACACAATAAGGGAGGATTTTGAATCCCGGGTAAGACTCATACCAGCCACACCAATCACACCGTACAACTTGTGATCTAAACCCAGTTAACAGTATGATAACAGCGGAGCCTCTGAAAGATGGCTTCCTTTAACAATAACCCGAATTAGTTAACAATAACTATGTACAACTTATGCAGATAATCCGCACTTGGGATGGGCGCCCAGCATCCACTACGGACTCCGAGAAATAGATTTATCGGTAAGTAAAATCTTATTTTCTCTATCGTCCTAGTGGATGCTGGGGTTCCTGAAAGGACCATGGGGATTATACCAAAGCTCCCAAACGGGCGGGAGAGTGCGGATGACTCTGCAGCACCGAATGAGAGAACTCCAGGTCCTCCTTAGCCAGAGTATCAAATTTGTAAAATTTTACAAACGTGTTCTCCCCTGACCACGTAGCTGCTCGGCAAAGTTGTAATGCCGAGACCCCTCGGGCAGCCGCCCAAGATGAGCCCACCTTCCTTGTGGAGTGGGCCTTTACAGATTTAGGCTGTGGCAAGCCTGCCACAGAATGTGCAAGTTGGATTGTGCTACAGATCCAACGAGCAATCGTCTGCTTAGACGCAGGAGCACCCATCTTGTTGGGTGCATACAATATAAACAACGAGTCAGATTTTCTGACTCCAGCTGTCCTTGCAATATATATTTTTAATGCTCTGACAACGTCCAGTAACTTGGAGTCCTCCAAGTCACTTGTAGCCGCAGGCACTACAATAGGCTGGTTCAGATGAAATGCTGACACCACCTTAGGGAGAAAATGCGGACGAGTTCGCAGTTCTGCCCTGTCCGAATGGAAAATCAGATATGGGCTTTTGTAAGATAAAGCTGCCAATTCTGACACTCTCCTGGCAGAAGCCAGGGCTAGAAGCATGGTCACTTTCCATGTGAGATATTTCAAATCCACCTTTTTTAGTGGTTCAAACCAATGAGATTTTAGGAAGTCCAAAACCACATTTAGATCCCACGGTGCCACTGGAGGCACCACAGGAGGCTGTATATGCAGCACTCCCTTAACAAAGGTCTGGACTTCAGGGACTGAAGCCAATTCTTTTTGAAAGAAAATCGACAGGGCCGAAATTTGAACCTTAATAGATCCCAATTTGAGACCCATTGACAATCCTGATTGCAGGAAATGTAGGAATCGACCCAGTTGAAATTCCTCCGTCGGAGCACTCCGATCTTCGCACCACGCAACATATTTTCGCCAAATTCGGTGATAATGTTGCACGGTTACTTCCTTCCTTGCTTTAATCAAAGTAGGAATGACTTCTTCCGGCATGCCTCTTTCCTTTAGGATCCGGCGTTCAACCGCCATGCCGTCAAACGCAGCCGCGGTAAGTCTTGAAACAGACAGGGACCCTGCTGAAGCAAGTCCCTCCTTAGAGGTAGAGGCCACGGATCTTCCGTGATCATCTCTTGAAGTTCCGGGTACCAAGTCCTCCTTGGCCAATCCGGAACCACTAGTATCGTTCTTACGCCTCTTTGCCGTATAATTCTCAATACTTTTGGTATGAGAGGCAGAGGAGGAAACACATACACCGACTGGTACACCCAAGGCGTTACCAGCGCGTCCACAGCTATTGCCTGCGGATCTCTTGACCTGGCGCAATACCTGTCCAGTTTTTTGTTGAGGCGAGACGCCATCATGTCCACCATTGGTCTTTCCCAACGGGTTACCAGCATGTGGAAGACTTCTGGATGAAGTCCCCACTCTCCCGGGTGAAGATCGTGTCTGCTGAGGAAGTCTGCTTCCCAGTTGTCCACTCCCGGGATGAACACTGCTGACAGTGCTATCACATGATTCTCTGCCCAGCGAAGAATCCTTGCAGCTTCTGCCATTGCCCTCCTGCTTCTTGTGCCGCCCTGTCTGTTCACATGGGCGACTGCCGTGATGTTGTCCGACTGGATCAATACCGGTTTTCCCTGAAGCAGAGGTTCTGCCTGGTTTAGAGCATTGTATATTGCTCTTAGTTCCAGAATGTTTATGTGAAGAGACGTTTCCAGGCTCGTCCATACTCCCTGGAAGTTTCTTCCTTGTGTGACTGCTCCCCAGCCTCTCAGGCTGGCGTCCGTGGTCACCAGGATCCAATCCTGTATGCCGAATCTGCGGCCCTCCAATAGATGAGCACTCTGCAACCACCACAGAAGAGACACCCTTGTCCTTGGAGACAGGGTTATCCGTAGGTGCATCTGAAGATGCGACCCTGACCATTTGTCCAACAGATCCCTTTGGAAAATTCTTGCGTGGAATCTGCCGAATGGAATCGCTTCGTAAGAAGCCACCATTTTTCCCAGGACTCTTGTGCATTGATGTACAGACACCTTTCCTGGTTTTAGGAGGTTCCTGACAAGCTCGGATAACTCCTTGGCTTTTTCCTCCGGGAGAAAAACCTTTTTCTGAACCGTGTCCAGAATCATCCCTAGGAACAGCAGACGAGTTGTCGGCATTAACTGGGATTTTGGAATATTCAGAATCCACCCGTGCTGTTTTAGCACTTCTTGAGACAGTGCTAATCCCATCTCTAGCTGTTCTCTGGACCTCGCCCTTATTAGGAGATCGTCCAAGTATGGGATAATTAATACGCCTTTTCTTCGAAGAAGAATCATCATCTCGGCCATTACCTTTGTAAAGATCCGAGGTGCCGTGGACAATCCGAACGGCAGCGTCTGAAACTGATAGTGACAGTTTTGTACAACGAACCTGAGGTACCCCTGGTGTGAGGGGTAAATTGGAACGTGGAGATACGCATCCTTGATGTCCAAGGATACCATAAAGTTCCCCTCTTCCAGGTTCGCTATCACTGCTCTGAGTGACTCCATTTTGAACTTGAACTTCTTTATGTACAGGTTCAAGGACTTCAGATTTAGAATAGGCCTTACCGAGCCATCCGGCTTCGGTACCACAAAAAGAGTGGAATAATACCCCTTCCCTTGTTGCAGAAGAGGTACCTTGACTATCACCTGCTGAGAGTACAGCTTGTGAATGGCTTCCAACACCGTCTCCCTTTCGGAGGGGGACGTTGGTAAAGCAGACCTCAGGAAACGGCGAGGTGGATCTGTCTCTAATTCCAACCTGTATCCCTGAGATATTATCTGCAGGATCCAGGGATCTACTTGCGAGTGAGCCCACTGCGCGCTGTAATTTTTGAGACGACCGCCCACCGTCCCCGAGTCCGCTTGAGAAGCCCCAGCGTCATGCTGAGGCTTTTGTAGAAGCCGGGGAGGGCTTCTGATCCTGGGAAGGAGCTGCGTGTTGCTGTCTCTTCCCTCGACCTTTGCCTCGTGGCAAATATGAATAGCCCTTTGCTCTCTTATTTTTAAAGGAACGAAAGGGCTGCGGTTGAAAAGTCGGTGCCTTTTTCTGTTGGGGAGTGACTTGAGGTAGAAAGGTGGATTTCCCGGCTGTAGCCGTGGCCACCAAATCTGATAGACCGACTCCAAATAACTCCTCCCCCTTATACGGCAAAACTTCCATATGCCGTTTTGAATCCGCATCGCCTGTCCACTGTCGCGTCCATAAAGCTCTTCTGGCCGAAATGGACATAGCACTTACCCGTGATGCCAGTGTGCATATATCCCTCTGTGCATCACGCATATAAAGAAATGCATCCTTTATTTGTTCTAACGACAGTAGAATATTGTCCCTGTCCAGGGTATCAATATTTTCAATCAGGGATTCTGACCAAACTACCCCCGCACTGCCCATCCAGGCAGTTGCTACAGCTGGTCGTAGTATAACACCTGCATGTGTGTATATACTTTTTTGGATATTTTCCATCCTCCTATCTGATGGATCTTTAAGTGCGGCCGTCTCAGGAGAGGGTAACGCCACTTGTTTAGATAAGCGTGTTAGCGCCTTGTCCACCCTAGGAGGTGTTTCCCAGCGCTCCCTAACCTCTGGCGGGAAAGGGTATAATGCCAATAATTTCTTTGAAATTATCAGCTTTTTATCAGGGGCAACCCACGCTTCATTACACACGTCATTTAGTTCTTCTGATTCAGGAAAAACTATAGGTAGTTTTTTCATACCCCACATAATACCCTGTTTAGTGGTACCTGTAGTATCAGCTAAATGTAACGCCTCCTTCATTGCCAAAATCATATAACGTGTGGCCCTACTGGAAAATACGGTTGATTCGTCACCGTCACCACTGGAGTCATCGCCTGTGTCTGGGTCTGTGTCGACCGACTGAGGCAAAGGGCGTTTCACAGCCCCTGACGGTGTTTGAGTCGCCTGGACAGGCACTAATTGATTGTCCGGCCGTCTCATGTCGTCAAACGACTGCTTTAGCGTGTTGACACTATCCCGTAGTTCCATAAATAAAGGCATCCATTCTGGTGTCGACCCCCTAGGAGGTGACATCCCCATATTTGGCAATTGCTCCGCCTCCACACCAATATCGTCCTCATACATGTCGACACACACGTACCGACACACAGCAGACACACAGGGAATGCTCCTAATGAAGACAGGACCCACTAGCCCTTTGGGGAGACAGAGGGAGAGTTTGCCAGCACACACCAAAAGCGCTATATATATATCAGGGATAGCCTTATAATAAGTGCTCCCCTATAGCTGCTTTGTTATATAAAAATATCGCCATAAATTTGCCCCCCCTCTCTGTTTTACCCTGTTTCTGTAGTGCAGTGCAGGGGAGAGACCTGGGAGCCGTCCTGACCAGCGGAGCTGTGAGAGGAAATGGCGCCGTGTGCTGAGGAGATAGGCCCCGCCCCTTTTCCGGCGGGCTCGTCTCCCGCTATTTTGAGAAATCAGGCAGGGGTTAAATATCTCCATATAGCCTCTAGGGCTATATGTGAGGTATTTTTAGCCTTTATAGGTACTCATTTTGCCTCCCAGGGCGCCCCCCTCCCAGCGCCCTGCACCCTCAGTGACTGCCGTGTGAAGTGTGCTGAGAGGAAAATGGCGCACAGCTGCAGTGCTGTGCGCTACCTTTAGAAGACTGCAGGAGTCTTCAGCCGCCGATTCTGGACCTCTTCTGTCTTCAGCATCTGCAAGGGGGCCGGCGGCGCGGCTCCGGTGACCATCCAGGCTGTACCTGTGATCGTCCCTCTGGAGCTTGATGTCCAGTAGCCAAGAAGCCAATCCATCCTGCACGCAGGTGAGTTGACTCCTTCTCCCCTCAGTCCCTCGCTGCAGTGATCCTGTTGCCAGCAGGAATCACTGTAACATAAAAAACCTAGCTAAACTTTTTCTAAGCAGCTCTTTAGGAGAGCCACCTAGATTGCACCCTTCTCGGCCGGGCACAAAAATCTAACTGGAGTCTGGAGGAGGGTCATAGGGGGAGGAGCCAGTGCACACCACCTGATCGGAAAAGCTTTACTTTTTGTGCCCTGTCTCCTGCGGAGCCGCTATTCCCCATGGTCCTTTCAGGAACCCCAGCATCCACTAGGACGATAGAGAAATTGGGGAGGGGGTATGTATAATGTAATGTGCTGGGTGTAATATGGGGGAGGGGTGTGTGTATAATGTAATGTGCTGGGTGTAATATGGGGGAGGGGTGTGTGTATAATGTAATGTGCTGGGTGTAATATGGGGGAGGGGTGTGTGTATAATGTAATGTGCTGGGTGTAATATGGGGAAGGGGGTGTGTATGTATAATGTAATGTGCTGGGTGTAATATGGGGGAGGTGGTGTGTGTATAATGTTATGTGCTGGGAGTAATATGGGGGAGGGGGATGTGTATAATGCAGGGTTGCCTACCCTGAAACTACCCTCCTGTTGCCCCGCTAAACCACCGGGTCCTCCTGCTTTTTCTGTGCTGCCCGCAGAAAATGCGGACCGCGCATGTGTGAGTCACGGATGGCAGGGGGCGGAGCCTGCGCGGTGACGCCATTATCTGAATGTCCTTTTTATTTAAATGCCGAGATCCGCTCCCTACAACCCCGCCCACTGTGGCTCATTTAAATAACATGCTGCCCACATCATGAGTCGTCTGTGCAGGCCACGCCCCCGGCATTCCTGATCACGCATGTGCAAATTGCATTTTCGGGCGAGTCTAGCCAGGTGCGGGCCTGCATGGATGACGTCATGATGTGGGCGGCATGTTATTTAAAGACCGGTCACTGCAGGGGTAATTAATGTATGGTGAGATCCAGGAGAGATGTGGGAAGGTGTGAGAGTGAGATCTGAGAGCGGGGTTAGGGTGTGAGAGATGGGTGAGGGTGGGATCTGGGAGCTTGGTGAGGATGAGATGGAGGAACAGGGTGAGGGTGTAATCATGGAGCTGTGTGGTGACTGGGCTGGTGGTGTCTCAATAAGGTTCTGGGTAGTGGTGGCTGCATAGGAAAGAAGATGACTGGTGTCTCCAGCGCAGACTTGCCTACCCTCCTGCATTCAGCAGGAGGCTCACGTTTTTTACATGAGCCTCCAGCTGCCCTGGAAATCTTCCGGGTTCTCCCGGTTTTTCAATAGCTAGTGAAAGTACGGACTGTGCATGCGCCAGTCCGGAAGTGCCGGGGGAGGAGCCTGCTCGGGAGACGTCATGATGGGCGATGTCCTGTTACTCAAATGCCGGCCACCGCAGGGTTATGTGTAGCGGTGGCCGCATAGCAGTTCGCAGCAGCAGGGGAGTCCGTCTTTGCACCACAGAAGCAACGGCAACAGTGGCAGTGACGGCGGTCCCATCAGCAGCAGCACAGCAGTGGTGGCCTCTTTGAAATATAAGGTAAATAAACCTTTGGTGTGGCTGGGCTGCGGAGGGCAGGGCATGACAGGGCTTGGCTGGAGACAAAGAACATAGTGGGTGCTGAGTTTAAACTCCGCAGGTTACCAGCATTAGTCCCTTTGTTATTGTCCAATGACCTGCAAGTCCAAGTTGTCTAACATTTATCTCAGGGGGAGCACTGCTAGTGTCATAGTGTCAGTATTATAGGGATAGGGTCAGTGTCATAGTATAGAGTCAGTATTATAGGGATAGGGTCAGTGTCATAGTATAGGATCAGTATTATAGGGATAGGGTCAGTGTCATAGTATAGGGTCAGTATTATAGGGATAGGGTCAGAGTTATAGTATAGGGTTGTAGGGATAGGGTCAGAGTTATAGTATGAGGTCAGTGTTATAGGGATAGGGTCAGCGTTATAAGGATAGGGTCAGCGTTATAAGGATAGGGTCAGCGTTATAAGGATAGGGTCAGTGTTATAAGGATAGGGTCAGAGTTACAGGAATAGGGTCAGAGTTATAGTATGAGGTCAGAGTTATAGGGATAGGGTCAGTGTTATATGGATTAGGGTCAGGCTTGTCATGTTTTAGCAGGTCTGTTGTAAAAGCTAGGTTTAAATGCTGCCCCCTAAAAATCCATGTTTTAAGGATAGTCCTGCTTGAGCACAGGTGACCTTATAGGGGTTTTGTTTTTAGAGCAAATGTGATGTCATGCTCTGTTTTCATGAATATCCCTAAATATTGCTTGTTATGTCACCCCCTGCATCCATTTTATGTCAAATTGCTTTCCAATGGTTGTGTAGACTGATATGTTTACATTTTAAATGCTGGTGTGTTTTTGTTTTTTGTCTTTTTTATTATTATTTATTTCCAGTTATTGATACAGCGCTGGCCGTGCCCCCACTGTGCCGAAAATTGGAGACGTGGCTCACGATCGCGTCATCCACGTGAGGCCGTGGCTCTTTTCAAAAGACCACGCTCCCTTTTCGCCGCACCAGAAATCCCCCCTTCTATAATCCAAATGTTGGGAGGTATGGTACCATGACAAAACGCACACCAGCACGGGGAGCATATACAAACTCCACACAGTTAGGGTCATGGTAGGAATCAAACCCCTGTCCTCAGTGCTGTGAGGCAGCAATGCTAACCATTACATTGTCCATGATGCTCATTTTGAGGGTCGTTTGACATTGTTTAGGCTTGTCATGTGTTAGTAGGTCTGTTGTAAATGCTACAGTAGTTTTACTGTAATTGTTGCCCCCTGAAAATCCATGTTTTATGGCTATTGTGTCTCATATGGAGGCGGACATTTTGGGTGAGACAAAACAATTAAAATTTTATTTCCCCTATAGTCACCGGAGTGAGTGCCTGCCACTGAGGGACACACCCCTTAGGGGCAATAGATACGCCCATAGGTGGAGCTAGGCACACCCTTTGGGTGGAGCATGACACACTGCATCCTGCTTACACCTACTGTACAATCTCCCTGAAACTAGTTTTGAAAAGTAGGCAAGTATGCCCCAAGATTAAATCCTATTGGTTGGTTATGATGCTGTAAGAGTGTGGCCGTGCGGTGTAGTGCCTGCTGCCGTGCAGGTGTGACTCACTTCTTACCGCTAGTTCTCCTCAGCTTCCGGCCACGGAACCTCTTCAAACCGGGGACCACTCCAGTAACCTTGACGCGTCGATTCCGCCTTAACGACCAGACGGCTAGAGGAAGAGAAACACTGGTCACCAAGTATCAACTCTTTCCGCGGCGAGGAAGAGGACACACGGGGATGGCCGCGACCTTCACCGACTAGGTGAATGTTATCACTGGCCCTAAGGCCTCAGCCACCCAATTGTCACCTATTTGGCACTTGCGCACCAGGTGAAAGCGAGCCTCACTAGGCCTAGCGAGGACTCTCGAATCGGCACCCAACACAGACCAAGACAAACACACAGAGGGGTATACTCACACGGCCAAACTTGTCACCTTGCCTGTCGCGGGTCTCTGCTCCTGAAGAGAAATTGACAGCAGCCTCCCTACAAACTAGCGAATAGGCTAAACAACGAAACTGGCCTATTCTACTATGAAACTCTGAACAAATATAACTTGGCTAAACGGCTGCCACTGTCCTCAGCTAGCAGAGCATATACATTCAAGGAGACAACAGTTGTGACATACGACAGTGTGAGTTACCTTCACGCTGGTGTATTGAAGATCCTGCACGTCATGCCGACTAATCAATGCCTGTACTATACCCCCAGGCGCATGCGCAAATTGGGCGTCCTGTTGTGGACAGCCGTCCACTTCAGGTTTACGGGATGGTAGGGTATGTGGGGGCGGGACCTTCTCTCCACAACCTTCCCTGTCCCAAACGGAGAACAGAATGTGTGGGTCAGTCAGCCCTTCACTCCCAACCACAGGCCTCGAGCGAGCTACTGTACAGCCCACTCGCTGTGGGGACCAAGCCGGAAGGGCTCTGTACTATGCGTTCCCAACCGCGAAGACCCTATTATGCACCTGAGTCGGGGGAGTTCTGACGCTGCCCTGTATTGAGCCCAGACCTAATGCCTCCTGACAATGGAAATGTAATCTGGGCCTAATGCCAAGATTACTAATTCTGATTTCTCTAACGTCCTAAGTGGATGCTGGGGACTCCGTAAGGACCATGGGGATTAGCGGCTCCGCAGGAGACTGGGCACAACTATAAAGAAAGCTTTTAGACTACTGGTGTGCACTGGCTCCTCCCACTAAGACCCTCCTCCAGACTTCAGTTAGATTCTTGTGCCCGGCTGAGCTGGATGCACACTAGGGGCTCTCCTGAGCTCCTAGAAAGAAAGTATATTTAGGTTTTTTATTTTACAGTGAGATCTGCTGGCAACAGACACTGCAGCGAGGGACTAAGGGGAGAAGTAGCGAACCTACCTAACTGGTGGTAGTTTGGGCTTCTTAGGCTACTGGACACCATTAGCTCCAGAGGGATCGACCGCAGGACCCGACCTTGGTGTTCGTTCCCGGAGCCGCGCTGCCGTCCCCCTTACAGAGCCAGAAGCAACGAAGAGGTCCGGAAAATCGGCAGCAGAAGACTTCGGTCTTCACCAAGGTAGCGCACAGCACTGCAGCTGTGCGCCATTGCTCCTCATGTACACCTCACACTCCGGTCACTGATGGGTGCAGGGCGCTGGGGGGGGCGCCCTGAGGGCAATATATGACACCTTGGCTGGCAAATATACATCATATATAGTCCTAGAGGCTATATAGATGTAAAATTACCCCTGCCAGTATTCCAGAAAAAGCGGGAGAAAGTCAGCCGAAAAGGGGGCGGGGCTTCTCCCTCAGCACACTGGCGCCATTTTTCCCTCACAGTTCCGCTGGAAGGAAGCTCCCTGGCTCTCCCCTGCAGTCTGAACACTACAGAAGGGTAAAAAAGGGAGGGGGGGGGCACTAAATTTAGGCGCAGTATAGATAATATATATATATATATATATATGATATATATATAAAAAAGCAGCTATAAGGGAAAACACTCATTGATAGTGGGATCCCTGTGTTATATAGCGCTCTGGTGTGTGCTGGCATACTCTCTCTCTGTCTCCCCAAAGGGCTTTGTGGGGTCCTGTCCTCTGTCAGAGCATTCCCTGTGTGTTTGCGGTGTGTCGGTACGGCTGTGTCGACATTTTTGATGAGGAGGCTTATGTGGAGGCGGAACAAATGCCTGTAAACGTGATGTCACCCCCTGCGGGGTCGACACCTGAGTGGATGGTGCTGTGGAAGGACTTACGCGACAGTGTCGACTCCTTGCATAAAAGGTTTGACGACATACCTAATGTGGGACAGCCGGCTTCTCAGCCTGTGCCTGCCCAGGCGTCTCAAAAGCCATCGGGGCTCTAAAACGCCCGCTACCTCAGATGGCTGACACAGATGTCGACACGGATACTGATTCCAGTGTCGACGACGATGAGACTAATGTAACTTCCAGTAGGGCCACACGTTACATGATTGAGGCAATGAAAAATGTGTTGCACATTTCTGGTGTTACCCCCGGTACCACAAAAAAGGGTATAATGTTTGGAGAGAAAAAACTACCAGTAGCTTTTCCTCCATCTGAAGAGTTAAATGAAGTGTGTGAAGAAGCGTGGGCTTCCCCTGATAAAAAGCTGGTAATTTCTAAGAGGTTACTAATGGCGTACCCTTTCCCGCCAGAGGATAGGTCACGCTGGGAAACATCCCCTAGGGTGGATAAAGCGCTCACACGCTTGTCAAAGAAGGTGGCACTACCGTCTCCGGATACGGCCGCCCTGAAGGAATCTGCTGATAGAAAGCAGGAGGCTATCCTGAAATCTATATATACACACACAGGTGTTATACTGAGACCGGCTATTGCTTCAGCCTGGATGTGCAGTGCTGCTGCTGCGTGGTCAGATTCCCTGTCAGAAAATATAGATACCCTAGACAGGGACACTATATTGCTAAACGTAGAGCATATAAAAGACGCACTTTTATACATGAGGGATGCACAGAGGGATATTTGCCGGCTGGCATCCAAAATTAGTGCAATGTCCATTTCTGCCAGGAGAGGGTTATGGACTCGGCAGTGGACAGGAGATGCAGATTCCAAATGACACATGGAAGTTCTGCCTTATTAGGGTGAGGAGTTGTTCGGGGATGGTCTCTCGGACCTCGTTTCCACAGCAACAGCTGGGAAGTCTACATTTTTACCCCATGTTCCCTCACAACCAAAGAAAGCACCGTATTATCAGGTACAGTCCTTTCGGCCCAATAGGAGCAAGCGGGTTAAAGGCGCGTCCTTTCTGCCCAGAGGCAGAGGTAGGGGAAAGAAGCTGCAGCATACAGCCAGTTCCCAGGAGCAAAAGTCCTCCCCCGCTTCCTCTAAGTCCACAGCATGACGATGGGGCTTCACAGGCGGAGCCAGGTACGGTGGGGGCCCGTCTCAAAAACTTCAGCAATCAGTGTGCTCGCTCACGGGTGGATCCCTGGATCCTTCAAGTAGTATCTCAGGGGTACAAGCTGGAATTCGAGACGTCTCCCCCCCGCCGTTTCCTCAAATCTGCCTTGCCAACCACTCCCTCAGGCAGGGAGGCAGTGTTACAGGCAATTCACAAGCTGTATTCACAACAAGTGATAGTAAAGGTGCCCCTACTTCAACAAGGAAGGGGTTACTATTCCACAATGTTTGTGGTACCGAAACCGGACGGTTCGGTGAGACCCATTTTAAATTTGAAATCCTTGAATACATATATAAAAAAATTCAAGTTCAAGATGGAATCGCTCAGGGCGGTTATTGCAAGCCTGGACGAGGGGGATTACATGGTATCACTGGACATCAAGGATGCTTACCTAGATGTCCCCATTTACCATCCTCACCAGGAGTACCTCAGATTTGTGGTACAAGATTGTCATTACCAATTCCAGACGTTGCCGTTCGGTCTATCCACGGCTCCGAGGGTCTTTACCAAGGTAATGGCCGAAATGATGATACTCCTTCGAAAGAAGGGAGTTTTAATTATCCCGTACTTGGACGATCTCCTGATAAAGGCGAGGACCAGAGAGCAGTTGTTGGTAGGGGTAGCACTATCTCGGGAAGTGCTACAACAGCACGGCTGGATTCTAAACATTCCAAAGTCACAGCTGGTCCCTACGACACGTCTGCTGTTCCTAGGGATGGTTCTGGACACAGAACAGAGAAAAGTGTTTCTCCCGGAGGAGAAGGCCAAGGAGCTGTCATCTCTAGTCAGAGGCCTCCTAAAGCCAAAACAGGTGTCGGTGCATCACTGCACGCGGATCCTGGGAAAAATGGTAGCTTCCTACGAAGCGATTCCATTCGGCAGGTTTCATGCAAGAACCTTTCAGTGGGACCTGTTGGACAAGTGGTCCGGATCGCATCTTCAGATGCATCGTCTGATAACCCTGTCTCCGAGGACAAGGGTGTCTCTGCTGTGGTGGCTGCAGAGTGCTCATCTTCAAGAGGGCCGCAGATTCGGCATACAGGACTGGGTTCTGGTGACCACGGATGCCAGCCTTTGAGGCTGGGGAGCAGTCACACAGGGAAGAAACTTCCAAGGACTATGGTCAAGTCAGGAGACTTCCCTGCACATAAATATTCTGGAACTGAGGGCCATTTACAATGCCCTAAGTCAGGCAAAACCCCTGCTTCAAAACCAGCCGGTACTGATCCAGTCAGACAACATCACGGCGGTCGCCCATGTAAATCGACAGCGCGGCACGAGAAGCAGGACGGCAATGGCAGAAGCCACAAGGATTCTCCGATGGGCGGAAAATCACGTGTTAGCACTGTCAGCAGTGTTCATTCCGGGAGTGGACAACTGGGAAGCAGACTTCCTCAGCAGGCACGACCTCCACCCGGGAGAGTGGGGACTTCATCCAGAAGTCTTTCAAATGATTGTAAACCGGTGGAAAAAGCCACAGGTGGACATGATGGCGTCCCGCCTAAACAAAAAGCTAGAAAAATATTGCGCCAGGTCGAGAGACCCGCAGGCGATAGCTGTGGACGCTCTAGTAACACCGTGGGTGTACCGATCGGTTTATGTGTTCCCTCCTCTTCCTCTCATACCAAAGGTATTGAGGATAATAAGGAGAAGAGGAGTAAGAACTATGGGGGTAATTCCAAGTTGATCGCAGCAGGAAATTTTTTAGCAGTTGGGCAAAACCATGTGCACAGCAGGTGTGGCAGATATAACATGTGCAGAAAGAGTTAGATTTGGGTGGGTTATATTATTTCTGTGCAGGGTAAATACTGGCTGCTTTATTTTTACACTGCAAATTAGATTGCAGATTGAACACACCACACCCAAATCTAACTCTCTCTGCACATGTTATATCTGCCTCCCCTGCAGTGCACATGGTTTTGGCCAATTGCTAACAGAATTCCTGCTGCGATCAACTTGGAATTACCCCCTATACTCATTGTTCCGGATTGGCCAAGAAGAGCTTGGTACCCGGAACTTCAAGAAATGATGTCAGAGGACCCATGGCCTCTACCGCTCAGACAAGACCTGCTGCAGCAGGGGCCCTGTCTGTTCCAAGACTTACCGCGGCTGCGTTTGACGGCATGGCGGTTGAACACCGGATCCTGAAGGAAAAGGGCATTCCGGAGGAAGTCATTCCTACGCTGATTAAAGCTAGGAAAGAAGTAACCGCAAACCATTATCACCGCATATGGCGAAAATATGTTGCGTGGTGTGAGGCTAGGAAGGCCCCAACGGAGGAATTTCAGCTGGGCCGTTTCCTGCACTTCCTACAGTCAGGGGTGACTATGGGCCCTAAATTGGGTTCCATTAAGGTCCAGATTTCGGCTCTATCGATTTTCTTCCAGAGAGAACTGGCTTCACTACCTGAAGTTCAGACTTTTGTTAAGGGAGTGCTGCATATTCGGCCCCCTTTTGTGCCTCCAGTGGCACCTTGGGATCTCAACGTGGTGTTGGATTTCCTAAAGTCACATTGGTTTGAGCCACTGAAAACCGTGGATTTGAAATATCTCACGTGGAAAGTGGTCATGTTGTTGGCCTTGGCTTCGGCCAGGCGTGTATCAGAATTGGCGGTTTTGTCATGTAAAAGCCCTTATCTGATTTTCCATATGGATAGGGCAGAATTGAGGACTCGTCTCCAGTTTCTCCCCAAAGTGGTATCCGCTTTTCATCTGAACCAACCTATCGTGGTGCCTGCGGCTACAAATGACTTGGAGTCTTCCAAGTTGTTGGATGTAGTCAGGGCCCTAAAAATCTATGTTTCCAGGACAGCTGGAGTCAGAAAGACTGACTCGCTCTTTATCCTGTATGCGCCCAACAAGTTGGGTGCACCTGCTTCAAAGCAGACTATTGCTCGCTGGATCTGTAGTACGATTCAGCTTGCACATTCTGCGGCTGGACTGCCGCATCCTAAATCAGTAAAAGCCCATTCCACGAGGAAGGTGGGCTCTTCTTGGGCGGCTGCCCAAGGGGTCTCGGCTCTTTAACTTTGCCGAGCAGCTACTTGGTCGGGGTCAAACACGTTTGCTAAATTCTACAAGTTTGACACCCTGGCTGAGGAGGACCTTGAGTTTGCTCATTCGGTGCTGCAGAGTCATCCGCACTCTCCAGCCCGTTTGGGAGCTTTGGTATAATCCCCATGGTCCTTACGGAGTCCCCAGCATCCACTTAGGACGTTAGAGAAAATAAGAATTTACTCACCGGTAATTCTATTTCTCATAGTCCGTAGTGGATGCTGGGCGCCCATCCCAAGTGCGGATTGTCTGCAATACTTGTATATAGTTATTGCTTAACTAAAGGGTTATTGTTGAGCCATCTGTTGAGAGGCTCAGTTGTTATCATACTGTTAACTGGGTATTGTATCACGAGTTATACGGTGTGATTGGTGTGGCTGGTATGAGTCTTACCCGGGATTCAAAATCCTTCCTTATTGTGTCAGCTCTTCCGGGCACAGTATCCTAACTGAAGTCTGGAGGAGGGTCTTAGTGGGAGGAGCCAGTGCACACCAGTAGTCTAAAAGCTTTCTTTATAGTTGTGCCCAGTCTCCTGCAGAGCCGCTAATCCCCATGGTCCTTACGGAGTCCCCAGCATCCACTACGGACTATGAGAAATAGAATTACCGGTGAGTAAATTCCTATTTTAGCCCCTCCTTTTTGTGCTACTATCTTACCCTGCCTGCCTATCGATGGGAGTGTAACCTTGGCCTAATGCCAAGATTACTATTATACATGTAGTGCCCCCCCTTCTTCTAACTGCTGCTCAGGCCTATTGCCTGTCTTTTGCCACAGGCCTAATGCCTGACAATCCCGGTGACAATCTAGGGAGGGGAAAACCTAAATGAATGAAATGAGGGCCCAAGGCCTCCTACCCGTCTCGGTGGGAGAGGCTGCAGTGGGGAGCTTCGTCAGCTCTTTTGCTTCCCTCACACCGCAGCACCTTCCGCCGGTCCTCTGCAGCTGGGCTCCGGGCTCCGCCTCTTCGGTCCTCTTGGCCACCGCCTCTTCTTTCTTCTGATGTGGGGTCTTCCTCCCCCGCCGGATCTTCTCCCGCCACCGCGTCTTCTGCCGCCGCCACTCATTCTGCTTCTTCTGGAGCTCTTCTCGGCTCCGGTGCTCAACTGAACTCCGCTGCCGCTCAGCGCCTAATATAAGATGCTGGGAGGAGGAGGAGCAATGATGCGGCAGGCTCCCATTGGTCCGCCGCGACGAGCACTGATTGACCCGCCGCGGCGGCTTCCTTTTGGACTCCAATCCGCGATCCAGGATTGGCTCGCGATTGGCGCCAAGTTCAAATCCCAGGGCGCTGATTGGAGGAACCCGGATCCTTTCAGATCCAAGCTCCTCCGTGGTCGCACCCCGTCGCCGTCCCGCCGCCTGCCGCACCCCGACGCGGAGACCAGCCGCCTGCCTCACATTGCAGTCTTGTCCTTTGACCTATTATAAGGACTTGTTTTTTTCAGTGTTCAGTCGCAGCCAACTGGCACTCATCTACTCCTGCAACAATATCTTGGTAATCTGCTGCTCCTATAATTATTTACAAGGGCTGAATTAATGCTAGTGATTTTAACCAACCTGTTGCATCCCATGGTTCAAACTTTGTTTCCTAGCAATGATGCAGTTTTTCAGAGATGTTCAGTCGTGGTTTCAGGAGCATGAAGATGAATTACAACATTTACTCCAGGCAGCAAAATCACCAGACTTTTTATTTTCAGAGAGAAGAGTGAGAAGCAGATTCCCTCCTCCATCAGCTCCCAGGCAACATGAAGATGTCCTTAATGAAGAGTTGTACAACATTCTACTAGATACCATTCAGAACTTTTGAGTCTATTTCAGAGGTTCCCAAACTCGGTCCTCAAGGCACCCTAATCAGGTTTTAAAGGTATCAATGCTTGAGCACAGGTGACTTAATTAATACCTCAGTCAGTTTAATTCAACTATCTGTGCTCAGCCATGAATATCCTTTAAACCTGGACTCCCTGACATATCTATAATAGGTGCAGTGCACTTGGTCCTCTAAGCTCAGGCGGCCCACACTGCATATGCTGCACCCATTTCTTTTATACTCTTTCAGCAGTCGGCAGCAGCAACAGATCACAAATCTCTGGGAAAATGGTGCACCGCCCATTTTCCCGGTAATTTGCACATTCGCAGTGGAGAAATTGCTGGGAAAATGGTTGACGCACATATTTTTGGAGATTTGCACAGATGAGGGCTGCACACGGGCCTCCTTCTCTCTAAAAACGCTGCCCAGACTCTTAGGGTACCTTAAGGTCCAACTTTGGAAACCACTGGACTATTTCATGAAAGATTCAAGCTATATTACAGCACCAACTCCATCTTAAAAAAAATTATGTATGTCAGAGGTTCTCAAATGCGGTCCTCAGGGCACCTCAACAGTCCAGGTTTCAAGTATATCCATGACTTAGCACAGATGGTAAATCAAATTGACTGAGGTACTAATTAAGTCACCTGTGGCCATTGGCATAGCAATCATTGGTGCAGGGGGTGTGGCTGCTACGGGGCCCGACCAGTCTTCCCAGGACCCTTCTCCCCCAGCGGGCCCCTGCACCCAGTAATGTTGCACCATGCCTGGCCTGCTGGGAGTGATTGCCATCCATGGGCCAAGCTTGTCGCTTGTACATAGCAAGTGTTGCTATGGGGCCCACACCGACATTGGGCCTAATTCAGATCTGATCGCTAGGATGCGTTTTTTGCATCCCTGCGATCAGGTAGTCGCCGCCTACAGGGGCGGGGAATGCTGTGCAGGTGTGTGATCACATGTGCAGGAGAGCTGCACAAACAGAAGTTGGTGCACTCTCTGCACAGACCAGGACTTACTCTTCCAGTGCGATGATCGGGGCCGAAGCTAACGTCAGAAACCCTCCCTTCAAACGCCTGGTCCCTCCTGCGTTTCTCTGGGCACTCCTTAAAAACGGTCAGTGCCACCCACAAACGGCCTCTTCATGTCAGTCACCTTGTGATCGCCCATGCGATTGCTTTTCTCGCACCATCCCGTTGCTGCCTGCCGATTCCTGTCGCTGCGGACCAACGCACCTGTGCATTGCGGTGCATAAGAATGCGCAGTTCAGACCTGATTGCAAGCTGTACAAAAACACAGCCTAGCGATCAGGTCTGAATTAGTCCCTTTGTTTCGTCCCTGCCTGTGACCAAGCATGGATATATTAAAAGCTGGACAGTTGGGGTGCTTTGAGGACCGTGTGTGAGAACCTCTGTGCTTTCACAACCGTTTCAATTTTTCTGTCCACCCTTTGGATGCAATAACTAGATATGTTTTGTACCTTGTGCTCATAACATATGTTAAAGTTACTCTTTATTGAGAAAGCAATGAGAATGACATGTTACAGTTTTTCTCTGAGGTATAAAACACAATACCGGACGCAAAAACATTAACACCACTCCAGAGGTCCACTTCCCCTCCCAATCTCATTTTCTCTATACAATGAGACCGTTATTAAAGCACTTTTCCTCTCAACACCCCCAACTGTCTTTCCTAAAGCAGTGCTGACACATTGTGTGTGCCTGTGCGCGTCGTGATTTCCTGGTTACTCTGTTACCATGACAACAGCTGGGAGCAGTGTAATGAATAGGAATTCAGCAACACATGCCAACACATATACATTGCACGTGTGCACACATAGAGCATCACAGGCAGTCATTACACCCACACCATCCAACGACGCAGGCACATCCTGGCTGCAGCTTTCTTTTCTCACTCGTTGTATATAATAGAGGTCTTATGTTATATATAGAGGTCCTATGTTTTATATATATATATATATATATATATATATAGAGAGAGAGAGAGAGAGAGAGAGAACTTATCTTATGTAGAAGTCTTATGTTTTATATAATGGGCTTATTTTATATAACGGTCTTATATGGAAATCATATATAGACGTCGTATGTTCTGGAGAGCTCTTATCTTATTTATGAAGGTCTTGTGTTAAGAGAGGGTTTTTGATAGAGGGCTTATTTTATAGAAATGTCTTTCAATGAACCAGGACATCTTTAATGTATGGATGGGGGTAGAAGGGACGGGGAACCAGGGGATTATTGTGGTGGAGGGTGGGTTATAATTAATGATTGTGAGAGAAGGGAACCCAGGCACTGGGGACACAGACAGTTCAACCTAACGTCACCCTCCCTCTGGGAAAAAGGAAACCCTATGTGAATGTATGTGTGTGTGTTTGTGCGTGTGTGTGTGTGTTTCTTAAGGCAGGGACCGTTCCAAATGTGACAGAGGTAAAGAGACAGACTACAGAGGGGTGAGTGTAGCAGACTGCACCACCGAGGGAGGGAGGATAGAAAGAGAAGGAAGCTAGACGGGAGGCATAAGAAAAAGGAAGGTAAGAGAAAACATATACAGGTTGGATAGAAAGAGATCATGATCACAGGGAAAAGGAAAATCATTTGAGTTGATGTCGGACCAGCGTGAGTGCACATATGGAGCTGCTGAGAGGTAAGGCTGCAAGAGGAGACGCAAAATAATCACGTGCTTTGAAGAAAATAGACAAAAAGACAGATGTATGGGGAAGCAAATAAGAAATGACATAAGGCATAGAGGAAAATGATTGCAAATGACAAGGAGGTGGGGGGTGAGGAATGACAGCAGAGTGACAGCAGACGTGCTGGTGCTACGGAAGAGGGCTGCTGCTGAGAGCTACACATGCACAGGAACAAGGGGCAGTAAATCAGGTGAGGAAATGGAAGCAGAAGGGAATTCTCTCCTCGTCACTACTTAGGAGAGATAGGGACTCCCAGCTGCCCACTGCACCCCTCGCACAATCTACTGCTTTCACTGGTGCCTGCTGATTCTACAGCTTGTGGGTGGACTGTAGATGAGGTTTCTGGTGCCTGTAAGGAGCTACCAGCCTCCCCAGCGGGCATTGAATAGGATGTTGCATGTCCCTTGGAGTGTGCCACCAACATCACAAGCTGGAGCCGCAGTCGTTTATTGAGACAAGAACACAGCCCGGGGAGGCTCACATCTTCACCAGCCAAATCTGGGGGAGGGAGTTGTAGGAAGGAGGAAGACAGACTGTCAGCTCAGTGTACCAGGCTACAAAAGGCTGGCACCATTCTGTCTGCCTGTCTCCTGCAGAGCCTTGCTTCCAATCATAAGGCTACCCTACAACCTCAGGTACCAGGGAACCTCTGCAAAGGGAGGGGCAATGGGATAAGAGGTGATATCACTGGGGACACGATAAGAGGTGAGTTTCATATGTAACAGGATGAGAAAGGAGAATTACTTATGTCTTATGCATCCATGCTTTTATACATGTAGAAGAAGCTCTGCGCACACACACACACACACACACACACACACACACACACACACACACACACACGTACGTGAGTGTGTGTACAGATAGATGAAAGATTTTAAAGTTAATGACATTGTATTTAATATATGAGTGCATAGATAATTAGATATGTCTGTATGTGTATCTTCGTGTGTCCATAATATTACAGCATAAAGCCAGATTGCATCCTCACTGTGCGGTTTGTATTCTGTACATATGATGTACCTCCCTGTTGCTTGTACACTGTTGCTAACGCATGTGCTAAGGATGTTGTGTCTAATATAGGATATAAGCAGTATTCGCTGTGTGAATAAGACATGCATATTCCCATCTGTTGGAATAGGAACTAGAATTTAAAATGTAATTTTACTCAGTTTTTTATAGAATTCAGCATTCATCTTAGTGAACTGTCATTATTGGAACCAATGTATAACTATATCTTTATTCCATGGACCTTTCTATACAGAACCCTATAGCTTGTTCTAGCTTGTATGACTGTGGTTATGAACATGAAATCATAGGGCATAGTACGCATTGCACATTAGAGTTACTAGCCTTTAGCTGCATTCCGGAACTTTGAATCAACAGTGCAGCTTCTCTGCAACCATGTACAACTTAATGTGCTTTAGTATACCCTAATATGTCAGCACAAGGCTCATATCTGCACTGCAATGTAATATACATTTTCAAATAATTTATACATATTTAATACATAGTTTGCTATTAGACGTAACTAGCTGTTAGTTTTAATAAGTCACATTATTGCAAGTTGTCTTTATATAAGTTACACCTGGTTGTTATGGTTCAAAAACGACTAATGTCCAAAAATACTGTGCTGTGTACAATTCTTCCTCACTTTAAAAGTAAAAAGAAAAGTGGCAAATATTATTTACATAAAGTATATTGATTAAGTATAGTGATTAACTACTATATATATATACATATATATATATGTGTGTGTATCTATCTATATATATATATATATATATATATATATATATACCTTAACTATTGTTTCTCGTAGTTAGCACGCTTAACAAGATTATTTGCAAAATCTGATCAAACAAAATGTAGGGTTGTCTGTAAATCAAGGCCAAGATCTGTGTTGTGTAAGTAGGTCCTTAAGTCTAGACTAGTGGTTCTCAAACTCGGTCCTCAGGACCCCACACAGTGCATGTTTTGCAGGTAACCCAGCAAGTGCACAGGTGTATTAATTACTCACAGACACATTTTAAAAGGTCCACAGGTGGAGCAAATAATTTCACTTGTGATTCTGTGAGGAGACCTGCAAAACATGCACTGTGTGGGGTCCTGAGGACCGAGTTTGAGAACCTGTGGTCTAGACTGATTTATATTTAACTAGGTGAATCGTTAAATAATCAGGTGCAGTCAGTTAAATGGTAGGGACATATTACTTGAGTACATGTGAACAGATAGGTGCATTTGGCAAACATAATTCATGCATTCTGCTAATCAATACATAAACGTACTTCACTAACTTGGTTTGGGAGTTTTGTGTATGTTGAGATGAAATTGTTTTTCTTTTTTCTATACTGCTGATCTCTACATCTTTTTTTATAGCCACCTTCCCCTTAATCTGCACAGGTATGATACACTGAGTGGGTGTGGTATAGAAGATCTACAATGTCTATGTTGACAGTCTGTAGGTTGACTCCATATGCTCGACATGCATTAGGTCGACACTGACAAAAGGTCGATCCAGGAAAAGGTTGGCGGTACAAAAGGTTGACAAATGATAAAATCGACACAGAAAATGGTCGACATAAAAAAGGCCGACACAACTTTATATTTTTATTTTGTGTCGTTTTCACCGTCAGAGCACAGGGAGCCCCAATTAGTGTTCCACATCCCCTTGCATGGCTCGCTTCGCACGCCATGCTGCGGACAAGGTGCCTTGCTCAGCTGCCACTGCGCTCGCACAGGTGGAATACATACTTTTTACCGGTGGCCGGGATCCCGGCTGTCATGATCCTGACAGTGAGATCCCGGCCACCAGTATGCTGGCAGAGGGGCAAGCTCCAGTAAGCCCCTTGCAGGCTCACTGTGCTCGCCACGCTACAGGCATGGTCAGTGGCGTAAGTTCGCCCCAGTCGCCCGGAGGCATGATAAAATCTTGGTGCCCCCCCACCACTCCTATACATATAGGGATATATATACATATAGGGATATATATATATATATACACACATACGCCATATGTAGATATCTGGTACACAGGGTGAACAGTAGCAGCGTACTCAGGCGCCTTTCTAAATAGTATAGATACGCACACACACACACACACCTCTTTCACTTACACACACATGCCTCTTTTCTTTGCACACACACACCTTTTTCACTTACACACACACACACATCTTTTTCACTAACTCGCACGCCTCTTTCACTTACACACGTCTCTTTCATTTACACACGCCTTTTTCACTTACACACACCTCTTTCACTAACTCACACGCCTCTTTCACGTACACACATGCCTCTTTCACTTACACACAATTACACACACACGTCACTTTCACTTACAATTACACACACACGCCACTTTCACTTACATACACACGCCACTTTCACACAATCACACACACGTGTCACTTACACACACACAAATTACACAAATGCCTCTCACTTACACACACACAATTGCACACACACCACAATTACACAAACACACACATGCCTCTTTCACTTACACACACACACACACAATTACACACACATGCCACTTTTACTTACACACATGCGTCTTTCACTTACACACACGCCACTTTCACTTACACACAGTTACACACACGTCACTTTCACACACACAATTACACAAACACACCCATGCCACTTTTACTTACACACAATTACACACACACATGCCTCTTTCACTTAAACACACAACTTTCCTTTAAAAAACACAGACACACACCTCACTTAAAAACATTCACACACATAAACACAGTGCTGCCAACATTTATTAAAGATACCCCCCCACACACACACACACACACACACAAACATACACCACACACACACACACAATGCAGCAGCTGGAGGCAGGTGGTGCCAGTGCCTACCTGTTGCTATCCCCAGGACGGAGGAAGAGAGAGCTTCAGCCGGCCAGCTCTGTTGGAAGTCCTGTGAGCAGCTGTGCGCTAGAGCTCCCCCTAGCTGCAGCCAGCTGTCAGCTGAGCTCTCGTCTCTGTGCATAGATAGGAGGAGGCAGCTGCTGCTGCTGCCGTGTCCACAGCTCCTCCGTCCACTCGTGGCGATGGATTGTCGGGTGGGAGGCAATGGAGAAGTGTCCCCCATGCAGGTCAGGAGCCCGGCGGCAGCCGACTCCATTGCCTCCCACAGTTCCGCCACTGGGCATGGTGGCTCACTGCGCTTGCCACAGGATCTATTCTCTTTCTACTGTATGGGTGTTCTGGACACCTACAGAGGGAGAAAAGCCTGTGGCGCCGGTATTTCTCCGCATGTCGGGATTCCGGCATCGGCATTGTGACATCAGGCAATAAATCACATGGATATTTGTGAATTAAAGAAGGATTACTGTGAATTAAACTAACATAAATGATGTTTGGACATACTACCAATCAGCACACAGACCCCTGTTTATTAATATGTGTCAATAACACAGATTTTCTGTTGCCGCAATTTATTAACAAAATATTACAAGTATCATTCATCTACCTGGCTGTAGTTGCTGGCTGCGGTTAAGAGAAGTTCTAGACTAGTCTTAGTGAATCTGCACATGCTTGACTCAGCCTATGGGGGAATGCAATTAGACCACTATTTGTAAGTAATTTACTGCGATCTGACTTTTTATGGATATCACCAAAAAATGACTGTGAAAGGTGGCTTATCGCAGGCACGCTCTGGCGATTCAACCTATCCTATTGCAAAGATGCAAAAACGGGATACTTTCAATAATTCTAGCTGTCAAAACCAGTGCAAAGGGTAGGAGAAAATAGAGAAATCTGCCTGTACACCAAAAAAGCCAAACTAATATAGGAGAACAGTATAGCAGTCTATTAGTGGTCATAATAAAATATGTGGGGTACTTAAATTTGGTCAAATGGCTGTTATATGCATTTTTCTAAAAAAGTGGAAAATTATAGAAAGAAAGGTTTTTTTAAGCAAAATAAGTGCTCAAATTAAATTGGGGTACAAATAGGTATAAGTATATACTTGGGTCATTAAAGGGACTTTAGAAAAGCTTTAAAAAACTGTTAGTTGAAAATGACCAATTTGGACAAAATCCATGTACAGTATGTAGTGACCTAAATGACCAGAGTCAGACTGTAATTAAACGCAACTGTGTTTATGCTGAGATAAGAGGAGAATAATGAGCAGAGGGCCTAATGAAAGTGTGGCAATGCACTTCTCAGTTATACAAATATTATTACAAACAATCCTCTGTTTACAGATTTATGTATTCATTAACAGTTAATTATACAGCGTGCACACATAGTACGCAGTGATTTAAGGGCATATTTATCACAATCCACATTTTCAATTCATAGAATGTGATAAATATCTTTCACCAAATTCACAATGTGGTTAATTAATTAATATTTTCATGCAAATTGACTACAATCCTCTTGTCAGGAGACACCTAAAGGCCCATACACACTTGCCGATAAAATGAGCGACGTTGCTAATTTTATCGGCAAGTGTGTATACCGCCAGCGACGACCGATGCGCAGCCCCGTGGGTCGGTAACGATCGTCGCTGTCGGCAGTGCATGCATGCTCGATCTGGACTGTTGTCCAGGAGCTGCATGCAAGGCCGGCGGAGGCGTGACGTCACTGAGCGATATGAGCGGTCATATCGCTCAGTGTGTACAGGCGGACGCCGACCGGCCGGTCCGGGAGGGGAAACACTAGACGACGTCGCTCACAGAGCGACATCGTCTAATGTGTATGGACCTTAAGAACCCATCCTGTTGAAGAGCTGGAAGCAGTACTATAGCGTAACTACTTGGTTCCTGTCCCCGGCAGCCAGTGTACATGTGCGACCATCAGCCAATGCATGCATCACCGGGGGTCAATGGAGAGAGTGCTTCCCCGATAACCGTAATCCGCGATAAGCGTAATCCCCGATAAGTGCCAGCATCGGGGGATAAGCACTGTCTTATCATGCCTAATTGGATAGCCCCTGCCGATACAATTACCGTGGGTAATTCAATACCCCCCATAGGATTGTATCTTCTGATAACTAGGAAGACAGGAAAAAATTGTTACAGCATTTTAAACCTATTCAAATGTTTCCAGGATATTTATTAGTGGTGGCAGTGGAACCTGAAAAGTTATTTGTTTGTCACTGCACGGAGATATCATGAAGATCTTTCTTAATAGCAGTTACCGCATGATTATAGCTTTAAAATTAGACCCCTAGCAGAGGCGTCACTAGGGTTGGTGTCACCCGATGTTGTAACTCATGGTGTCACCCCCCCCCCCCTCCCCCATGGACATCCTCTTGTATCAGTCCATACACAAACCCTGAGAACAGGGGCAAGTGGTAGGGTGTTCAGTGCCCCCTGCAAATGACACATTTGTGCCTTCCCTGCATACGTAACCAAGGGACAGTGCGAGCCAAAGACACGCACAGCATGAAGGGGTGTGGCCTAACAAGGTAGGGACGTGGCCAACAACAGTACCCCCAATTCAAATTACGCCACACAGTAGCACAATCTTATTCACATTACACTGCACGTGGTGCCCAAGATTCATATTGCCCACATAGTAGTGTCCAAGGCAGTGGCGTAACTTCCTCCCAGTTGCCCGGAGGCAAGATAAATGTTGATGCCCCCCCCCCCCCCCCTCCAGACTCCTGATGTAGTGGGTTTTTTTTAAAGAATATTGAGTATTAGGTTTCTTACATGGCAGAGACCTTTCACAAATGCATTTTCAACAGTTTCATATTATTATGACATGATGTAAGTTTTTCCAAATTGCACATGTAGCACAAAAAATAAGAATTTACTTACCGATAATTCTATTTCTCGTAGTCCGTAGTGGATGCTGGGAACTCCGTAAGGTCCATGGGGAATAGCGGCTCCGCAGGAGACAGGGCACATCTAAAGAAAGCTTTAGGATCACCTGGTGTGCACTGGCTCCTCCCCCTATGACCCTCCTCCAAGCCTCAGTTAGGATACTGTGCCCGGACGAGCGTACACAATAAGGAAGGATTTTGAATCCCGGGTAAGACTCATACCAGCCACACCAATCACACTGTACAACTTGTGATCTGAACCAAGTTAACAGCATGATAATAGAGAAGCCTCTCGAAAAGATGGCTCACTACAACAATAACCCGAATTTTTTGGTAACAATAATTATGTACCAGTATTGCAGACAATCCGCACTTGGGATGGGCGCCCAGCATCCACTACGGACTACGAGAAATAGAATTATCGGTAAGTAAATTCTTATTTTCTCTGACGTCCTAGTGGATGCTGGGAACTCCGTAAGGACCATGGGGATTATACCAAAGCTCCCAAACGGGCGGGAGAGTGCGGATGACTCTGCAGCCCCCAATGAGAGAACTCCCGGTCCTCCTCAGCCAGGGTATCAAATTTGTAGAATTTTACAAACGTATTTGCTCCTGACCAAGTAACTGCTCGGCAAAGTTGTAAAGCCGAGACCCCTCGGGCAGCTGCCCAAGATGAGCCCACCTTCCTTGTGGAGTGGGCATTTACAGATTTTTGGCTGTGGCAGGCCTGCCACAGAATGTGCAAGCTGAATTGTACTACAAATCCAACGAGCAATAGTCTGCTTAGAAGCAGGAGCACCCAGCTAGTTGGGTGCATAGAGGATAAACAGCGAGTCAGATTTCCTGACTCCAGCCGTCCTGGAAACATATATTTTCCGGGTCCTGACAACGTCTAGCAACTTGGAGTCCTCCAAGTCCCTAGTAGCCGCAGGCACCACAATAGGTTTGGTTCAGGTGAACGCTGAAACCACCTTAGGGAGAAACTGAGGACGAGTCCTCAATTCCGCCCTGTCCGAATGGAAAATCAGATAAGGGCTTTTACAGGATAAAGCCACCAATTCTGACACGCGCCTGGCCCAGGCCAGAGCCAACAGCATGACCACTTTTTCTGTGAGATATTTTAACTCCACAGATTTAAGTGTGTCAAACCAATGTGACTTTTGGAACCCAAAAACCACCTGGAGATCCCAAAAGTGCCACTAAAGGCACAAAAGGAGGCTGTATATGCAGTACCCCTTTAACAAATGTCTGAACTTCAGGGACTGAAGCTAGTTCTTTTTTGGAAGAAAATTGACAGAGCCGAAATTTGAACCTTAATGGACCCCAATTTCAGGCCCATAGATACTCCTGTTTGCAGGAAATGTAGGAATCGACCCAGTTGAATTTCCTCCGTCGAGCCTTACTGGCCTCGCACCACGCAACATATTTTCGCCAAATGCGGTGATAATGTTTTGCGGTTACATCCTTCCTGGCTTTGATCAGGATAGGGATGACTTCATCCGGAATGCCTTTTTCCTTCAGGATCCGGCGTTCAACCGCCATGCCGTCAACGCAGCCGCGGTAAATCTTGGAACAGACAAGGTCCTTGCTGGAGCAGGTCCCTTCTTAGAGGTAGAGGCTACGGATCCTCCGTGAGCATCTCTTGAAGTTCCGGTTACCAATTCCTTCTTGGCCAATCCGGAGCCACTAATATAGTGCTTACTCCTCTCCATCTTATCAATCTCAGTACCTTGGGTATGAGAGGCAGAGGAGGGAACCCATACACTGATTGGTACACCCACGGTGTTACCAGAGCATCTACAGCTATTGCCTGAGGGTCCCTTGACGTGGCGCAATACCTGTCGAGTTTTTCCCAACGGTTTATAATCATGTGGAAGACTTCTGGGTGAAGTCCTTACTCTCCCGGGTGGAGGTCGTGCTGAGGAAAACTGCTTCCCAGTTGTCCACTCCCGGAATGAAAACTGCTGACAGTGCTATCACATGGTTTTTCGCCCCGCGAAGAATCCTTGCAGCTTCTGCCATTGCCCTCCTGCTTCTTGTGGCACCCTGTCTGTTTACGTGGGTGACTGCCGTAATGTTGTCCGACTGGATCAACACCGGCTGACCTTGAAGCAGAGGTCTTGCTAAGCTTAGAGCATTGTAAATGGCCCTTAGCTTCAGGACATTTATGTGAAGTGATGTCTCCAGGCTTGACCATAAGCCCTGGATATTCCTTCCCTGTGTGACTGCTCCCCAGCCTCGCAGGCTGGCATCCGTGGCCACCAGGACCCAGTCCCGCATGCCGAATCGGCGGCCCTCTAGAAGATGAGCACTCTGCAACCACCACAGGAGGGATACCCTTGTCCCTGGTGACAGGGTTATCCGCTGAAGCATCTGAAGATGCGACCCGGACCATTTGTCCAGTAGGTTCCACTGGAAAGTCTTGCGTGGAATCTGCCGAATGGGATTGCTTCGTAGGAAGCCACCCTTTTTACCCAGAACCCTTGTGCATTGATGCACTGAGACTTGGTTCGGTTTTAGGAGGTTCCTGACTAGCTCGGATAACTCCCTGGCTTTCTCCTCCGGGAGAAACACCTTCTTTCTGGACTGTGTCCAGGATCATCCCTAGGAACATAAGACAAGTCGTCGGAACCAGCTGCGATTTTGGAATATTGAGAATCCAATCGTGCTGCCGCAACACTACCTGAGGTAGTGCTACACCGATCTCCAACTGTTCCCTGGATCTCACCCTTATCAGGGAATCGTCCAAGTAAAGGATAACTAAAATTCCCTTCCTTCGAAGGAATATCATCATTACGGTCATTACTTCAGTAAAGACCCGGGGTGCCGTGGACCATCCCTACGGCAGCGTCTGAACTGATAGTGACAGTTCTGTACCATAACCTGAGATACCCTTGGTGAGAAGGGTAAATTTTGACATGAAGGTAAGCATCCTTGATGTCCCGAGACATCATGTAGTCCCCTTCTTCCAGGTTTGCAATCACTGCTCTGAGTGACTCAATTTTGAATTTGAACCTCTGTATGTAAGTGTTCAAAGATTTTAGATTTTAGATTTTAAAATCGGTCTCACCGAGCCGTCTGGCTTCGGTACCACAATAGTGTGGAATAATACCCCGTTCCCTGTTGCAGGAGGGGTACCTTAATTATCACCTGCTGGGAATACAGCTTGTGAATGGCTTCCAAAACTGCCTCCCTGTCAGCGGGAGACGTCGGTAAAACAGACTTTTGGAAACGGCGAGGGGAATACGTCTCGAATTCCAATTTGTACCCCTGAAATATTACCTGAAGGATCCAGGGGTCTACTTGCGAGTGAGCCCACTGCGCACTGAAATTCATTGAGAACGGGCCCCCACCGTGCCTGAACTTGTAAAGCCCTAGCGTCATACTGAGAGCTTGGCAGAGGCGGAAAAGGGTTTCTGTTCCTGGGAACTGGCTGATCTCTGCAGCCATTTTCCTCTCCCTCTGTCACGAGCAGAAAAGAGGAACCCTTTTGTCCGCTTGCCAACCAGGACTGCGCCTGATAATACGGCGTCTTATTTTGAGAGGCGACCTGGGGTACATCCCCCTTTTTTTTTTTTAAGGCAATACTTCCAAATGCCATTTGGAATCCGCATCACCTGACCACTTTACTGGTATAATTGGACAACGCACTTATACTTGATGCCAGTCGGCAAATATTCCGCTGTGCATCATGCATATATAGAAATGCATCTTTTAATTGCTCTATAGGCAATAATATACTGTCCTTATCTAGGATATCAAATTTCCAGTCAGGGAATCCGACCACGCCAACCCAGCACTGCACATCCAGGCTGAGGCGATTGCTGGTCGCAGTATAACACCAGTATGTGTGTAAATACATTTTAGGATACCCTCCTGCTTTCTATCAGCAGGATCCCTAAGGGCGGCCATCTCCAGAGAGGGTAGAGCCCTTGTTCTTACAAGCGTGTGAGCGCCTTATCCCCCCTAGGGGGTGTTTCCCAACGCACCCTAACCTCTGGCGGGAAAAGGTATACTGCCAATAACTTTTTAGAAATTATCAATTGTTATCGGGGGGAAACCCACGCATCATCACACACCTCATTTTATTTCTCAGATTCAGGAAAACTACAGGAAGTTTTTCCTCACCAAACATAATACCCCTTTTTTTTTTTTGGTGGTATTTATATTATCAGAAGAGTGTAAACTTTTTCCATTGCCTCAATCATGCAATGTGTGGCCCTATTGGAAATCACGGTTGTCTCTTCACCGTCGACACAGGAGTCAGTATCCGTGTCGGCGTCTGTATCTGAGGTAACGGGCGCTTTAGAGCCCCTGTATGAGACGTCTGGACATGCACAAGCTGAGTAGCCGGCTGTCTCATGTCAACCACTGTCTTTTATACAAAGCTGACACTGTCACGCAATTTCAACAGTACATCCACTCAGGTGTCGACCCCCCAGGGGGTGACAACACTATTACAGACACTCTACTCCGTCTCCTCATCATTTTTCTCCTCATACATGTCGACACAAACGTACCGACACACAGCACACACACAGGGAATGCTCTGATAGAGGACAGGACCCCACTAGCCCTTTGGGGAGACAGAGGGAGAGTTTGCCAGCACACACCAGAGCGCTATATATATACAGGGATAACCTTATATAAGTGTTTTTCCCTTTATAGCTGCTGTATTGTTTATACTGCGCCTAATTTGTGCCCCCCTCTCTTTTTTAACCCCTTTCTGTAGTGTAGTGACTGCAGGGGAGAGCCAGGGAGCTTCCCTCCAACTGAGCTGTGAGGGAAAATGGCGCCAGTGTGCTGAGGAGATAGGCTCCGCCCCTTTCTCGGCGTCCTTATCATCCGTTTTCTTGTATGTTTTGGCAGGGGTTAAATGCATCCATATAGCCCAGGAGTTATATGTGATGCATTTATTTTAGCCATAAAAGGTTTTCTATCGATTTATTGCGTCTCAGGGCGCTGCCCCCCCAGCGCCCTGCACCCTCAGTGACCGGAGTGTGAAGTGTGCTGAGAGCAATGGCGCACAGCTGCGGTGCTGTGCGCCTACCTTTATCTGAAGACAGGAAAGTCTTCTGCCGCCGATTTTTCCGGACCTCTTCGCTCTTCTGGCTCTGTAAGGGGGCCGGCGGCGCGGCTCCGGTGACCCATCCAGGCTGAACCTGTGATCGTCCCTCTGGAGCTAATGTCCAGTAGCCTAAGAAGCCCAATCCACTCTGCACGCAGGTGAGTTCGCTTCTTCTCCCCTTAGTCCCTCGATGCAGTGAGCCTGTTGCCAGCAGGTCTCACTGAAAATAAACCTAAACTAAAACTTTCACAAAGAGCTCAGGAGAGCCCCTAGTGTGCACCCTTCTCGTCGGGCACAGAAAATCTAACTGAGGCTTGGAGGAGGGTCATAGGGGGAGGAGCCAGTGCACACCAGGTGATCCTAAAGCTTTCTTTAGATGTGCCCTGTCTCCTGCGGAGCCGCTATTCCCCATGGTCCTTACGGAGTTCCCAGCATCCACTAGGACGTCAGAGAAAGAATATACATGTCTCACTTTTTTGGAGGAATAGCTGCAAATATTAAGTATTCACCTGCTGTGATTCATCCATTGCCACCCACAGCTGCATCCCCCATAGGTTTCGCCTATGCATCCCATAGGTGGACTCTGTGCAACGCGGTCTGAGTAGACAGAGCATACGCAGTACCCACAGCAGCCAGCACAGCACATCGCAGGGACGGGCTAATTTCAGAGCCCCTGTCCCTCCCTGCATGTGCCAAATAATACAACCAACTGATAGGATTGCATATTGCAATCCTATCCTAGGCGGTAAGATCCCACCCAGATCACATTCAATATGCGATACATGATAAATGGGCCCTATAGAAACAGAATTTGACAGCAGATAACAACCACTTGGCCCATCTAGTCTGCCCACGTACACACAAACTTACACACACTAACAAAGGTTAATTTTTGCTGAGCGCCAATTAACCCACCAGTATACTTTTGAATTGTGGGAGGAAACCCACGCAAGCACAGGGAGAATATATAAACTCCACACAGTTAGGGCAATTGTAATCGAACCCATGACCTCAGTGCTGTGAGGCAGTAATGCTAACCATTACACCATCCGCACTGCACGTTACACCATCTGTACTGCCCGTAATAAGTCACTTGTGCAGTGAGGATGGGATCTGTGCAATAGGAATATAAAATAGGGGACCATGTGCAAAGAGTCACTTGTGAAATGAGGACTGGGTCTGTGCAATAGGAGGACCGAAAATTGGCGGTCATGGGTAATGAGTCACTTGTGCAGTGGGGATGGGGTCTGTGCAATGGGAGGACTGAGAATTTGGGAGAATATGTATTACTATTAACTTGTGCAATAGGATCCATGAAGGATTCAATTGTATAATTCTTTGGACTGGCTGGAATAATAATGTGCAGAAGATCCAGCTCTTGTCACCTCTTTTACATCAATGCACCAAACAATGGTGCCACATGTTGATCTATTTGGAATGCTAATTAAAGTAAACAAATAAACAAAAAAACAACAACATTCAGACGGCTTTCAAAATGACTACTCCCATCTTTTTTTTGCCAAATAATAATAATGTCTTTATGCTATATTATATACACCTCTAGTGCTACAGAATAAATATATATATATATCTCAATTTATTTTAGTAGAACTGGGAGTATATCTAATCTAACAAAAAGAAAAGTGACCAGGAATATGGATTTAAATGTGACCAATGCCCCCCTCCCCCAATAGGGTTCGCTCTTAGCAGACTATTCTGGGTTATACAGTGTACTGCTTCTGTGTGTGTGTATATATATATATATATATATATATATATATTATATAATTATTATATATATATATATATATATATATATATATATATAATCTTCTAGGTAGCCCCCCACCCCTGTTATTCTGGGTGCCAGAAGCAAATTCTGTCATAAAGCCAATGTTATCGTATAGCATCCAAATTAAATAAATTTTAATAAATTGCACACACACCCACCCTTCCCCCCTCCCAGCACCTAAACACTCCAGCACCCCACTCCAGCACTACATGGGCCATGGGAGTTTTGTGACATACTAGAATGTTGGTTGCCACTTTGCCGCTACAGTGGCCAGTGACTGACAGCCGCGCAGCCCATTTCTGCACGGCTGCACGCCCGCTTTCTCTACACACAACCTTCCGGCTTCCCTGTTACTCACGCTCCCAGCCTCTCATTCGCTCAGGCCGCGGGCTGCGCATCTCACGTGATGTGCGCGACGAGGTCACAGGGGAGGAGCGCCGCTCACTAAAGGTAATACGCACATCACCCATAGAAGCAGCGGATGTGTCTGTGCTAGTGGCGCGGAGGGGGGTTAGCATTTAGGGGCTGCGGTGGGAGTTCATTCTGTCAGCTGAGCGGGGAAGAGTGCGGAAAATGAGTGCAGCACTTGGTATCACCCCCATTGAGGGTGACACCCGAGTGCGGTCCGTACCCCCCCGCACCCGCCTAGTGACGCTACTGACCCCTAGTGACATATTGATGCTCTAATAAAACAAGACATGAAAACTCGCAGTCCACACTAGGCCTGACTATACTGAATTTAGGAACTTTTTTGAAATAAGTGAAGAGGGTTCATTGTTGTTGATTGGGATGATGATGATGATGATGATGATGATGATGATGATGATAATAGTAATAATAATAATGATGTACCAAAATATTTACACACTTTCCAAAGAATGATTAATCCAAGGACTAGGGAAAATTCTATCCAAAGCCAAATAGCTTAAGGTGTGTACACACGGTGAGATTCGGGCTAACCCCGATTCTCACTATGCGACAGGGACTAGGTCGGTATCGCAAGCCTAGATGACTGTGTTTGCGATACTGGCTATGTGCGATTTTGGCGAAGTGTCAATTTTGACTATCTTTTATACTAGATAGACAAAATTGACTTGCCTGCACAGTCTATCTGGGCTAGCGATACCGACCTCGCGGGACCGTGCCTTGGGTTCGCAAGGTGACTTTCACCTTGCGATCTGCACTAACTTTCTTTACGATTTTGAATATATAGTCAAAATCGCAAAACAAATCTCACCGTGTGTACACACCTTAACAAGTATAATATGTGGACTGTGGAGAGAAATGTGATACAAACACAAACATCACACAAAAGGTGCACTGGTTGGAAAAGCTCTACTATATATAATATTACAGTCAGCCACACCCAAAATCAAACATCAGGCAATAAATCACATGGATATTTGTGAATTAAAGAAGGATAACTGTGAATTAAACTAACAAATGATGTTTGGACATACTACCAATCAGCACACAGACCCCTGTTTATTAATATGAGTCAATAACACAGATTTTCTGTTGCCGCAATTTATTAACAAAATATTACAAGTATCATTCATCTACCTGGCTGTAGTTGCTGGCTGCAGTTAAAAGAAGTTCTAGACTAGTCTTGGTGAATCTGCACATGCTTGACTCAGCCTATGGGGGAATGCAATTAGGCCACTATTTGTAAGTAATTTACTGCGATCTGACTTTTTATGGATATCACCAAAAAAATGACTGTGAAAGGTGGCTTATCGCAGGCACGCTCTGGCGATTCAACCTATCCTATTGCAAAGATGCAAAAACTGGATACTTTCAATAATTCTAGCTGTCAAAACCAGTGCAAAGGGTAGGAGAAAATAGAGAAATCTGCCTGTACACCAAAAAAGCCAAACTAATATAGGAGAACAGTATAGCAGTCTATTAGTGGTCATAATAAAATATGTGGGGTACTTAAATTTGGTCAAATGGCTGTTATATGCATTTTTCTAAAAAAAAAGTGGAAAATTATAGAAAGAAAGGTTTTTTTAAGCAAAATAAGTGCTCAAATTAAATTGGGGTACAAATAGGTATAAGTATATATTTGGGTCATTAAAGGGACTTTAGAAAAGCTTTAAAAAACTGATTCCTCCCACCTGCATGCAAAAAACACTGATAAAGCACCCCAATACCCATACCATATACCTTAATTTCCATCACTTTGCACTTTTGTCCCCAAAAATTGCATTATTATTGGCTAATGCAAATAATTAAAAACTTGCATGTGCCTAATTAGTTATTCGGGTGGTTATCCCAGGGGTTTTGAACCAAATCCTGAAATTTTTACCTTAAAATATGTATTTTTCCTAAGATTATCACCTGCTCAGAGGTGGTGAAGTTACATTTTCGGTAAACCTATGGAGAATAATCGCCGATAATTTTTCACAAACAATTGAATAGGGGCATTTTGTGGCTAATTTAATTTCTCCCTAAACCATTATATTTTCTCATGAATACAGCCTGTTGTAGCCTCATGTTTGATTTATATTAATAATCAGAGTTAGGGTATTTGTATTTTCTACATATGCTACTTTTGTGTGTTTAAAGTTTTTCTTTTTTGCAGTAAACAAATCAACCACATTTATTTGTGATGCTTATAAGACAGATTTGCCCATTTGGATTACATTTTTATGGATGTGTTAAAAAGGCTAATGGTATTTTTTTTTTAAATAAAAAGTCTTCTGAAAAGAAACAAGGTATAATTTAAAACAAGGTATCATTTGTGTGGGTACCACATAGGCAAGTGCAGGGGGATCCAGTTGACTGGAAACCCCCTCCTTTTGGCAAGTGGCTCAAATTATGACAATAGCAATGGTATATAATACGATTACTAGAGCTTCTGCCCCATATCCTGCAGTTTAAGGGGCATGGAGGTGCACATGCCAAGTGGTAGCAACTTCTCCTGCCAAGTTTGCTGTGTCTGTGGATCTGAGCCCTCATTCAGTGCCCTGGACCAGAGAGTAGCTACCAGGAAGAAGAGACAGGAGCCTTACCATAGGGATGTGTGCTTAGATAGTGCAGTACTAGTTCTACTAGTTCCGGAATCCTGACCGCCAGTATACCGACCACTATTCTCCCTCTAGGGGTGTCCACGACCCCTCCCTCTAGGGGTGTCCAGGATCCCTCTGTGACCCCTGCGGCTTGCACATGCACAGGTTAAGGGCGGAGCATTTACAGTAAGGACTTCTGGGTCATAAAACCGTAAGTCCACAGAACACTGAGGACAGCCCTTTTCAGAATTTAATCACAATTGTATATGCAGACATACGACTTTAAAAACATCGCTATGCATGTGGTAAGGGTGAGATGTATTGTATCCAAAATGTGATGCTGTATACATCCTGCCCACAATCAGGTAGCGAAGCGCGGTGAATGGGACTATAATGGATTCTTACACATGTATACATGCATATTATTCAGCATAGTAATCTACAATGTGTCTGTAAGACAGTGCTATGCAGAGTGGGCTGCTACAGTTACACAAAATGTGTCAGTAATGTATGTAGGCAGCCCCATTACATCAGACAAGGCAGGGACCCCTGCCACCCTGAGCAAGGCAAGCACTACTGCCAGTCTGGGCAAGGCAGCACCCCTGCCACCCCAGGAGAGGCAGGCACTCCCACCATAGAGGCATGCACCCCCACCATCACAACTGGAGAGGCATGTGCACCACCACCGGAGGCATGCACACCCTCACCACCACTGGATTGGCATGCACACACTACCATCGCAGAGGCATGTGTCCCCACAAACACCAGAGAGGCATGAGAGGTATGCACCACCACCATTGGAGAGCCATGTGCACCCATGACCACCATCAGAGAGGCATGCACTCATACCACCACCATCGAAGAGGCAAGTGCCCCTACCACCATTGGAAAAGGTGCTTGCAGACACATAATGTATTATTTACAAATCCAATTTTTTTAAATCAAAATGTTTGTTGCATAATGATGCTCTTTGTTTCCACCCCCCCGCCAATTGGAGTGTATATATGCTGAATGAATCTTTGGGAGCTACTGTGTTAATGGAAGCATCGTTAAATGGGTCAGATAAGCATATATATTTATTATTTCCCAGCACGGACACACACACAACTTTCATATTGTAAATTAGGATGCATATGGGGGTTATAGGTAACCAGCCTTATAATGGATTGCCAGTTCTGTGATCTTAGAACCAACTACATAGCCCCCATGGTGTGCTTTCATATAATTATGCATTTGTATGTCAGACTTTACCATGTCTTAGTAAGGTTCTACAAGTTGTGCGGCCACCCAAATAACTTGGATAACTATTTAAAGCACACTGAATGTTAAAGATATTAAAATGATCAGCAAGACTTCATTTGTAGCCCTGAACAAAAAAATGTTTCCTATTTTATGGGGGAAAATCTAAACAGTATAAAAATGGCTTTTTGTGGCTCACTTTGACTAGCCTGTGACCATAAGGGATGTAGATGATCAGCAGCAATAATGCTCAGTGTGTATGAAGGCAGGGCCGTAACTAGGTGTGTGCGGAGGGGGCACCGCACGTAGCGCTGCAGGGTAGGGGGCGCTGTTGGTGGCTCTTGTTATTTATTAGTTTTAATTTCACTTGCAGCTTCCTCTTTTTTTGAAGCCCTGCATCTCCTGACTGCCATTGTCTCCTACCCTGACATCTTCTGTCGCTAATACCTATACAACATTCATGAACTCAACTTGAGATTTCTTTGTTATTCAGTCACACTGTCCTTTATTACATTTCAAGATGCTGATATACCCGGGATTTGAACCCATTGCATGTGACGTTGCAGTCAGACAATCTATTCATTGAGCTATCTACCCTTGCATAGAAAGGTAGATATTTCTAAGCTAGAGAATTCTAACTATTTGAAGCTTACCTTGTGAAAAAATATTTAGTATTGTGGCTGTGCAGATCTAAGTAGCATATGGCTGGAAGAGATTGGATGTGTGGCTGCATAATACATAGATCTGCTCAACTGCAATGTTGATAGTAAAAAAAAATAAAGTACCAGTAGCTTCATATAGTGTTCATAGTTTTTATGCAGGATCAAATAGCTCAATAAGTAGGGTGTATGTTTAGAATTCAACAGGCAGTAGGTTTGAATCCTGGGTATGTCAGTATATTGAGATATGTTATTTAATAATGGGCATTGTAACTGAATAACAACAAGCCCTCAAGTTAAGTGCAAGGCTGTGGTATAAAAAGGATTTGCATCCAAATCCATTTTCTCGCAGTGATCTATACGTGTGTGTGTACCATATATATATATATATAATGGAGGAAGGGGCATCATAGCATGGGCTTTCTCTGGGATCAATCTTGTCATGCCTCTTCCCCACAAGGCATGCACCTTTTGTCCTTATTGAAAAACAATGGAGGGTGCGGGACGCCAATTCTCTCTCTGGCACAGAGCACCAAAAAGTCTACTTACGGCTCTGTATTAAGGGCCCTAGTGATTGCAGGGAAAACATTGCCCACACTATTAACCACCACCATCAGCCTGAACTATTCACACAAGGCAGGATGGATTCATGTTATTGACTCCAAATTGTGACCCTGCCATCTGCATTTTGCAGCAGAAATTGATATATGCCAGACCAGGTGACATTTTTTCTAATCTTCATCTGTCCAGTTTTAGTGACCCTGTAGTGATCTTTTAGTGACCCCACTGCAGCTTCAGTTAGCAGTTATTAGGGGTGTGGTCTGTTGTAGCCAATGTTTGACATGCCTTGTGTTCAGAGATGCTCTTCTCCATACCACTGTTTTAACCAGGGACAGATTAATATTTATAGAGCCTCAGGGCAACTGATATGTGGGGGCCCTACCAATAAAAGGTAGGCTTGAGATGTTATTAAAAGCATAATTTGTAAATACTCCAGCACAACAATTGTGTTAAACACACTGTAGTGCAACCAGTTCACATTATGCCACACATAAACCCCAGTTCACCTATATCACATTCCCCACGCTGAACACATTGTTGTTAATCAGGCTCTGGCTGTAATGCATGGTTATTTGAGCTACTGACACCTTTCTATCAGCTTGAAGCAGTCTGGCCTTTGTCCTTGGACCTCTCTCATTACTTTCACCCATGCCACTGCCACTCACTGGATGTATTTTGTTTTGAGCACTATGTTCTGTAAAATCTAGAGACTTGTATGTGAACATCCCAGGAGATCAGCAACCTCTGACATACTCAAACCACCACTAACCATCATTCCAAAGTCAAAGAGGCCTCTTTAGCCATTCATATTTTGGGTTCTACCCACAAGTAACAAGTATCCCTTGAATGTATCTACAGGGAACGGCCTTAGAAATTGGAGATATGGGTGCTGCTTTCTTGACGAATTTACGGGATCAGTATGATTTACCTACAATCAAAATACAGACACCAATTGACCGATGGTCAAAATACCAACAAGGTCAAAATACCAACATGGTCAAAATACCGACATTTACAAAGCCAGCGTGGTCAAAATACAGACATTTGAAATGTCGACAGTTCACAAAGTCGACATGAGTTTTTCCCACAAAAATTGGTGTGTATATTCAACATAGGTCAGTATGGACACTTTATAAGTGTACCGCGTCCCCTCGCATGGCTCGCGCTCGTTGCGCTCGGCACACTATTATATTCACCCTCCACGTCCACTATGATGGTAAAGTATGAACAAGTCAGTTTCAATGAAAAAATCATGAAAAACTCGTAGATTTTTTGACCTGTTGACATTTTAAATGTTGGTATTTTGACTTTTTGACATTTTTAATGTCGGTATTTTGACCTTGTCGGTATTTTGACCATCGGTCAATGGCTGTCGGTATTTTGGCAGTCGAGATTTTGATTGTAGGTAAATTGACTGCATCCCGAATTTATATCTCGGGCATGCATGGTCAGCAGGACGCACATGCGCAATAGTGCGCCTGCCGCCAGCAAATGTAAGTAAAGTGATTGCTAATGCGATCACTTTACTCTTACACATAGCAGGGACAAGCTCCTATCAGTGCCCCTATCCTGCATGTGTTCTTAAATACATACCAGCGGTAGATAATTTCTTATTGCCGCGAAAAGTAGCAATAAAATTTTTTAAATTAGCCGGTCAATAACCCGATAATTAATAAATGGGAACTGAAGTCACTTAGATCACATTTTATCCCCGATTCTGGAGTTGGATCTGAGTAACTGAACTCCTGGACCATGTCTGCATGCTTTTATGCATTGAGCTGCTGTCGGACAATTGGCTGTCACGGCATGTCTACCCATATCTATTTACTTTTTAAAGTGCACCATTATCTTAAAAACACAGTATAGCTACTACTGTACTGTAATATACATTTTTTTAATTATACATTTGTAATATTTCGTAAATTAAATATAATTTAATATTTCAATCATGTTTTTAAATGTAATATTTTTTTTTTATTTGTATTTTTCTATAGTTCTTTTTCATTTGTTATATTTACTGGGAAGTTTTAGTCATAGGCTAAAACTCCTCATAGCAGTAGCAATCACCACACATGAAAGTTCTAAATAAAAGAGTAAACTAAGTAAAATATTGAGCAAAATAGTAAAATAATGAGTAGAAACGTGATATTTAATTTATACATACTGTAGGGGTGAATTCAATGAGCCCTGAAATGTTTTCTGGAGGAAAAAAAACAGGCTTTACCACAATATTTTTCCACTTTTCAGGCGAAAGCACATAGGCTCTGGTATAAGTTCCCAGACCTGTGTATTTTTGCGGACGCGATCACGAAAACAGGGAGTTTATCTGGGAATTTTTTTTGGGACCTCAGTGGGTTCTGAAAATAAATCCTTGATAAGTTCTGGTGTCAGGCTGCCATCGGGGCTAATTGGATAGCCTCGGGGGATCAATTAGACCACATTAAAATATAGCAGACAATTGAATTCCCCCCATAATATTAAAAGTATATCTTGATTATAGTTTTCCATAATGAAATACAAATGTAGGACATGGTTTAGAGTTCAATGCAAGTGCATTTGTGCAATGTAATTAGGGATCTCATACTCGTTTCTGCCATTTGTCAATTTGCTTTGTCAATGCTTGCCATTTGCTTTGTCAATGCTTTCTGAGGTGAATCAAATGTTAGTGGATGCATAAGGCTCTGGGCTTTGATATGTGCTTACATTTGGGGTTACATGTACATTACTTACGAGAGGTAAATTCTGCGTCTGCACAACAAGGGTGCAAAGAGTGAGGCTTGAGTGTTTTCACAGACCACATCTTTGTGCTTTATACAGGAGCGAATTTAGTGTTCATGGCACCCCTAGGCACAACAGTAATTTTTATCTGTGTACCCACTTTTTTGTGACTTGAAATGTACCCCTATACAGTTCTAAAATAGCAAAGTGAGAATAAACACATTAATAGATAATATACAGTATAAAGAAAAACAACTAATAACTGCAAGGAAGTGGATATTACTGCCCAGTAAAGGTTGTATTTGGACTGAGACAGTATGAATACTGTACAGTGACATATGCTGTATCAGAACTAGTCTGCTTGTGTCACTGTATATTCATTTCATGCATCCTGTTTCTATTTACGCGCTGCTTCAATCACGACCCTGTGTAAAACTGTAAAAGAAAGTATTCCTGTGTGAAAGTGGTGCTGATTGCCCGCCTAATCCAGGAATCTATAAAAGCACAGCATGAAGTCACAGCTCTCTATTCACTGCTTTATCCGAGCTGTATATATGCACAAAGCATGTACATGCAGTGCTTTGTGGCTGAAGCCTCTCACATTGAAATGAAAAGGAATACAAATAGGAAGTACAGTATAATAAGTAGGACTGCACTTGAGCAGAAGACATATCATATTGTAGAAAAATATGCAACATTATAAATGATCCCTCAAACAGTACATACGTTTTAGGATCTCTGATGTCATTTGTGTAACATACATGAATAATATCTGTGTTTGTGGTGCAAGGATAGACAGACAGACAGACAGACAGACAGACATTGGATCGACCATGTTTGGTCGACATGGTCATTAGGTCGGCATGTACTAGGTCGACATGGAAAAAGGTCGACATGAGTTTTTCACAAATTTTTTTCATTTTTTGACCTTTTTCATACTTAACCATCCACTTGGACTACAATTGGGAACAATAACCTGTGCTGAGCGCAGCGAAGCACCTTGCTGGAAGCATGGCGAGAGAAGCCAAGTTGGGGTTCCCAGTCACTTTACAAAGAAAACGACACCATAACATTTTTTAAAATTCATGTCGACCTTTTTCCATGTCGACCCAATGCATGTCGACCTAATGAACCACACTCTTTACTAACACCCTTATTTTTGTATCACTTTTTTTAACACATAGCTCCTGCGTCTTTCCTATTTGCACATTAGTATTTCAGTGGTGCGCTGCCCCAAGGCGCGCACGCAGGGGGCATTTCCGAGTACCTAGAACCCCCCCAAGCTGCCGATCTATCGAACTGCTGTTTGACAATTTATTTATTTTTATATTGCGGCAGTCAGTGTCTCCCTCTGCGCGGCCGCACACTGAGAGAGCTGGCAGCTGCATGTAGGCGGAGTTGCAGCTCCTCTCAGGCTGAGATGCGCAGCGTGTGTTCCCCCTGCCAGCAGCCAGCCCAGTGACGGGACTCACTGTGAGAGGACTCCAGCGGCGCAGCCAGCGGGGACCAGGTCGGACGTTGATCGCGGTATGCTGAGTACCAAGATAAAATGTGACAGATGCGGCCAGCATGAGTGCGGGAACCGTGCGGGGGTGGAGAGGGGAGATAAATGATGCGGGATGCGGGCGCTGATATGTTATAATAAATGCTGAGCTCTGATACATGAGTGAGTGTGTCCCTGTCTGTCTGTGTGTAGGAGGGGGGGAACAGGAATGGTTATGCTGCCAGTATGGAGGGGGGTTAATGATCATGGTGCCTGCTGCATGCTGATATATTGGGGGAGGGGATGTGTTTGTGGTGCTTCAGGCTATGTGGGGGAGTGGGCTCATGGTGCATCAGCCTATGTGGGGGAGGGAGGGGGGTCGTGGTTCATCAGTCTATGTGGGGGAGGGGGGGTTGTGGTGTGTCAGTCTATGTGGGCAGTGGCGTACGCAGGGGGGGGTTTCCGAGTACCTAGAAACCCCCCCTGATGAGCTGAATTTTCTATTTATGAGACAGAGACACAGCTGTCTATGTCTCAGCTATAAAACGCGACCGCGATCGTGACCGCGAAGCTGCTGTACGGCTGAGCAACAGTAGCTCTCTTCTTACAGATGGTTTTGGGGGGAAATGCTGGCTGCGCATGTTCAGCCACAGCAGCTCCCTCCGTCCTTACACTGATGCCCCTCTGCTCCCAGCCCCTATGCATACAACTGTGAGTATTTATGTATTTGTCATTATGTATGTAAGTGTGTATGTGTGTGTTTATGCATATATGTATGAATGTATATACATATTAGAGATGAGCGGGTTCGGTTCTCAGAGAACCGAACCCTACCGAACTTCACGTCTCAAGGCCGGATCCGAGTCAGGCGGGAAAATCCGAGCCTGAAACCCGAACACGGCAAAACGTCATAATCCTGCTGCCGAATTCTCGCGGGATTTGGATTCTATATAAGGAGTAGCGCGTCGCAGCCATTTTCACTCCAGTCTCAGAGAGTGTATTGAGAGGACGTGTCCTCAGTGTTCAGTGTCTGTGTGGGGGCGGGAAAGTGGGGTGGCGAGTCTTGTGCTGTGTTGTACTGCTCAGTCCAGTCCAGTGTAGTCAGTGTATTGTGCTGCATCAGTCCAGCCAGTCACAGTGTTGGTGTCCTCTGCTGGTGTCCAGTGGTGTCTGTTGGTGTCCAGTGTAGCTGTATGTAGTGGTGCTGTGTTGTGCTGTCCAGTCCAGTGTCCTCTGCTGCCATATATCCAGTGTTACTGCTGTATAATTCCCGTGATACTGGCGTATAATTCCTGTGATACTGCCGTATAATTCCAGTTATCCTGCCGTATAACTCCATATAAATCCATATAATTCCATACAAATCCAGTCCAGTGGTGCTGCCATATAAATTCAGTGGTGCTGCCCTGTGCTGTATATTATTTACTCCAAATAAAGGGGTTATTAATATTTAATCCAAATAATTTTTACAGGGTTTGCCCTGTGAGGTGTAGGGGTACGCTCTCTTGTGCAGCATTTTGTGTTATATAACTCCAGAATAATAATGGAGAACAAACATTTGGAGGCTAAAATAGGGAAAGATCAAGAACCATTTCCTCTTAGTGCTGAAGTTGCTGCCACTAGCCATGACATAGACGATGAAATGCTATCAACATTGTCTGCCAAGGCCAATGCCAGTGGCGTCAGAAGGCGGGTGTGGGGGGTGTGGCCCTCGGAAGGGGTAACACCAAAGTGCCAGCTCTTCTGTAGTGACAGGAGCCGAGTGCTGCAGTGAGATAAACTCCTGCAGCACTCGGCTCCTGTCACAGATAAGAGCCAGCACTGCACGCTGAGCAGTCTCCGGGGGCAGCCAGCATCTTCGGGGAAGCTGGACATGCCCCCGGAGCGAAGGAAAAAAAATCTGTAAGGCAATGCCCCCTTTTAAATTAGGCCACGCCCCCTTTTTGGACACCCTCGTCTCCCGCGCGCGGGGGGGGGAGGGGGTTAATACAGAGTGCGCTCCGGGTGTCACCACACCCAGTGACGCCTCTGGCCAATGCCCCATTGTGATAGTGGAGGGCATGTAAAATCCAAAAAGCCAAAGTTCAGTAAAAAGACCAAAAAAAAAAAATTTTTAAATGTTCTGAGGAGAAACGGAAACTTGCCAATATGCCATTTATGACACGGAGTGGCAAGGAACGGCTGAGGCCCTGGCCTATGTTCATGACTAGTGATTCAGCTTCACATGACAATGGAAGCCCTCATAATTGAGGCCTTAACACTTATGTTGGTGTTAGACGTGCGTCCGGTATCCGCCATTAGTGCAGTGGTATTTAGACAATTGATGGAGGTATTGTGTCCCCGGTACCAAATCCCATCTAGATTCCACTTCACTAGGCAGGGGATACCGAGATTTTGCCATTTAATACCAGTGATTTGGACGTATAATTATTAATTACAGTGATTTTGCCAATTAATTCCAGTGATTTTGACGTATTATTCCAGTGATTTTGCAGTATAATTCCAGTGATTTGGACGTATAATTATTAATTACAGTGATTTTGCCAATTAATTCCAGTGATTTGGATGTATAATTCCAGTGATTTGGACGTATAATTTCAGTTGGAATTGTTTGTGTTGCTTGGCTTAGTCATACAGCCAGGGGCGGATTGGGAACTAAAAGTGGCCCTGGAAAAATTTCTAGAAGTGGCCTCACGCGGAAAGCACCATATAGACTGTAGGCGGGACCAACACCAAAGTAGGCGGAATTAGAACTTTGCTACACATTGCTGGTTTCAAGATTATTGGTAATCTACTGGCCCCAACACTTACAGACCTTTCACCTGCAGTGACAAACCCCAAACCTCCATATTCCAAATAACACCCAGCCACCACCAATGAGACTGAACACAAACTCCCAAAACTCCCTCAAATAGACACACAATTGTTACCACAGAGAGACCAAACTCATTACCCAAAGATCACAAATATCATTGACAATAGGTTGACATGGCAAAGGTCGACACAAGAAAAGGTTGATATGAGGTTTTTTTTGTGTGAACGTTTCCATACTTTACGATCCACGTGGATTATGATTGGGAATAGCAACCAAGCGAAGCGAGCCTTGCGATGGGACACGGTTCACTAATTGGGGTTCCCGATCACTTTACAGAGAAAACGATAAAAAATTCCAGTAACTCATATCGACCTTTTTCCATGTTGACCTTTGACCCATGTTGATCTTTTTCAGGCGTGAACCTAGTCACTGTCACAGTGCCGCAACTAGACATTTTAGCGCTGTGTGCAAGAAACAGCATAAGTGCCCCTCCCCCATATAGAAAACAGGGCCAGTGCACGCCGTAGGCACGTGTAAAAAATATAGGAGTGTGGCTTCATGGGGAAGGGGCAAGGCCACAGAGCTCCTTTTTACACATTACCTCAGGCAGAGTTCACTTTTACACATTACGGCAGGTAGAGCCCCCTTTTACACAGTATGGCAGGTAGTCCCCATTTTACACAGTACGATGGGTAGAGTCCCCTTTTACACATTAGGCAGGTAGAGCTCCCTTTTACACATTACGGCAGGCAGAGTCACCATTTTTACACATTACAGCAGCAGAGTCTTCCTTTTTTACACATTACGGCAGAAGAGTCCCCCCTTTTCATCAGATTAGGCAGGGTCCCTTTTTATACATTTAGGCAGGCAGAGTCCCCCTTTTTACACACTTAGGCAGGCAGAGTCCCTGTTTTTACAGGAGGCAGACAGAGTCTACCTTTTTACATAAAAAAAATGGGCGGGATGAGAGTGAAAGAGGAGAGATGGAGGGAGGGAGGAAGAGAGAGAGAGTAAGTATTCTCCTTACCAGTGACCATCCGGCAGGCACCTTGTCTTCTTCCCACCCTATGCTGCGCTCTTCGCAGCGCAGGGCATTGGGGGAGGGCTGGGAGAGACGTCATCTCTCCCAGCAGCAAACGTGGGAAAGGGAGCTGCAGCGCTGCACTACCCAGCTACCTATGTGACTGGTCAGCATTTGCGCTGTGGGCAAGGCACCATTAGCGCACACCTAGTTACGGCCCTGCATTGTCAACCAATAGTGGTTGACCTAATGACTGTCGACCTAGTTAGGGTCTACACAATGATCCACACCCAGTCTGTGGCACTTAGCAATAATAAACTTGGATTCTCTGACACGTAACATCAATACGCTGTAGTCTATGGCACACAGCAGTTATAAACTCTGCAGTCTGTGGCACCCAGTAGTAATAAGCTATGTGGTCTGTGCGACCCAGAAGGAACAAGTTCTGCTGGCACCAAAAAACAGGCACCTGCAAAGAAATTAGCTCTGCTGTGTAATACCGTAAATTGTGAGCTCTGCAATGATTAGGCACCAGCAGCGCATGCTCTGCGATATAGTTACACTGTTTGTAGAGACCTATTACTGACTTTGGCACCGCAGACTATCCCTTACACAGCAATGGTTGTAATTCTGGATGTTTTCCAAGCTCTGTAGCAAAGAATTTGTAGCTTACATTGCCGCATGGGTTGCAAATTGGTCAGCATTGAAAACCCAGAAAGCTTGGCATTACCCATGGCCGTAAGTGGGTGAAATAATAATGCCCAGTCTGCTTAGCTTTGTCATTTGAATGGCACGCTATGGCAGTTCTGTGAGAGGGTTAGTAAGTAGCCCGGCATAGAAGGTGCAAAGCAGACTACTGCACAGCTGGCATGTGTTTTTTTTATTACGCTGATGTGTCTGGCTATAACTATATAATGAGAAGGGGAGAAAGATATACCATGAAGGAGAGATACAAGAAAAGAAAGAAGGGATGGGGAATGGTGGATAGGGAGAGACACAGATGGAAGGAGGAAAAGAGGAGAGAGACATGTAGGGAGAAGAGCTTGGCTTGGCACAGGCAGAGGGACATGCAAGATCAGGCTGTTCCTGCTGATCAATACGCCAAGCAGGGACCACAGGGTACATACAGAATACGGACTGTTACACACAGGCCCGGCGACAGGGGGGGTCAAAGGGAACAACCCTCCCGGGCCCCGAGCTCCAGGGGGCCCCATCACTTGCTTGGTCTGGTTGTCTCCGCTTTGTTGCCTTCATTATGCTTGCGGCATGCCTCTCTGCCGCCCCGTCCCTGTCTGACGATCTGCTACCGCTGCCACTGAAGAGCCGGGCAGCAGAGCAGCAAACACAGGCTACACTGACTGTGTGAGTCAGGGCTCCTTATAGCAGCTGCCCGCATCACTACCTCTGTCCAACCCTGCTCCCTACGTGCCTGGATGGCACCCTCACAGCCTGTCATACTGTATACTATGTCAAGGTACTGCCATATTATTCTATATAAATGTGTGTATGGTGAGTTCTATGTGTGTGTGTATGTATATATATATATATATATATATATGCAAAAAATGTCCCTGGCACTCCGGACTTCCGTTCATCTTGCTCCGGTGCCCTCCCCTCAGATCTGCATCTGTGTATATGGTCCTTGTATGCCGCCCATACAAGGACCACATATATATATATATATATATATATATATATGTTTGTATATATATATGTATAAATTGTAATATATATACTGTATATTTTATATATATATATATATACAGTATATGTGTGTGTGTGGGTATATATATATATATATATAATTTTTTTACAGCGACTTTGTGCGTTATAAAGGGGGGGGGGGTCAAGGCAGGGTGGGGGGCCCCAGAGAAATTGGTGTACCGGGACCCAAGATTTCTCTTGCCGGCCCTGGTTACACAGGGCTGGGTACTGGAGCACGGGCTTCCACACACAGGGCTGGGTGCAGGAGCAGGGGCTGGCACATACACACAGGGCTGGGTACAGGAGGGGGGCAGGCACACACACAGGGCTGGGTACAGAAGGGGGGTAAGCACACACACAGGGCTGGTTTTAGTGGCTGACACACACAGGCTGGATAGAGATGTGGGGGCAGGCACACACAGGGCTGGGTACAGGGGCTGGCAGACACACACAGGGCTGGGCACACAGGAGGGGGGGCAGACACACAAAGGGCTGGGTACAGGAGGGGGGCAGGCATAAACACAGGGCTGGGTACAGGAGCGAGGGCTGGCAGACACACACAGGGCTGGGTACAGGAGCGAGGGCTGGCAGACACACACAGGGCTGGGTACGGGAGGGGGGCAGGCACACACACACAGGGCTGGGTACAGGAGGTGGGCAGGCACACACACACAGGGCTAGGTACAGGAGGGGGCAGACACACACACACACACACACACACACACACGGCTGGGTACAGGAGGGGGGCAGGCACACACACACACACACACACAGGGCTGGGTACAGGAGGGGGGCAGGCACACACACACAGGGCTAGGTACAGGAGGGGGCAGACACACACACACACACACACACACACACACACGGCTGGGTACAGGAGGTGGGCAGGCACACACACACAGGGCTAGGTACAGGAGGGGGCAGACACACACACACACACACACGGCTGGGTACAGGAGGGGGGCAGGCACACACACACACACACACACACAGGGCTGGGTACAGGAGGGGGGCAGGCACACACACACAGGGCTGGGTACAGGAGGGGGAGAAACACACACACACACACACAGGGCTGGGTACAGGAGGGGGGCAGGCACACACACACACACAGGGCTGGGTACAGGAGGGGGGCAGGCACACACACACAGGGCTGGGTACAGGAGGGGGAGAAACACACACACACAGGGCTGGGTACAGGAGGGGGGCAGGCACACACACACAGGGCTGGGTACAGGAGGGGGAGAAACACACACACACAGGGCTGGGTACAGGAGGGGGGCAGGCACACACACACAGGGCTGGGTACAGGAGGGGGGCAGGCACACACACAGGGCTGGTTTTAGTGGCTGTTACACACAAGCTGTATAGAGATGTGTGGGCAGGCACACACAGGGCTGGGTACAGGAGCGGGGTTGACACACACACACGGCTGGGTAGAGGAGTTGGGCTGGCACAGACCCAGGGCTGGGTACAGGGGCACACGCAGGGCTGGCACACACACAGGGTTGTGTACAGCAGCAGGAGCTGGCACATACACACAGGGCTGGGTATAGGAGTTGGGGCTGGCACACACTCAGGGCTGGGTTCAGGGGCTGGCTGACACACACACACACACACACACACACACACACACACACACACACAGAGCTGTGTACAGGAGCAGGGCCTGGCATGCACAGGGCTGGGTGTAGGAGGGGGGGCTGGCATGCACATTGCTGGGTGGAGGAGTGGGGGCTGGCATGCATAGAGCAGAGTGGAGGAGCTGGAACTGGAGAAGTGTTTTTTAATACAGGGCCTTGTTCCCCTCATTCAGCTATTACCGTACCTCTTTTGACTGTATCCCATATTTAATTCTGTTGTAGCTCCGCGCCTCTGTTCTACAGCACTCAGGCAGGAAGTAAACACCAGTCACACACTTCCTGCCCAGCCTGAGTCTGAGCAGGGGATGTGCTGTCAGTTCTGCCGGCGGCCACTAGGTGGCTTTGCTGATTCTAGTCAGAAAAAAAAAAAAACACAGAAAGAAAAGGCACTCAGCTGACGGCCGGCCCCGCAGTGGAGTCGGCCTCCCGGGAATCTTCCCGGTAATTTTCCCGGTAATTATTGTGGCCTGTCCGCCCCTGCATACAGCTACCTCATTGCACCTCTTCGACATCTTTGCATCAGGTGCTGTTTGGGGCCTAGTTTTTGAAAAGTGCCATCCTGTCTGACACTGCCGTTTGAGTCCAGGGGTACTGCTGTATTAGTCCTGGGGTACTGCCATATAAGTCCACCAATTGCAGAACTTTTTAAAAATGACAGGGGCGTGCTGGAGATGCTGTCAGTGGACCGAACAATTGCGGCCTACTCTCGAAATTCAGCCACTGCGTGACACTACTAGATGGGCCAGGTGGTTGTGTCGCTTAGCCCAGTTATACAACAACCTCGGTGCACCTTTTTTTCTTCTTTGCTTCATGTGCTGTTTGGGGCCTTTTTTTTATATTTCTGCCCTCCTGTATGCCACTGCAGTGCCACGCCTAGATAGGCCAATTGTTTGTGTCGCATGGCTTAGTCATACAGCTACCTCATTGCACCTCTTCTACATCTTTGCATGAGGTGCTGTTTGGGGCCTACTTTTTGAAAAGTGCCATCCTGTCTGACACTGCAGTGCCACTCCTAGATGGGCCAGGTGTTTGTGCCGCACACTTGTGTCGATTAGCTTGGTCATACAGCCACCTCGGTGCAACTTTTAGGCCTAAAAACAATATTGTGAGGCATTCAGAATAGACTAGAAATAAGTGGAAATTAATGTTATTGGGGTTAATAATACCGTAGGAGCAAAATTACACCCAAATTCTGTGATTTTAGCTGTTTTTATGTTTTTTTCAAAAATCACCCAGATCCAAAACCAAAACTCGAAAGGGTGGTTTATGCAAAACCAAGCCAAAACCAAAACACGAAAGTGGAATTAGAACCAAAACACAAAACACGAAAAGTGCCAACCGCACATATACATGTATACACCTGTGTGTATGTATGTATGTGTATATATGTGTGTGTGTGTGTGTGTGTGTGTGTGTATGTATATATATATATATATACACATGCCCATATGCATACATACACCCACCCACGGAAATCCCCCTCACTAAATCCTGCGTTTGCCCCTGGCCCCGGGGTGTTTGCGCCTGAGCCAGCTTTGTGGGGTCTGCACCTTGGACTTACACTTAGTATTAGAAACTTAAACATAGTTAAGTAAATATATCTGCCATTATCAAGATATATGTTGCTTCTCATCTGTCCTATCATTTTCTTGAAATAAAACATTATGCAGAGGCAGAACTTGTTGCATCACTCTGGACTGAAAAGGGAAATGGAGCATTGCACAGAACTTGAAGCCTTAATTAAAAGATGTGAGCGTTGCTGTCTCCTATGAATACAAAATACGCTGAACAGATTGGCACATTGGAAGCCAATTCATGACAGGAAAGGTCTGAACATGAAAGCGGTTGTCCAGCTTTCTTTTCCTCTTTTGTGTTTTTATTTATTTATTATTTTTACCTCAGATTGTTTACTGGAGAAAAGATAATCTCGACTGTTGCCCTTTCTGACTGCAGCCCTTGTGGCATGATAGACCCAATGAGTCCATAGGGGGTACAGTGGGTAGCACTGCTGAATCACTGCACTGGGGTCTTTTTATTTGATTCCCACCAAGGGATACTGGGAAGCGGTTACAATACCGCCAGTCGGGATCCCGGCGTTCACAGTACAGACGCCAGAATCCCCACAAGCAGTTGAAATGCCAGCGATTCCTGGCTGCTGATATATCATACTGAAACCAGTATACTTGCCTACAATTAAAACCTCCTCTCCAGGAGAAGCCCAGAGAGGAGACACTGCTTACCAGTGCGGAAGGTGGGGCAGTGCTAAACATCACTATGCCACGATTTGTGGATCTGCAGGGAAGGAGTCAGCGCTAAATGATGTGAATTTGTTTAATTCAGCCCCACCCCCTCAATACGGAACCGCAATTCCCTGCATGATCTCCTCATCATGCCCGCTTCTCTAGGAAGTGGGTGGGATGGGGGAGATCTGGCCACTTTTCCGTGGGTGCGGGGGACTGCGTGAAAAAGTGGGAGTCTCTTGGCCTTGCGGGAGAGTAGGCAAGTTTGCACGAAGGCCCTATCTTTGTGGGGTTTGTATGTTCTCTCTCTAGTTGCAGGATCTATTTATGATGGTTGGAAAAGCCCTTTCTCTGGTGTTTTCACTGGAGATAATGGCTTTACTCAACTTTTCCGGTGCTTGCCTATTTTATACAATTTCCAGCATCCCTATAGACCTTTTTGAGGATGGTGGCATCATTAAATTTGAGGTGCAAGTCAATGTTGAATCCCATTTGAGAGCGATAGCCTGCTGTGAGGTAGAGAAAAAAAGCATTAGTAAATTGTGGTACTTTTAGAATCTGCGCAACAATATCGATTTTTATTTAGAGCCTACTCTATATACTGTAAATATAGGTTTACTATATGAACTCCCGCAAAGTTCAGACACATACGAGCAGGTCATTGATAACTGGTGTCCGTTTTCTTGGTGCCCTAGGTAAAGCTCTACCCTACCACCACTTCTTCCCTCAATACCCTCTCCCCATCCCTCATACAAACATTAGGCTTTTAAAAAATTATTACATAAAAAACGAAAATTCATATGACCTTGTTGGTATCCAGATGGTTGGTCAACCTTAATGAAGTCGACCGTCAATAGGTCAACCACTAATGGTCGACATGCATTAGGTCGACATGATCATTAGGACGACAGAACTTATGACTGACTGGTAAAAAAAAGGTCGCAAGATGCAAATGGTCGACACAGCTTTTTAGGGGGTTTCACATTTTTTTCAACCTTTTCATACTTTACCGTTCACATGGACTACGATTGGGAAGGTAACCTTTGCCGAGTGCAGTGGTAGAGGAGCGAGTCACCTTGCCCGAAGTCGCAGTACACTAAATTGGGGTTCCATGTGTTGTGACGATGAAAACGACACCCAAAAAAATATTTTTGATGTCGACCATTTGTCATGTCGACCTTTTCCTGTGTCGAACTTTTGTCCATGTCGACTTTTTCCAGTGTCGACCGTTTTACTACGTTGCCCTTTTCATCATCTCGACCTTAGCCATGTCAACCATTATTGGTCACCCTAATGACAGTCAGCCTAATTAGGGTCGACCCTGTGATCCATACACAACCTGGTTTTGCTGATTTACCCATGCAAAGTGGAATGCTTAGCAGAGCAGCAGTGAAAAGATGCCGTGCACATGTGTGCAGCTCATGGAGCTTTGGGCATGCCCCCACCGTGACAATGAGGCCACACTCCCTAGTTGTGAGGCAAATATGCCCCTTAATTTTGGGCACCTGTCTAAGGATTACACAAGAGTTGATAGGAATGGAGTAAAGCCTACTATACTCTGACAAATGTTTCAATTGTATTTTTTATTTCTAAACAATTGGCATTGCAATTATATATCCATCCAGCACCTATCCTGTAGAAGGTGATATTACTGTATTTTTGGTTTTGCAATAACAAAACACAAAGGAACCCTACATGTCAAAAAGTTGTTAATAAGTGCTTTGTTCAATAGAATGTGTTTTAGAACTAAAACACGTCTGTCAGTGGGTAATCTATTATTTGTGCAGGCTGGCCGTCAGTTTGTGGTCGGTTTGCAAACCAATGCTTAGTAAATCTGCGGTTGTCTACGTAAAATAACAGATAGTTGGTCCAATATTCTAAAGTGTTCTAAAGTTGGTCATTTGGTCCACTGTCTGTCAGTTTTGTCTTTGGTAAATGGTCAAAACATAAAAACCTAAAAACCTAAAACCTGTACTTAGTAAATTTACTCAACTGGGCTTTCAGTACTATTTTTGTAGTCACGGGTTGACTGGCTGGTGCATTATCACATTCCACTTTATCATTTCTCCAGGCTTGTAGGCAAGTACTGCATATGTCCAACCCCCAAAGATGGAAAATTGGCCCCAGAGGGCACTTAGAGGGAAATTCAGTTGTACTCTGGGCGCCCAAATGAAATGGGTGCCAACCCCCCATTAGGCATGCATACCCCGTGTGCACGCCTCCAAAGCAGCTAAACCCATCTAAAGTCCCAGGTTAGCTTGTACCCCAGGAGGCAGCATGGCTGCATGTGCGCCCAAACAGTGCAACAACTGAATTGCTCTGTTAGGCCCCATCTAGTGGCAGCCGGGGCAAATAACAATTTATTTGCCCCCTTAAAGTGTATTTAAGCAATGGCTAGTTACAGAATATGGTCCATAAATAGACTTTAGGGGGTACATTTACTAAAGCTTCTAAAACAGAGGTGATGTTGCCCATAGCAACCAATCAGAAATTGTCTATCATTTTCTAAACGGCAATAGAGAAATGAAAGACAGCATCTTATTGGTTGCTATGGGCAACATCACCAATTCTCTGTTTTAGAAAAGTTAGTAAATTTACCACTAGGGGTCAATTACTCATATCAAACAACTAAAAATTAAATTTCAAAAAGATGGCTTTTTCTTTAAAATATTTTTCTTTCCTTTACTAAATATAAGATCTATTTAATACCCACCTTCTTAATACTTATAGAATGAAAAGCTCCCCTGTCTGTGACCTAAAGAGTTCAGGAGTCACTCCCAACCTGCCTTCATCATGTTGTCTGTCTCATCTTTTGCTGAAAGCAAGTCTGGTTAGAACACAGGGCCTTTTCAAGCCCGCTCTGCGCCCCGGGCAGGAAACGGGTCGTGGCTTAATACAGGGGGCGTGGTCAGTTACGCCCCCTGTACATTAGTAGCGTCTAGTTCCCTTCGTGGAGAGGACCTTTGCTGTGCGGTGTGCGATGACGTCATCGCGCACGTTCAGCAAAGGTACTCTCCACGAAGGGAAACTAGACGCTACGCGTCTAGTTCCCTTCACAGGAGGCACAGACCGGGGACACAGTGGGCAGCGGAGGGCACAGCAGTGGCGGATCTTGCCATGGTGCGGCGCCCTCCGGATGGCGCCAGCGCCCTCCGGATGGCGCCAGCGCCCTCCGGAAGGCGGCGCCCCGGGCAAAAGTCCTGCTTGCCCGTGGCAAGATCCGCTACTGTTAGAACATATTGAATCACTGTAGATTAAGGAAAGGGGTGTGGGAAGAGTGCAGACATGTGAGCCTGGGTGACATGCTTGCTATGCTATTTGAGCTTTGTGAGAACATGATCTTTGAAAAAAATGGCAAATCAGTGTAAGTCTAAACAGCACTTTTAGCCTTCTAAAATGAATCCATGGAAGTGTACTGAATATCAGTGGCGTGCGGTGAGGTCAGTGGCTGGTGAGGCCCTACAGCCATAATGTCCGCCACATCCTGCCGATGACCCCTACCGCCGTCGAGCCAATGCCCGCTACTGCCTCTGAGCCGATGCCCGCTGCCACCGCCAATGGCTTACAAACTCGCCCACCATCAACTGACCCAGGCCTCCTCCACTAATTTGCATCTCAGTCCGATGTTGCCAATGCCTTCTGCCTGCCTGCTCATCATACTTGTTGTATATTGTACATTTTTATAGAAAAAAAAATAAAAATTAGTGTTTGGGACTGGGAAGGGAGTGGGGGGAGGACATGAATGCAATTTTGTTGTCCAGGGCTTCCATTAACTTAATGGAGAAGGGTCTGAATGGGTTAAAAAAAAAAATGCGTGAGGTCCCCCCTCCTAAGTATAACCAGCCTCGGGCTCTTTGAGCCGGTCCTGGTTGTTTAAATACTGGGGAAAAAATTGGACAGGGGCTCCCCGTATTTTGACAACCAGCACTGGGCTCTTAGTCCGGTCCTGGTTCCAAAAATACGGGGGACAAAAGATGTAGGGGTCCCCCGTATTTTTGAAACCAGCACCGGGCTCCACTAGCCAGGGACATAATGCCACAGCCGGAGGACACATTTATGTAGGTCCCTGCGGCCGTGACATTACCCCCCCAACTAGTCACCCCTGGCCGGGGTTCCCTGGAGGAGTGGGGACCCCTTAAATCAAGGGGTCACCCCCCCTCCAGGCACCCAAGGGCCAGGGGTGAAGCCTGAGGCTGTCCCCAGCACCCCTGGGCGGTGGGTGCCGGGCTGATAGCCATGTGTGTAAAAAAAAGAATATTGTTTTTTGTTGTGGAACTACAAGGACCAGCAAGCCTCCCCCGCTTGCTGGTACTTGGAGAACCTCAAGTACCAGCATGCGGGGAAATAACGGGCCCGCAGGTACCTGTAGTTCTACAACAAATAAATACCCAAATAAAAACACAACTCATCATCATCTCATGCCCACGGTCGAATTTATCACTGACTTGGCCGCCCCCGTATCTACAAGGAAATTTAGAGATTTACCAGCTACATCAGTTGTGACCTCGGGTTCACTTCCAAGGTTCGCAATTAATTTCACTGGCTGCAGATTACAGGTGTGGCCTCGCCCCTATGGTGCGTGGTGGCCTCCCTGTATTGCACTGGCAGCTATTACCTTGCGTAGGGCATCATATTGGGTAGGGCCGGCTTTGGACATAATGTACATACAGTATTAAAGTATACAAGTACCATGTAAAAATTTGATTTGCAATATTTAAACAGGCCAGTAAAGTGAAAAATTAAAGGAAAAAGTTGTACATTTATACATTAATTGGAGGATCAGATGAACACATACGTGTCTCATCATACTATAACGTGCTTTTTAAGCAATTCCATAGCTGATTTTTGATCATTGGGGATAAAGTATAAATATAACTTTCCCAGGTATTAAAGAAGCGTTCTGTGCATGTTGTTTTTTTTGTTTTGTTTTTAGTGAGGCATCCAGCCAGTCCATTCTAAATACTAAGAATAATTTTTTTTTATTTTTTTTTTTTAAAAGGGACAAACGATGGCATGATAGGTTATATCCTTGTATCCATAATTAGAGGATACATTTCTTGGCAACTACTGAGTTGACTAGCAATAATTTATGAACCCCATGTGCTACTTTTACCTCCCCCCTCAACCCCTCCACTTTCCCTGGGTATAATACCGAATATGGCCCATTCAGGCGTTAAGGGGGTAACTGAGCAGGTTGCTGGTTACATAACACCAAATCTGATTCCAGAAGCATCGGATTACTGGACATGCCCATATACAATGAAGCAAATCTGCTCTTGGTGTTCAGCATCTAGGGCAGTTATGAGTTGTTGCTAGGCCAATTAAAACTCTGCAATGTGGAGTGAGATTGCTTTAAAAAGGGATTTTTCTCACATAAAAGTCTATCTAAAGAGTTATCCCAGTCTGCTGGAGTTAACTTTTTTAACGAGAGTTGCTCCATAATGTTGGGTTTGCAGAAATGATATCGGGTAAGGTTTCAACATCGGGTTTGAGATAACTGCTTGTGAAAAGAATAGTGGCTTTTCAGTGGAGCGGTCACTAAATTGTCGAACACACGTGAGACCAGAGTCATCCAAGATGTGAAGGGGTGTCTTGCTTCCCTATGTTGCAAACTAGGGTTATCGATTAAAGGCAGAAAAAGAGACACAAATGGATTTAAAATGTGTTTGTGACGGAGAACATGCCATAGTCTTCTGGTTGATATTAGTAAAGGATTGTTTTGGACCGCTAATGGTATTAGTGTTGGTGGCACTTAGAGAAAGAGTTGCAGGTTGAAGAATCATGTCTCCTCTCTGCTGGGAAAAGTAGCCCCAGTGCCCTATCACATGCATTTACTTCCAAGATAAAAGGTTGTTTTGGATCTCGATTTATCAAGATGTACACTGAAGTGATGGACTGTTTCAGCTTAATTAAGGCGTCCTGGTGACTGATATTCAGTGAAGGGTGGTACTCTTGTGCATTAAATGCAGTTATGGAATCCACAATGGTAGAAAATCTATGTCTGTGGGAATTATGTATAGAAGTTTGTGAAATCACCAAAATGTTGTATAGATTTGTAGATCTATAGATCAATGTTGTATAGATTTATAGATCTATAGATCAATGTCCTTGGTCAGACACTATATATACACAAACACCTATTGTGTACAGTGCAGTTCCTAGAAGGCGGTCGGCTTGTTATTTTGTGCTGAAGCGTAGGATCGCAGTACTGTGCATGCACACATTTATAGACCCTCAGCCAGGTTGTAGTAAACATCCCGGCATACGGAATCCCAGCAGTCAAAATACCGCTGCTGGAATCATGACATCTGTCAGAATGCCAACGCCGGAATCCAGAATGTAAGTATGCCAGGTGGGTTAAAGTTAGACTGCAGGGGGGGTGTTAATGTTAGGCTGCGGGCAGGAAGGGTTAAGGTTAGGCTGTGGGGAGGGAGAGTTAGGATTAGGGGGTGAGTTAGGATTAGGGTTGCTTTGCTCCAGCGCCCCAGGCGAGATTTCAGGCTGTTGGGATGCCAGTGTCGGTATTCTGACCGCCGCCATCCTGACTGCCGGTATCCCATACCCAACCCCAGTGCCGTAACTGGACATTTTCGCGCTGTGTGCAAGAAGCAGCATCGGCGCCCCCCCCCCATATTAAAAATTGGGCCAGTGCGCGCTGTAGGCGTGCAACAGAATTATAGGGGCATAAGAGTGAGGGCTTGGGGCTGAGGGCGATAGATGGCAGATGATCTGCTGCAGACAAAGCGCACAGGTGAGCGGGAGGAGCGGCCGTCAGCGGACCACATGAGTGAAGAGGCGGCCAGTCAGGGTGTCTATAGATGGTGCACCCACAGGGCAAATGTGCACACCTAGTTACGGCCCTGGTCGTTGTGGAGAGCAGTGAGTAAAGTAGAGTGTAAATAAAGGTATAGGGAACAGTGAGGGTATCAAGCAGTGAGGGTGGGTGAGTGTAGGGAGCAGTGAGTGACTGAAGCAGAGAGAGTGGGTATAGGGAGCAGTGAGTGACGGAAGCAGAGAGAATGGGTGTAGGTAGCAGCGAGGAAGGGTGTAGGGAGCTGGGAGTGAGGGAAGTAGAGAGAGTGGGTGTAGGGAGCAGTGAGGGTCAGTGTAGGGAGCAGAGAGAGTGGGTGTAGGGAGCAGTAAGAGTGGGTGTAGGAAGTAGTGATGGTGGGTGTAGGGAGCAGTGACGGTGAGTGTAGGAAGTAGCGAGGGTGGGTGTAGGGAGCAGGAGGGTGAGTGTAGGAAGCAGTGAGGGGAGCAGAGAGAGTGGGTGTAGGGAGCAGTGAGGGTGGGTGAGTGCAGGGAGCAGTGAGTGACTGAAGCAGAGAGAGTGGGTATAGGGAGCAGTGAGTGACGGAAGCAGAGAGAATGGGTGTAGGTAGCAGCGAGGAAGGGTGTAGGGAGCTGTGAGTGATGGAAGTAGAGAGAGTGGGTATAGGGAGCAGTGAGGGTGGGTGAGTGCAGGGAGCAGTGAGTGACTGAAGCAGAGAGAGTGGGTATAGGGAGCAGTGAGTGACGGAAACAGAGAGAATGGGTGTAGGTAGCAGCGAGGAAGGGTGTAGGGAGCAGTGAGTGACGGAAGCAGATACAGTGGGTGTAGGTAGCAGCGAGGAAGGGTGTAGGGAGCTGTGAGTGAGGGAAGTAGAGAGACTGGATGTAGGGAGCAGTGAGGGTGAGTGTAGGAAGCAGTGAGGGGAGCAGTGAGGGTCAGTGTAGGGAGCAGTAAGAGTGGGTGTAGGAAGTAGTGATGGTGGGTGTAGGGAGCAGTGACGGTGAGTGTAGGAAGTAGCGAGGGTGGGTGTAGGGAGCAGGAGGGTGAGTGTAGGAAGCAGTGAGGGGAGTAGAAAGAGTGGGTGTAGGGAAGAGTGATGGTGAGTGTAGGGAGCAGTGAGAGTGGGTGTAGGGAGCAGTGACGGTGAGTGTAGGGAGCAGTGACGGTGAGTGTAGAAAGCAGTGAGGGTGAGTGTAGGGAGCAGTGACGGTGAGTGTAGAAAGCAGTGAGGGTGAGTGTAGGGAGCAGTGAGGGTGAGTGTGGGGAGCAGAGAGGGTGAGTGTAGGGAGCAGAGAGAGTGGGTGTAGGGAGCAGTGACGGTGAGTGTAGGTAGCAGTGAGGGTGAGTGTAGGGAGCAGTGAGGGTGAGTGTAGGGAGCAGTGAGGGTGAGTGTGGGGAGCAGAGAGGGTGAGTGTAGGGAGCAGAGAGAATGGGTGTAGGGAGCAGTGACGGTGAGTGTAGGTAGCAGTGAGGGTGAGTGTAGGGAGCAGTGAGAGTGAGTGCAAGGAGCAGTGAGGGTGAGTGTAGGGAGCAGTGAGGGTGAGTGTAGGGAGCAGTGATGGTGAGTGTAGGAAGCAGTGAGGGGAGCAGAGAGAGTGGGTGTAGAGAGCAGTGAGGGTGAGTGTAGGGAGCAGTGATGGTGAGTGTAGGGAGCAGTGATGGTGAGTGTAGGGAGCAGTGAGGGTGAGTATAGGGAGCAGTGAGGGTGAGTGTAGGAAGCAGTGAGGGTGAGTGTAGGGAGCAGTGAGGGTGGATGTAGGGAGCAGTGAACGTGGGTGTAGGGAGCAGTGAGGGGAGCAGAGAGAGTGGGTGTAGAGAGCAGTGAGGGTGAGTGTAGGGAGCAGTGACGGTGAGTGTAGGGAGCAGTGAGGGTGAGTGTAGGGAGCAGAGAGAGTGGGTGTAGGGAGCAGTGATTGTGAATGTAGGAAGCAGTGAGGATGGGAGAGTGAGGGGAGCAGAGAGAGTGGGTGTAGATAGCATGTAGGGAACAGTGAGGGACATCAGCGTGGAGCTGCTGCCAGTTGTAACCTCCCCCCTCCTCTGTAACTCACCCCACACCGCTTCAGTCCGCTCCAGCGCTGCAGATCTTCCTCCGACAGTGGTGCACACAGGTAAGGGGGGGGGGGGGGGCTGAGTACCCGGAACCCCCCCCCCCTCCCTGAAGACCCAATTTTTTTATTTGAGAGACGGAGACAGCTGTGTCTCCGTCGGTGCAGCTAACAGAGAGCTCCTTAGCTCGGCTCCGGCTCCTGAAGTTATGTGTACAATAGGAAGCGGAGGGGGGGGGGGGGGAGCTCTGGTGCCTGACAGGAAATCTGACAGCCAAGCTGACAGAAAAGGACAGGCGAGCTGCGGGCAAGAGGGTGGGCAGATGGATTCAAGTGAGCGCGGGTGGGGGCCGCCACGGCTGCTTTGCACTGGATGCGGCCGACTGTGGTGGGGGGGTGGGGGACAGAGAGAGTGTGCCAGTTGCGCCTACAGTGCCTATGCGCTGTGGGCAGCGCACACTCCGCACATCTGTAGTTACGGCCCTGGCAGAGAATATACAAGAGGATTCAAAACTGAAGTCAGAAAAATCTTGGATCGAGGCTTAGAAATTTGTTAATCTGGTTTGTGCAACTGCCAGCCAGGTTTATAACCCCCAGACTGCAAGATATTGGTTGCAGATAGGAAATTACATAATCACACGTGTGGGCACATTCATTGCATGCCCCAAAGTCTGTACTGGGCATGTGCACATCCTCTGTACAGGCAGCAGCATCTGCATGCTGATCTGGCGCTAGGCCTACTGCATACTGCACTTGTGCCAGCCAGCAGAGCCATTGCACAACATGTGGCAGCCTGCCGTAAGGAACACACCTGTTCTGAGGACATCATAATGGGGGGACTGTGGTTAAGGTTAACTATCTGACCCATCACTTTTAGTATTGCATTTGGATATAACGTGTAAGTGCTAATTGTCCATTTTATCAACAGAGGTCTACTAATTAAAAGAGAGTTTTTTTGGACGCAAAACATCAGACGTTTATTACACACAAACCTTTATTTCTAAGGAAACTGAATACCCCACTATTACCAGCTGTTGAGTAAGTGGTAGGCTCCCCAAAGAACTGCTGACAGCTGCACACTACATTATATATACTGTGGTTTTGGGTTTTTTTTGCAGAAGACACATAAGGGGAATTCAATTGTTTCAAAAGTCAGTTGGGTGTCTGTTTTTTCCTGTCTATTAGATAGGAAATAACAGACACCCAACTGACTTCTCAAACAATTGAATACCACCCATAGGGGGGTATTCAAATGATATATCACGCCCAATCTCCTCTCTAAAGTGATCCCAGTTATCGCGCATACTGCACCCATAGTAATTGTATAGCTGCATAAAGGGTTGGACACCTTCGCTACCCTGGGGGTAGCGAGCTGAAATGATTATACCAAGCCCGTCAGCAGAAACATAATGGGTGTGAAAGGGGGTGAAAAGAATTGAATACCACCCATAGGGCGAGATATACTAAGCCTTCGAGAGTGATAAAATGGTGAGAGCCAACGTAGCCAATCAGCTCCTAATTGCCATGCTACAGGATGTGTTTGAAAAATGACAGGGGCTGATTGGTTGGTAGTTTATCTCTCTTCACTTTATCACTCTTCGAAACTTAGTACATCTGCCACATAATGGCTTGCCCCATCTACCAACAACAACTGATAAAGAAACATTCGGAAGTATTAAAGCAAAGTAAACTTTAGGAAGAAACAAGAGCTTACAAATATGGCCCTCATTCCGAGTTGTTCGCTCTTTGCCGAGTTTCGCTATATTGCGATTAGTCACTTACTGCGCATGCGCAATGTTCGCAGTGCGTCTGCGCCAAGTAAATTTGCTAAAAAGTTAGGTATTTTACTCACGGCATAACGAGGATTTTTCATCGTTCTGGTGATCGGAGTGTGATTGACAGGAAGTGGGTGTTTCTGGGCGGAAACTGGCCGTTTTATGGGTGTGTGCGGAAAAACGCTGCCATTTCTGGGAAAAACGCGGGAGTGGCTGGAGAAACGGGGGAGTGTCTGGGCGAACACTGGGTGTGTTTGTGACGTCAAACCAGGAACGAAACTGACTGAACTGATTGCAGTGGCAGAGTAAGTCTGGAGCTACTCAGAAACTGCAAAGAAATTTCTATTCGCAACTGCTAAGCTAAGATACACTCCCAGAGGGCGGCGGCTTAGCGTGTGCAATGCTGCTAAAAGCAGCTAGCGAGCGAACAACTCGGAATGAGGGCCCATATACGGTATACAGGATAAAGCGTATGTTATCACTAGTAACATTCTAACGTCACAATTATCATTATTATTACTATTTGTTATTTTATTTTTTATTGAGACAAGAATTTGTAAATGTGTTTAACTTCCTATAATGTGGCAAAGTACTGTATCTAGTTATAGAACTGTAAGTGTTGCTAAACATAAAGCAGAAAATGTCATCATTTACAAAGTAGACTGAAAATAAGTCACAATATAGAGAGAAGCAAAAATGTGATATGTAAATTTGCAAATATGAAAACAACCCGGTAATTTCCCGGCACGAGAAGGTCCGACCTGGGATTTTTTTCTGACTGAAAGGGTCAACCTGGGAATGAATTCCCGGGACTTCGACCCAGGTTTCTACCTGGGTTTTGCCGGATCTTACACGGGTTGCCGGCTGTCTGAAATGGTCCGATCTGGGATTTTAGAAATGGGTCGCGGTTAACAGCGCTTATTGGCTGAGCTGGCAGGGCACTGGCAGTTGGCTGAGCAGCATGGTCTCTCCTATTGGCCGATTGGGTGTGGCACTGGCGCTGGCGTCTGAGGTCACAATTGTGTTGCAGGGGAGACGGATGAGAGGGACAGCATTGCGCATTGGAAGGAGGAAGAGATCAGGGAGCTGCTTTCTGTTAGAGGGGAGGAGGAGATCCGGAAGCAGATCACTGGGACAGTGAAGGACACCACAGTGTACACCAACATTGCCAAGATACTTACCTCAAGGGGCACTGAGTGGACACAGCAGCAGGTAGTGGATAAATTTAAAGCTCTCAGAAAATTTTACAACAAAGTTCACGACCACAACAGGAGGAAAAGTGGTGCTGCTAGAATGGAGTGGGCTTACTATGATCAGTGCAGTTACATTTTTGGCATTTCTGCACTGGTTAATCCCATTGTCATTTCATCGTCAAGTTGTGCGTTCTCACGAAGCGCTACGCCGGAGAACAGCCAAATCCATTTCACCAGCGCCACCAATGTTCTCTGATGACATCACTGAGATCAGCGACACCGATCCGATGGCTGCTGTGGGGAACCCAGTCACCAATACTATTGAGGCCGATGCCAGTGGAAGCAGCACAGTGACTCCGGCTGGGACATCGACTTCTGTGCAGAATGAGACCCCAAAGTTGCGTTGGAACAGTACGTTGCTTTTTATTTACTTTACACACACTTAAGATTTTTGTTTAATTTAAAATCCAGATTATAGTATGGGCCATATTCCACAATGATGTTGTTTGCACTTGTTATTATTTTTAAATGCTGCGTTACACATTCAGTTCCTGACTGTAATGTATTTCATCACTATCAGAAGGACACATTAGCTGTTGTACCATTTATGAGTAATTACGACTGCAAACAACATCATAGGCCTGTACACACCTGCATGAATAGCACAAATTATCCTTTAGAAAGGATAAATCGTGCATAGCATGCAGTGTTTGTACAATTGCGCACTTCCATTACACATAATATCTTTGTCTTGACCGATACTCAAAATGTATATGTTGCAGTGTGTAGCTAGTGCACAGGAGGTAAGAGGCCTCAATTATTTATTTATTACCAGTTATTTATATAGCGCACACATATTCCGCAGCGCTTTACAGAGAATGTTTGCCCATTCACATCAGTCCCTGCCCCAGTGGAGCTTACAATCTATATTCCCTATCACATGTACCGCACAGACACATTCATACTAGGGTTGATTTTGTTGGGAGCCAATTAACCTACCAGTATATTTTTGATTTGTGGGAGGAAACGGGAGTACCCGGAGGAAACTCACGCAAGCACAGGGAGACTCCGCACAGGTAAAGCCATGGTGGGAATGGAACCCATGACCTCAGTGCTGTGAGACAGTAATGCTAACCATTACACCATCCATACTGCCCATATATGCTGACATCACTGCTGTTTGATTTAAAAAAAAAATAATTTTTACCTCCATTTCTAGTCTTTGACGTACCTGAACGGAAGAAAAAAAACTTCAAAGATGGAGCAAGCTACGCGCATAATGACAAGAATCTTGGTCAGTCAGCTGCGAGATTCCGATGCAGAAATGCAGGCACAGGAGGATGCCCGACTCCAACGCTTTTTATACAACGAGAAAGAGTTACAAAATTAATTTCTCACGCAACTTGTGGATATGCATGAACGCATTTCTAGGGAAAACAGAGAGACACAGATGTCCTTTATTAACGGTCTGGTGTTTAGGCTTCACAATCCACACCCTCCACACCCTTATCCAGTGTATCCTCCTCACTATTCTGAGGGCCATTTTTCCAACTACCAGCATCATAGCAGAGGCATGCAGTTTATGGAAACAAACCCCTCAAATCCACCTAATGCTACTCCACAAGGCACTGTGCATTATAGTCCAGATGGCACAGGGAATATTACTCACTATGGCGCAGTGCATAGTTATCTAGATGGCACAGGGAATAATTTTTCACACGGCACTGCACGTATCAGTCCACATGCCAATAAGCAGACCAGTCCTGATGGTACAGTGCATAGCAGTACACATGCCACTGAGAATAATAGTCAAGATGGCATAGGGAATAATACTCCTCATGGCACTGTGTATACTTACCCAGATGGCACAGGGAATAATACTCCATGTGAAAATGTGCATACTTACCCAGATGGCACAGGGAATAATACTCCCCATGGCACTGTGTATACTTATCTAGATGGCACTACGCACAACCGTCCACTGGGCAACACTTCTTACAGACAGTTGTAAATAATATTTTTCATTGTCTTTTGTCTTTTTGAAAATGTTCATGTGTATTCAGCACTTTACAGACCTGTCAAGTGCCCAGGCCATACCTCCCTGTTACCTACACACATTATGCCTTCTATTTATGTGTCTAATATCTACACACAGTATGGCCTATTTATGTTCAAAAATTTAAGAAGCATTTTAAACTGTAAAGAAGTTATATTTAAAATGATACATGTGAGGTAACATGTACATAACTTTTTCAGAAACAATAAAACCAAAATTTTTTCTAAAACAATAAAAACAAAACTTTTTTGTAACATATCTCTTGTGTCCTCTACTGTGTCAAAGTAGTTAACTTAGCAGTGAGGGTGTTGCGGATTTCCTCAGCACTGCCACTACTTGTCTCCCCCTCGTAGGCTGCTGCTTCTTCCGGAGAATCGCACAGTTCAGAGTCCACAACGTTCCACTCCTGTAAAAAGTGTTTTCTGTATTTCACAAAAGTTGTGGAGGATACAGCAAGCTGCAACCACATCCGGCACCAGGGTGATGGCAATGTCATTGCACTTTAGTAGACACCACCAGTGCCTCTTCAGTCTCCCAAAGGCGTTCACCACCATCCTGGCAGAGCTGAGAGTGTGGGTGAATTGCACTTGTTCCAGTGAGAGTGGGAGATACTGTGTGAAGCCCTTGATGAGCCATCGCCTCAAAGGGTACACCGCATCTCCAATTAGGTGCACTGGGATCTCCACCCCATCAACAAACTTTGATTTCTGTAATGGTTAAAAAATATTAATATATAGTATAGGTGGCACATATAATGTTCAGGAAAGTACAGGGAATAACTAGGAATACCAACAATCTAATCCTGACATGGGTGAGGTAAGTATCCTAAACCCTCCCACCCCTCCCCTAGCGCCTAACCCTCCCTTTCCGCAACCTAACCCTAACCTGCCCCCTTGGTTCCTAACCCTACCCTCCATCCATCCATACCCACCTTCGGGGTCACAGCTGTGAGGATCTTCACTACAAAGCTTTCCCATGTTCCATGGTGAAACACAACATGGATGGGGAACTCAACTTTCAGCCCTCCAGCTGTTCTGGAACTACACATGCCAGCATGCCCTGCCCCAATTGTAGCAGCCCCAAATAGAAAATTTGTGGCAGGGACATGCTGGGAGGTTTAGTTCCACAGCAGCTATAGTTTAACACCCCTGCTACACAATGTAAGAGGCCGACTCTATACCATAATTGCTATCTATTGTATTGTTATTCTGCTGTGAAAAATATATCCCATCAAAAGAGATATATTTACCTCTCTAGGGAACAACCAGCCATGTTGGTTCTCCTCTGCAATCTGGAACAATTCAGAGTTGCCAAGTACCCGGGAGTCGTGAGCATAACCCAGCCAGCCGATGAAGACATCTGTGGAACTGAACAGTATACGTATTAGCTGTGTTTAACAATATACATCATGGGCCCAGCATATGACTCACATTAAAACACACCATACTACTTACCAATAATTATGGTCCACTACAGCCTGAAGGATGATGGAGTGCCAGCCTTTTCGGTTGTAGTAATCGGCTGGGTTGTCTATGAGGGCAATAAGGGGTATGTGGGTCCCATCTATGGCTCCAGCTCACTGAGGATATCCACGTCGCAGGAAACCTTTTATGGTATCATCCAGCCGGTCACCTTGTGGTAAGGAGATGAAGCGGTGGTAAAGGGTTTGCAGCAATGCCTGGGTCACTTCCCGCACTAGCACACACTCCATCAATATGCCAACACCGAATAAGCAGGAGATGGTGCGGTATTCTCCCGGGGTTGCATACCACCACAACACAATCGCCAGTTTCCTGCACGGCTCGATGGACTTGCGGTAGTTGGTGCTTCCCATGGTGAGTGAGGAGTGAGAAGTTCCAGCAGGTAGTAAAACGTACCACGCAACATCGGAAAGTGTGCCATCCACTTCTCTGGCTGATAAGCTTCCACGGTGGCCCAGAAAGCTTGTCCATGCCTGCGGTCTCTGGTACACAACGATCGATTAGTCGCACTGGTAAATCTCAGGGTAGATATAATGCTGCCCAAAATCAGGGCTCCCCTCCTGCGCAAATACCGGTGTCGAGTATTAGCCCTCTCCACCAGAAATTGCTCCCTTCTCCTCTTGGCATAAGACTGTGCCAGGTAGCACAGTGCAAGAAGCTGCATCAGGCTCTCATTTGCTGTGTGAAACAGCAAAAAACAGCAAGAACTCAGGAACTCAGGGTTACTCAGCAATAACTCGTCGGCCATGGTTAATGCAATGCTGTGAGCAGTCACCGCCCACTTTTCATTACCTCATCTCTGTGTGCCATAAAAAGGTCCATTTCTTATGACACACAAGTCTATTGCAGGGTTGACACGGGTTCTGTCTGAAAGGAGTTGACCCGGGAATAATCCGGGTTAAATGTGGTGTGAAAGGGGGTTAGGAACTGTAACCCGGGTTTCTCTGACGTCCTAGTGGATGCTGGGAACTCCGTAAGGACCATGGGGATAGCGGGCTCCGAAGGAGGCTGGGCACTCTAGAAAGATCTTAGACTACCTGGTGTGCACTGGCTCCTCCCACTATGACCCTCCTCCAAGCCTCAGTTAGATTTCGTGCCCGGCCGAGGTTGGATGCACACTAGGGGCTCTCCTGAGCTCTTAGAAAGTAATAGTCTTAGATTTTTTTATTTTCAGTGAGACCTGCTGGCAACAGGCTCACTGCAGCGAGGGACTAAGGGGAGAAGAAGCGAACTCGCCTGCTTGCAGCCGGATTGGGCTTCTTAGGCTACTGGACACCATTAGCTCCAGAGGGATCGACCGCAGGCCCAGCCTTGATGTTCGGTCCCGGAGCCGCGCCGCCGTCCCCCTTACAGAGCCAGAAGCAAGAAGATGGTCCGGAAAATCGGCGGCATGAAGACTCTGTCTTCACCAAGGTAGCGCACAGCACTGCAGCTGTGCGCCATTGCTCCTCTCACACACTTCACACTCCGGTCACTGAGGGTGCAGGGCGCTGGGGGGGGGCGCCCTGAGGCAGCAATAAAAACACCTTGGCTGGCTAAAATACCTCAATATATAGCCCCAGGGGCTATATATGAGGTAAATACCCCTGCCAGAATTCCATAAAAAACGGGAGAATAGGCCGCGGAAAAGGGGCGGAGCCTATCTCCTCAGCACACTGGCGCCATTTTCCCTCACAGCTCCGCTGGAAGGAAGCTCCCTAGCTCTCCCCTGCAGTCTACACTACAGAAAAGGGTTAATAAAGAGAGGGGGGGCACTAAATTTAGGCGCAGTATACATTATATATAAAAGCAGCAGCTATAGGGGACATAACTCAGTTAGTCCCTGCATTATATAGCGCTCTGGTGTGTGCTGGCATACTCTCACTCTGTCCCCCCAAAGGGCTTTTGTGGGTCCTGTCCTCGTTTAGAGCATTCCCTGTGTGTCTGCGGTGTGTCGGTACGGCTGCGTCGACATGTTGAATGAGGAGGCTTATATGGTGACGGAACAGAGGCCGATATATGTGATGTCGCCCCCTGTGGGGCCGACACCAGAGTGGATGGATAGGTGAAAGGTATTAACCGACAGTGTCAACTCCTTACATAAAAGGGTGGATGACGTAACAGCTGTGGGACAGCCGGCTTCGCAGCCCGCGCCTGCCCAGGCGTCTCAAAGGCCATCAGGGGCTCAAAAACGCCCGCTCTCTCAGATGGCAGACACAGATGTCGACACGGAGTCTGACTCCAGTGTCGACAAGGTGGAGACATATACACAATCCACTAGGAACATCCGTGACTTGATCCCGGCAATAAAAAATGTGTTATACATTTCTGACTTTAACCCAAGCACCTCTAAAAATGGGTTTTAGGTTTGGGGAGAAAAAACAGGCAGTGTTTTGTTCCCCCATCAGATGAATAAATGAAGTGTGTGAAAAGCGTGGGTTCCCCCGTTAAGAAACTGGTAATTTATAAAAAGTTACTGATGGCGTACCCTTTCCCGCCAGGAGGATAAGTTACGCTGGGAGATATCCCCTAGGGTGGATAAGGCGCTCACACATTTGTCAAAAAAGGTGGCACTGCCGTCTTAGGATACGGCCACTTTAATAGGTACCTGTTGATAAAAAACAGGAGGCTATCCTGAAGTCTGTATTTACACACTCAGGTACTAGACTGAGACCTGCAGATAGTGCTGCTGCAGCGTGGTCGGTGACCCTGTCAAACAGGGATACTAGTTGGCAAACATAAAAACATATTAAAGACGTCGTCTTATATATGGGGGATGCACAGAGGGATATTTTGCCGGCTGGCATCCAAAATAAATGTAATGTCCATTCTGTCAGGAGGGTATTAGAGACCTGTCACTGGACAGGTGATGCTGACTTAAAAAGCGCATAGAGAGCCTTATAAGGGTGAGGAATTATTTGGGGATGGTCTCTGGGACCTCGTATCCACAGCAACTGCTGGGAAGAAATAATTTTACCTCAGGTTTCCTCACAGACAAAGGTACAGTCCTTTCGGCTTCAGAAAAGCAAGCGGGTCAAATGGCGCTTCCTTTCTGTACAGAGACAAGGGTAGAGGGAAAAAGCTGCACCAGTCAGCCTGTTCCCAGAATCAAGATTCTTCCCCCGCCTCCTGTGAGTCCACACCATGACGCGGGTGCTCCACAGGTGTAGCCAGGTACGGTGGGGGGCCGTCTCAAAAATGTCAGCAATTAGTGGGCTCGCTCACAGGTGGATCCCTGTTTCTTTCAAGTAGTATTTCAGGGGTACAAGCTGGAATTCGAGATGTCTCCCCCCAGCCGTTTCCTAAAATATGCCTTGCTGACAACTCCCTCAGGCAGGGAGGCTGTGCTAGAGGCAATTAATAAGCGGTATTCCCAGCAGGTAATACTCAAGGTGCCCCTACTTCAACAAGGACGGGGTTACTATTCCACACGGGTTGGGGTACCGAAACCGCATGGTTTGGTGTGACCCATTTTATATTTAAAATCCTTGAACACATACATAAAAAAATTCAAGTTCAAGATGGAATCGCTCAGGGCGGTTATTGCAAGCCTGGACGAGGGGGATTACATGGTATCCCGGGACATCAAGGATGCTTACCTGCATGTCCCCATTTACCATCCTCGCCAGGAGTACCTCAGATTTGTGGTACAGGATTACCATTACCAAGTCCAGACACTGCCGTTTGGACTGTACATGGCACCGAGGGTGTTTTATCAAGGTAATGGCCGAAATGATGATACTCCTTCGAAAAAAGGGAGTTGTAATTATCCCGTACTTGGACAATCTCGTTATAAGGTCGAGGTCCAAGGAGCAGTTGGTAGTCGGGGTAGCACTATTTTGGAAAGTGCTACAACAGCATGGTTGGATTCTAATCAGTCCAAAGTCACAGCTGGTTCCTATGACACGTCTACTGTTCCTGGGGATGGTTCTGGACATAAACCAGAAATAGTGTTTCTCCCGGAGGAGAAAGCCAAGGAGTTGTCATCTCTAGTCAGAGACCTCCTGAAGCCAAAATAGGTAGCGGTGCATCATTGCACGCGAGTCCTGGGAAAAATGGTAGCTTCCTACGAAGCAATCCCATTAGGCAGGTTCCATACAAGAACTTTTCAGAGGGACCTGTTGGACAAGTGGTCCGGATCGCATCTTCCGATGCATAGGCTGATAACCCTGTCTCCAAGGACCAGGGTATCTCTACTGTGGTGGCTGCAGAGTGCCCATCTTCAAGAGGGCCGCAGGTTCGGCATACAGGACTAGGTCCTAGTGACCATGGATTCCAGCCTTTGAGGCTGGGGGGCAGTCACACAGGGAAGAAACTTCCAGGGACTTTGGTCAAGTCAGGTTATTTCCCTACACATAAATATTCTGGACCTGAGGGCCATTTACAATGCCCTGAGGCCGGCAAGGCCTCTGCTTCAAAACCAGCCGGTACTGATCCAATCAGACAACATCACGGCAGTCGCCCATGTAAACCAACAGGGCGGCACAAGAAGCAGGATGGCGATGGCAGAAGCCACAAGTATTCTCCGATAGGCGGAAAATCATGTGTTAGCACTGTCAGCAGTGTTCATTCCCGGAGTGGACAACTGGGAAGCAGATCTTCTCAACAGACACGACCTCCACCCGGGAGAATGGGGACTTCCTCCAGAAGTCTTCCAATAGGATTGTACACCATTGGGAAAGGCCACAGGTGGACATGATGGCGTCCCGCCTCAACAAAAAGCGATAAAAGATATTGCACCAGGTCAAGGGACCCTCAGGCGATAGCTATGGACGCTCTGGTAACACCGTGGGTGTACCAGTCGGTTTATGTGTTCTCCCCTCTGCCTCTCATACCAAAGGTACTGAGAATAATAAGAAGGCGAGGAGTAAGAACGATACTCGTGGATGGCCAAGAAGAGCTTGGTACCCAGAACTTCAAGAATTTATATCAGAGGACCCATGGCCTCTGCCACTCAGACAGGACCTGCGGCAGCAGGGGCCCTGTCTGTTCCAAGACTTACCGCGGCTGCGTTTGACGGCATGGCGGTTGAACGCCGGATCCTGAAGGAAAAGGGCATTCCGGAGGAAGTCATTCCTACGCTTACTAAAGCCAGGAAAGAGGTTACAGCAACTCATTATCACCGCATATGGCGAAAATATGTTGCATGGTGTGAGGCCGAAAGGGCCCCAACAGAAGAATTTCAACTAGGTCGATTTCTGCATTTCCTGCAAGCAGGAGTGACTATGGGCCTCAAATTGGGTTCCATTAAGGTACAGATCTCGGCTCTGTCGATTTTCTTTCAAAAAGAACTAGCTTCAGTACCTGAAGTTCAGACATTTATAAAAGGAGTGCTGCATAGTCAGCCCCCGTTTGTGCCTCCTGTGGCACCTTGGGATCTCAACGTGGTGTTGAGTTTCTTAAAGTCACATTGGTTTGAGCCACTAAAAACCGTGGATCTGAAATATCTCACGTGGAAGGTGGTCATGTTATTGGCCTTGGCTTCGGCCAGGCAAGTATCAGAATTGGCGGCTTTATCATGTAAAAGCCCTTATCTGATTTTCCATATGGATAGGGCAGAATTGAGGACTCGTCCCCAGTTCTCCCTAAGGTGGTGTCAGCGTTTCACCGGAACCAGCCTATGGTGGTGCCTACGGCTACTAGGGACTTGGAGGACTCCAAGTTGTTAGACGTGGTCAGGGCCCTGAAAAATAAGAATTTACTTACCGATAATTCTATTTCTCGTAGTCCGTAGTGGATGCTGGGGACTCCGTCAGGACCATGGGGTTTAGCGGCTCCGCAGGAGACAGGGCACAATAATAAAAGCTTTAGGATCAGGTGGTGTGCACTGGCTCCTCCCCCTATGACCCTCCTCCAAGCCTCAGTTAGGATACTGTGCCCGGACGAGCGTGCATAATAAGGAAGGATATTGAATCCCGGGTAAGACTCATACCAGCCACACCAATCACACCGTACAACCTGTGATCTGAACCCAGTTAACAGTATGATAACAACGAAGGAGCCTCTGAAAAGATGGCTCACAACAAGAATAACCCGATTTTTGTAACAATAACTATGTACAAGTATTGCAGACAATCCGCACTTGGGATGGGCGCCCAGCATCCACTACGGACTACGAGAAATAGAATTATCGGTAAGTAAATTCTTATTTTCTCTAACGTCCTAAGTGGATGCTGGGGACTCCGTCAGGACCATGGGGATTATACCAAAGCTCCCAAACGGGCGGGAGAGTGCGGATGACTCTGCAGCACCGAATGAGAGAACTCCAGGTCCTCCTCAGTCAGGGTGTGCCCCTGACCAAGTAGCAGCTCGGCAGAGTTGTAAAGCCGAGACCCCTCGGGCAGCCGCCCAAGATGAGCCCACTTCCTTGTGGAATGGGCTTTTACTGATTTTGGCTGTGGCAAGCCTGCCACAGAATGTGCAAGCTGAATTGTACTACAAATCCAGCGAGCAATCGTCTGCTTAGAAGCAGGAACACCCATCTTGTTGGGTGCATACAGGCTAAACAGCGAGTCAGATTTTCTGACTCCAGTCGTCCTGGAAACATATATTTTCAGGGCCCTGACAACGTCAAGTAACTTGGAGTCCTCCAAGTCCCTAGTAGCCGCAGGTACCACAATAGGTTGGTTCATGTGAAAAACAGAAAACACCTTAAGGAGAAATTGAGGACGAGTCCTCAATTCTGCCCTGTCAGAATGAAAAATTAAGTAAGGGCTTTTATATGATAAAGCCGCCCATTCTGACACACGCCTGGCTGAAGCCAGGGCTAATAGAATCTTCACCTTCCATGTGAAATATTTTAATTCCACAGTGGTGAGTGGATCAAACCAATGTGACTTTAGGAAACTCAAAACAACATTGAGATCCCAAGGTGCCACTGGGGGCACAAAAGGAGGCTGTATATGCAGTACCCCTTTTACAAACGTCTGAACTTCAGGCACTGAAGCCAGTTCTTTCTGGAAGAAATTCGACAGGGTCGAAATTTGAACCTTAATGGACCCTAATTTTAGGCCCATAGACAGTCCTGTTTTCAGGAAATGTAGGAACGACCCAGTTGGAATTCCTCTGTAGGGACCTTCTTGGCCTCACACCACGCAACATATTTTTGCCAAATGCGGTGAAAATGTTTTGCGGTTACATCCTTCCTGGCTTCGACCAGGGTAGGGATGACTTCATCTGGAATGCCCTTTCAGGATCCGGCGTTCAACTGCCATGCCGTCAAACGCAGCCGCGGTAAGTCTTGGAACAGACAAGGCCCCTGCTGGAGCAGGTCCTTTCTTAAGGTAGAGGCCACGGTTCTTCCGTGAGCATCTCTTGAAGTTCCGGGTACCAAGTCCTTCTTGACCCATCCGGAACCACGAGTATCGTTCTTACTCATCTCCTTCTTATGATTCTCAGTACTTTTGGTATGAGATGCATAGGAGGGAACACATACCCTGACTGGTACACCCACAGTGTTACCAGAGCGTCCACCACTATTGCCTGAGGGTCCCTTGACCTGGCGCAATATTTGTCTAGTTTTTTGTTCAGGCGGGACGCCAACATGTCCACCTTTGGTTTTTCCCAACGGTTTACAATCATGTGGAAGACTTCCCGCTGAAGTCCCCACTCTCCCGGGTGGAGGTTATGCCTGCTGAGGAAATCTGCTTCCCAGTTTTCCACTCCCGGAATTAACACTGCTGAGAGTGTTATCACATGATTTTTCGCCCAGCGAAGAATCCTTGCAGTTTCTGCCATTTCCCTCCTGCTTCATGTGCCGCCCTGTCTGTTTACGTGGGCGACTGCCGTGATGTTGTCCCACTGGATCAATACCGGCTGACCTTGAAGCAGAGGTCTTGCTAAGCTTAGAGCCTTGTAAATTGCCCTTAGCTCCAGTATATTTATGTGGAGAGAAGTCTCCAGACTTGATCACACTCCCTGGAAATTTTTTACTTGTGTGACTGCTCCCCAGCCACTCAGGCTGGCATCCGTGGTCACCAGGACCCAGTCCTGAATGTCGAATCTGCGGCCCTTTCATAGATGAGCACTCTGCAGCCACCGCAGAAGAAAACACCCTTGTCCTTGGAGACAGGGTTATCCGCTGATGCATCTGAAGATGCGATCCGGACCATTTTCCCAGCAGATTCCACTGAAAAGTTCTTGCGTGAAATCTACCGAATGGGATCGCTTTGTACGAAACCACCATTTTTCACAGGACCCTTGTGCAATGATGCACTGATACTTTTCCTGGTTTTAGGAGGTTCCTGACTAGCTCGGATAACTCCCTTGCCTTCTTCTCCGGGAGAAAACATCCTTTTCTGGACTGTGTCCAGAATCATTCCTAGGAACATTAGACGTGTCGTCGGAAAAAGCTGCGATTTTGGAATATTTAGAATCCACTCGTGCTGTCGTAGAACTACTTGAGATAGTGCTACTCCGACCGCCAACTGTTCTCTGGACCTTGCCCTTATCAGGAAAGCGTCCATATTTCTTTTAGGAAGAATCATCATTTCGGCCATTACCATGGTAAAGACCCGGGGTGCCGTGGACAATCCAAACGGCAGCGTCTGAACTGATAGTGACAGTTCTGTACCACGAACCTGAGATACCCTTGGTGAGAAGGGCAAAATTTGGACATGTAGGTAAGCGTCCCTGATATCCAGTGACACCATATCGTCCTGGTTCGCTATCACTGCTCTGAGTGACTCCATCTTGATTTGAACCCTTGTATGTAATTGTTCAAATCTTTTAGATCTCACCGAGCCGTTTGGCTTCAGTACCACAATATAGTGTGGAATAATACCCCTTCCCTTGTTGTAGGAGGGGTACTTTGATTATCACCTGCTGGGAATACAGCCTGTGAATTTTTTTCCCAATACTGCCTCCCTGTCGGAGGGAGACGTTGGTAAAGCAGACTTCAGGAACTTGTGAGGGGAAGACGTCTCGAATTTCCAATGTACACCTGGGATACTACGTGTAGGATCCAGGAGTCCACTTGCGAGTGAGCCCACTGCGTGCTGAAACTCTTGAGATGACCCCCCACCGCACCTGAGTCCGCTTGTATGGCCCCAGCGTCATGCTGCGGACTTGGCAGAAGCTGTGGAGGACTTCTGTTCCTGGGAATGGGCTGCCTGCTGCAGTCTTCTTCCCTTTCCTCTAACCCTGGGCAGATATGACTGGCCTTTTGCCCGCCTGCCTTTATGGGTACGAAAGGACTGAGACTGAAAAGACTGTGTCCTTTTTTGCTGAGATGTGACTTGGGGTAACAAAAGTGGATTTTCCAGCTGTTGCCATGGCCACCAGGTCCGATGGACCGCCCCTTTATACGGCAATACTTCCATGTGCCGTCTGGAATCTGCATCACCTGACCACTGTCATCTACTCTTGATGCCAGAATGCGCATCTCGCATATATAGAAATGCATCCTTAAAATGCTCTATAGTCAATAAAATATTGTTCCTGTCAAGGGTATCAATATTTTCAGTCAGGAAATCCGACCAAGCCCCCCCAGCGCTGCACATCCAGGCTGAGGCGATTGCTGGTCGTAGTATAACACCAGTATGTGTGTATATACTTTTTAGGATATTTTTCAGCTTCCTATCAGCTGGCTCTTTGAGGGCGGCCGTATCTGGAGACGGTAACGCCACTTGTTTTTATAAGCGTGTGAGCGCCTTATCCACTCTAAGGTGTGTTTCCCAACTCGCCCTCACTTCTGGCTGGAAAGGGTATACCTCCAATAATTTTCTATCGGAGGAAACCCACGTATCATCACACACTTTAATTTATCTGATTTAGGAAAAACTACAAGTAGATTATTCCCACCCTACATAATACCCTTATTTGTGGTACTTGTAGTATCAGAAATATGTAACACCTCCTTCATTGCCCTTAACATGTAACGTGTGGCCCTAAAGGAAAATACGTTTGTTTCTTCACCGTCGACACTGAAGTCAGTGTCCGTGTCTGTGTCTGTGTCGACCAACTGAGGTAAATGGGCGTTTTTACAAGCCCCTGACGGTGTCTGAGACGCCTGGACAGGTACTAATTTGTTTGCCGGCCGTCTCATGTCGTCAACTGACCTTGCATCGTGTTGACATTATCACGTAATTCCTAAATAAGCCATCCATTCCGGTGTCGACTCCCTAGAGAGTGACATCACCAATACAGGCAATTTGCTCCGCCTCCTCACCAACATCGTCCTCCTACATGTCGACACACACGTACCGACACACAGCACACACACAGGGAATGCTCTAATAGAGGACAGGACCCCACTAGCCCTTTGGGGAGACAGAGGGAGAGTTTGCCAGCACACACCAAAAACGCTATAATTTATACAGGGACAACCCCTTATACAAGTGTTTTCCCTTATAGCATTTTCACATATGTAATCATATCGCCAAATAAGTGCTCCCCCTCTCAGTTTTAACCCTGTTTCTGTAGTGCAGTGCAGGGGAGAGCCTGGGAGCCTTCCTCACAGCAGAGCTGAGCAGGAAAATGGCGCCGTGTGCTGAGGAGAATAGGCCCCGCCCCCTAAAACGGCGGGCTCTTCTCCCGGAGTTTGTGAGATCTGGCAGGGGTTAAATACATCCATATAGCCTCAAGGGCTATATGTGATGTATTTTAGCCATAAAAAAGGTATAATACATTGCTGCCCAGGGCGCCCCCCCCAGCGCCCTGCACCCTCAGTGACCGCTGGTATGAAGTGTGCTGACAACAATGGCGCACAGCTGCAGTGCTGTGCGCTACCTTATGAAGACTGAAAGTCTTCTGCCGCCTGTTTCTGGACCTCTGGACCTCTTCAACTTCGGCATCTGCAAGGGGGGTCGGCGGCACGGCTCCGGGACGAACCCCAGGGTGAGACCTGTGTTCCGACTCCCTCTGGAGCTAATGGTGTCCAGTAGCCTAAGAAGCAAATCCATCCTGCACGCAGGTGAGTTTACTTCTCTCCCCTAAGTCCCTCGTAGCAGTGAGCCTGTTGCCAGCAGGACTCACTGAAAATAAAAAACCTAACTTAAACTTTTATTCTAAGCAGCTCAGGAGAGCCACCTAGATTGCACCCTTCTCGGCCGGGCACAAAGATCTAACTGAGGCTTGGAGGAGGGTCATAGGGGGAGGAGCCAGTGCACACCACCTGATCCTAAAGCTTTTATTATTGTGCCCTGTCTCCTGCGGAGCCGCTAAACCCCATGGTCCTGACGGAGTCCCCAGCATCCACTTAGGACGTTAGAGAAATATATGTTTCCAGAACGGCTGGAGTCAGAAAATCTGACTCGCTGTTTATCCTATATGCACCCAACAAGCTGGGTGCTCCTGCTTCTACGCAGACTATTGCTCGTTGGATTTGTAGTACAATTCAGCTTGCACATTCTGTGGCAGGCCTGCCACAGCCAAAAATCTGTCAATGCCCATTCCACAAGGAAGGTGGGCTCATCTTGGGCGGCTGCCCGAGGGGTCTCGGCTTTACAACTTTGCCGAGCTGCTACTTGGTCAGGGGCAAACACGTTTGCAAAATTATATAAATTTGATACCCTGGCTGAGGAGGACCTGGAGTTCTCTCATTCGGTGTTGCAGAGTCATCCGCACTCTCCCGCCCGTTTGGGAGCTTTGGTATAATCCCCATGGTCCTTACGGAGTTCCCAGCATCCACTAGGACGTCAGAGAAAATAAGAATTTACTCACCGGTAATTCTATTTCTCGTAGTCCGTAGTGGATGCTGGGCGCCCATCCCAAGTGCGGTTTATCTGCAATACTTGTACATAGTTATTGTTAACTAAATCGGGTTATTGTTGAGCCATCTGTTGAGAGGCTCAGTTGTTTCATACTGTTAACTGGGTTTCATATCACGAGTTATACGGTGTGATTGGTGTGGCTGGTATGAGTCTTACCCGGGATTCAAAATCCTTCCTTATTGTGTACGCTCGTCCGGGCACGGTGTCCTAACTGAGGCTTGGAGGAGGGTCATAGTGGGAGGAGCCAGTGCACACCAGGTAGTCTAAGATCTTTCTAGAGTGCCCAGCCTCCTTCGGAGCCCGCTATCCCCATGGTCCTTACGGAGTTCCCAGCATCCACTACGGACTACGAGAAATAGAATTACCGGTGAGTAAATTCTTATTTTTTCCTGGTTTCCCAAAACCGTGAAAAACCCGGGATTTTGAGATTTTCCCGTCTGAAAGTGGTATTAGGGAGTTATTCAGGTTTGAACCAAAAAAAGTTAGAAATTGGCCAAAACCATCTTGCACTGCAGGTAATAATAATAATAATTTTATTTATATAGCACTCTTTCTCCAACAGGACTCAAGACGCTTTACAGACATCAAAAACAATGCACATAATACAGAAGATTTAAGTAATACAGAAATAGATAAGCCACTCAGACATAAAAGAAAACATTGAGCACACAGTAAGTATAATGCATGATTGGCATAGGCATTTTGGTTAATAACTTCCAAGGGTTGTGTATTCCACCCTCACAAGGCACCTGGTGCGGCAGCCATCTTGGGCGCACTGTGTAGGATTACCCAGGGTGGAATAGTCTACCCCTAGAAGAGATAACACAAAATGGGGAAATTGCAGAGTCCTAAATTTCAGAGTAGGGCGACTGAGTAGGGATCACTGTGGGAGATGAGCCATACAAGGGCCTAATGCATGTATGGGAACACTGACGTGTGTAGTAGTATGCTATAGCCTGCACGGAAAGATCCAAATGAAGCACACCCTGCCCACGGAGGTCCATCTGAGGCAGCCATGTGGGGCGCACTGCATAAGTTGCTGCTGGCAGGATGTGCAATCAGTGGAGGTAAACAGTACAGGAATAGCATACAGTGGGGTGAAAGTACGCTGTAAGAAGAAAAAGAAGAGAAAACACATTTGCAGGAACCAACAGATGGAGAAAAACTGTAATAACATTATTTTGAGAAAATTATAAATGACCTGGTCTCATGGGAGCAGTGCGGGTGAGTGTGAGAATGTGGGGAGCATACTAAACGTCTAATGGAAATTAATCTGCTGGGCCTGATGCTCACCCCCCTCAGTTCCCTGCTCAGCTTGAGGGGTAGGTCCGGGGGCAGTCATGATGTTCTCAGATGGAGGGGTAGTAGGCATTGGTCCTGGTGTTCACATGGCAGAGGTGAGGATGTAACGTGTGCAGAGAGATTTTGATTTGGGTGGGGTGCGTTCAAACTGAATTCTACATTGCAGCGTAAAAAGAAACGTGCAGAGAGTAAGATTTGGGTGGGTTATTTTGTTTCTGTGCTGGGCAAATACTGGCTGCTTTATTTTTACACTGCAATGTAGAATTCAGTTTGAACTAGAGATGTGCACCGGAAATTTTTCGGGTTTTGTGTTTTGGATTCGGTTCCGCGACCGTGTTTTGGATTCGGACGCGTTTTGACAAAACCTCCCTGAAAATTTTTTGTCGGATTCGGGTGTTTTTTTTTTAAACCCCCTCAAAAACAGCTTAAATCATAGAATTTGGGGGTAATTTTGATCCCATAGTATTATTAACCTCAATAACACTAATTTCCACTAATTTCCAGTCTATTCTGAATACCTTACACCTCACAATATTATTTTTAGTCCTAAAATTTGCACCGAGGTCGCTGGATGACTAAGCTAAGCAACCCAAGTGGGCGACACAAACACCTGGCCCATCTAGGAGTGGCACTGCAGTGTCAGACAGGATGGCACTTAAAAAAATTAACCCCAAATGATGCAGAGATAAAAAAAAAAAAAAAGAGGTGCAAGATGGAATTGTCCTCCCACCCACCCTTATGTTGTATAAACAGGACATGCACACTTTAACAAACCCATAATTTCAGCCACAGGGTCTGCTGGTTGGTTTGGGCCCCCACCAAAAAAGAAGCAAACTGCACAAACTGCCTCTACAGAGGCAAGATGTCCACCTCGTCCTCATCGTCTGATTCATCACCCCTTTCACTGTGTACATCCCCCTCCTCACAGAGTATTATTAATTCGTCCCCACTGGAATCCACCATCTCAGGTCCCTGTGTACTTTCTGGAGGCAATTGCTGGTGAATGTCTCCACGGAGGAATTGATTATAATTTATTTTGATGAACATCATCTTCTCCACATTTTCTGGAAGTAACCTTGTACGCCGATTGCTGACAAGGTGACCGGCTGCACTAAACACTCTTTCGGAGTACACACTGGAGCGGGGGCAACTTAAGTAAAATAAAGCCAGTTTGTGCAAGGGCCTCCAAATTGCCTCTTTTTCCTGCCAGTATACGTACGGACTATCTGATGTGCCTACTTGGATGCGGTCACTCATATAATCCTCCACCATTCTTTCAATGGTGACAGAATCATATGCAGTGACAGTAGACGACATGTCAGTAATCGTTGGCAGGTCCTTCAGTCCGGACCAGATGTCAGCACTCGCTCCAGACTGTCCTGCATCACCGCCAGCGGGTGGGCTCGGAATTCTCAGCCTTTTCCTCGCAGCCCCAGTTGCGGGAGAATGTGAAGGAGGAGCTGTTGACGGGTCACGCTCCGCTTGACTTGACACCAGCAGGTCTTTGAACATGTGCAGACTTGTGTCTGCCGAAAAGAGAGATACAACTTAGGCTTTAAACCTAGGATCGAACACGGTGGCCAAAATGTAGTGCTCTGATTTCAACAGATTGACCACCCGTGAATCCTGGTTAAGCAAATTAAGGGCTCCATTCACAAGTCCCACATGCCTAGCGGAATCGCTCCGTATTAGCTCCTACTTCAATCTCTCCAGCTGCTTCTGCAAAAGCCTGATGAGGGGAATGACCTGACTCAGGCTGGCAGTGTCTGAACTGACTTCACGTGTGGCAAGTTCAAAGGGTTGCAGAAGCTTGCACAACGTTGAAATCATTCTCCACTGCGCTTGAGTCAGGTGCATTCCCCCTCCTTTGCCTATATCGTAGGCAGATGTATAGGCTTGCTGCTCCTCCATCCTCTGAAGCATATAGAGGGTTGAATTCCACCTCGTTACCACCTCTTGCTTCAGATGATGGCGGGGCAGGTTCAGGAGTGTTTGCTGGTGCTCCAGTCTTCGGCACGTGGTGGCTGAATGCCAAAAGTGGCCCGCAATTCTTCTGGCCACCGATAGCATCTCTTGCACGCCCCTGTCGTTTTTAAAAAAATTCTGCACCACCAAATTCAATGTATGTGCAAAACATGGGACGTGCTGGAATTTGCCCACATGTAATGCATGCACAATATTGGTGGCATTGTCCGATGTCACAAATCCCCAGGAGAGTCCAATTGGGGTAAGCCATTCTGCGATGATGTTCCCCAGTTTCCGTAAGAGGTTGTCAGCTGTGTGCCTCTTATGGAAAGCGGTGATACAAAGCGTAGCCTGCCTAGGAACGAGTTGGCGTTTGCGAGATGCTGCTACTGGTGCTGCCGCTGCTGTTCTTGCTGCGGGAGGCAATACATCTACCTAGTGGGCTGTCACAGTCATATAGTCCTGAGTCTGCCCTGCTCCACTTGTCCACATGTCTGTGGTTAAGTGGACATTGGGTACAACTGCATTTTTTAGGACATTGGTGACTCTTTTTCTGACGTCTGTGTACATTCTCGTTATCGCCTGCCTAGAGAAATGGAACCTAGATGGTATTTGGTACCGGGGACACAGTACCTCAAGCAATTCTCTAATTCCCTGTGAATTAACGGTGGATACCAGACACACGTTTAACACCAACACAGCTGCCAAGACCTGAGTTATCCGCTTTGCAGCAGGATGACTGCTGTGATATTTCATCTTCCTCGCAAAGGATTGTTGGACAGTCAATTGCTTACTGGAAGTAGTACAAGTGGTCTTCCGACTTCCCCTCTAGGATGACGATCGACTCCCAGCAGCAACAACAGCAGCGCCAGCAGCAGTAGGCGTTACACTCAAGGATCCATTGGAGGAATCCCAGTTAGGAGAGGACTCGTCAGACTTGCCAGTGACATGGCCTGCAGGACTATTGGCGTTCCTGTCTAAGGAGGAAATTGACACTGAGGGAGTTGGTGGTGTGGTTTGCAGGAGCTTGGTTACAAGAGGAAGGGATTTAGTGGTCAGTGGACTGCTTCCGCTGTCATCTAAAGTTTTTGAACTTGTCACTGACTTCTGATGAATGTGGTCCAGGTGACGTATAAGGGAGGATGTTCCTAGGTGGTTAACGTCCTTACCCCTACTTATTACAGCTTGACAAAGGCAACACACGGCTTGACACCAGTTGTCCGCATTTCTGTTGAAATAATTCCACACCGAAGAGGTGATTTTTTTTTGTATTTTGACCAGGCATGTCAATGGCCATATTCGTCCCACGGACAACAGGTGTCTCCCCGGGTGCCTGACTTAAACAAACCACCTCACCATCAGAATCCTCCTTGTCAATTTCCTCCCCAGCGCCAGCAACACCCATATCCTCATCCTGGTGTACTTCAACAGTGACATCTTCAATTTGACTATCAGGAACTGGACTGCGGGTGCTCCTTCCAGCACTTGCAGGGGGCGTGTAAATGGTGGAAGGCGCCACCTCTTCCCGTCCAGTGTTGGGAAGGTCAGGCATCGCAACCGACACAACTGGACTCTCCTTGGAGATTTGTGATTTAGAAGAACGCACAGTTCTTTGCTGTGCTTTTGCCAGCTTAAGTCTTTTCATTTTTCTAGCAGGAGGATGAGTGCTTCCATTCTCATGTGAAGCTGAACCACTAGCCATGAACATAGGCCAGGGCCTCAGCCGTTTCTTGCCACTCCGTGTCGTAAATGGCATATTGGCAAGTTTACGCTTCTCCTCAGACGCTTTTAATTTAGATTTTTGGGTCATTTTACTGAACTTTAGTTTTTCTGGATTTTACATGCTCTTTACTATGACATTGGGCATCGGCCTTGGCAGACGACGTTGATGGCATTTCATCGTCTCGGCCATGACTAGTGGCAGCAGCTTCAGCACGAGGTGGAAGTGGATCTTGATCTTTCCCTATTTTACCCTCCACATTTTTTTTCTCCATTTTTTTATGTGTGGAATTATATGCCAGTAATATATCAATAGCAATGGCCTACTGTACTGTACTATATATGTATACTGTTGGTCACCAAAATGCTGCACTGTAATACTATATATACTGCTCACAAAAATGCAGCACAGATATGGAATGGATACTTGCAGTGACACAGAGCTGCAAGATACAGCAATGGCCTACTGTACAACTATATACTGTTGGTTACCAAAATGCTGCACTGTAATACTATATATACTGCTCACAAAAATGCAGCACAGATATGGAATGGATACTTGCAGTGACACAGAGCTGCAAGATACAGCAATGGCCTACTGTACAACTATATACTGTTGGTCACCAAAATGCTGCACTGTACTACTGTATATACTGCTCACAAAAATGCAGCATAGATATGGAATGGATACTTGCAGTGAGACAGAGCTGCAAGATACAGCAATGGCCTACTGTACTGTACTACTATTATACTGGTGGTCCCCAGTCCCCATAATAAAGCACACTGAGCACAGATATTTGCAGCACACTGAGCACAGATATTTGCAGCACACTGAGCACAGATTATGGAGCTTTTCAGGGAGAGAACGCAGCCACGTCCTCTCCGTTCAATCTCCAATGCACGAGTGAAAATGGCGGCGACGCGCGGCTCTTTATATAGAATACGAATCTCGCGAGAATCCGACAGCGGGATGATGACGTTCGGGCGCGTTTGGGTTAACCGAGCAAGGCGGGAAGATCTGAGGCTGCCTCGGAACCGGGGGGTTTCGGATCTCGGACAACCGAACCCGCTCATCTCTAGTTTGAACACACCCCACCCAAATCAAAATCTCTCTGCACACGTTACATCTGCCCTACCTGTAGTACAGCATGGTTTTGCCCAATTGCTAACTTTTTTGGTTTGCTAACAAACCTGAATAAGGTCCTAAATACGTGCCTCTTATTTCTTTTTTTAATGAGATAATTATAACTAAAATATGCTGGGCCTTCATGGAAATCCTGTAGCAGTTTAACATGAGCAGACAGTCTCGCTACAAGTCATGGCCAACTGAGCTCTCGCTGGTTATTTGAAGGCTAATTTAGTTAACTCAAGTAAATTGTGAATAATAAAATAGAACTGTTATCTCTATTGACATAAAAAAAAAATTGTGCGACCACAGCAACTTGGTGATAGCAGGGAGGCCTGCTGTTGCTAGGTGCCTGTCCTAGTTACCTACATGTTCTTCCTGATAATGTTACCTAGCAACAGCTGTTGGCAGAACCTGCTTAAAGCGGGGGAAGGGGGGGCTCAGGGGACAAGTAACTCCAGGCCACCCATGCATAAAGGTGCCCCCCTGGACCCACAGGATATTTTCACTTTTGCCCTGAGGTCACGCAGCTGCTGCTGCCACATTGCCTCCATCATCAGTGCCAGCACTCAGTGCTGCTGTCACTGTGCCACCCGAACTGTTCATCTCTCACTGCCACCAGTAAGCTGCGGTGAGGATGCCCCTACTCCCTCCACTCCCGGCGGAGAATCCGCCCCCTATGCTCCGTGACACCCTGCCGCTTTATCTCATCAACCTGTATCTTTGCTTTTCCTGCCCTTCCTCTCCTCTCCATATCTGTGACTGTTTGCTCTCCTTCTCCCCCTGAGCTCCTCCGAGACCAGGTAGCCTACTTTCTGCTGAGGTAAGAATATAGGGAAGTGTAGGGGGCAATCTAAATGCAGTCTGGGGGTGTATTACTGTTATCTGAAGAGGTTATGTTAAGAGGATGGGGGTGTATTAACATTATGGGTGTATATTACTGATTTCGTGCTGGGGCGTATTAATGTTAATGGGGTATATTACAGCTGTCCTGGTGGTGGGGTGGGGGTTTAGTAATGTTATAGGGGTATATTATTGCTATCTAGGTGGTGGAGTGGAGATGTACTAATACTGGGCCTGATTTAGAGGTAGGTGGATCTGCAGTAGCAGCTTCGCTACTGCGTGTTTATGCTAATGCTACACTGGGTGTCCTAATATGATGTCCACCAGCTGTAACATAAATCTGTCAATGTGCGCATTACGACGGGCCATGAATCGAACATCGGCCACACTATCAAACATTAAAGCATCCATGTGGTGCTTAGAATGTCCATTGGATCATGACTGCCAGTGCCAGTGGAACTGCATCTTTTGATGCAATTCCAGACATTGACATGCCTACCGCCATTAGCCACCCTCCAATCACCTCCCAGGAAACTACATGGCTCTCCATGCAATGCCGATATTTGTCTCCTGGTGGTAACCTTTGGGATGCATTATATTGGCCCTATTTGGCACGGTGCTAGGAGTCATACATTCATAGGATTATGTACCTTTACATCTCTGCAGATCTGAAGGCTCAGACTTAGAAAACCAAGTGTCCAGAAGAGGGGATCAGTGGGCTGGAGCAGATGCCCTCAGCGATAAGTAGCTGTGACATGCACCCACCGACACATTTTATATTGACGTTTCGGAGCGTCTGACCCTTCTTCCAGAAAACAATTTACCAGTTTGTTTGTTCTAAGTACACCCTGTGAGTGCAGTTTATTTCCACCATTGGACGTGTATATATATATATATATATATATATATATATATATATACTGTATACCTCTGCCTGCCTATGTAATAGGTTTCCCCCAACTGAAGTGCCCTGGGCCCCCCATAGCCTTAATCCGGCCCTGGCTGTTGGGTAGTGTAGTATGTATGTGGTGGTTTCACTGAGACATTGATGACATTGAGGGGTAGATGTATTATACTCGCACTCTTTACCAAGGCGAAGCAGGAAGCAGTAGTGACGAGATGTATAAAAATCTAATTTGCTAAAGTGGGAGTCTGAAACATCCCCCCTCCGACGATCCCTGCTAGACCCCACAGAGCGCATCAGCCTAGCGCTGATGCTCTGTATCTCTCCTCCCGGCCGGCTCACTGGGCATGCGCGAGATCTCGTAAGTCTCGCAAGATCTCATATGTAGCCCAGCAGCCGTCACAGCCAGGAACAGAGTGTCTTGCTGTGGTGAATCGATAGCCGCAGGCAGAGGCGGATTTAGATCTCATCGGGCCCTAAGCAAGACACCGTTTTGGGGCCCCCCCTACCTCAAACAATCCATGACACTATAGGTTCATTCCTGATTTATTACCCTTACATTATTTGTCATTTTTCCTCCTTACATTCTACATTTTAAAACTTTAAGCATTACTGGCATAACAAACATTAAAAATGTACATAAAAACACAGGCCCTCATTCCGAGTTGATCGGTCGCAAGGCGAATTTAGCAGAGTTACACACGCTAAGCCGCCGCCTACTGGGAGTGTATCTTAGCATCTTAAAATTGCGACCGATGTATTCGCAATATTGCGCTCACAAACTACTTAGCAGTTTCTGAGTAGCTCCAGACTTACTCTGCCTGTGCGATCAGTTCAGTGCTTGTCGTTCCTGGTTTGACGTCACAAACACACCCAGCGTTCGCCCAACCACTCCCCCGTTTCTCCGGCCACTCCTGCGTTTTTTCCGGAAACGGTAGCGTTTTCAGCCACACTCCCATAAAACGGCCTGTTTCCGCCCAGTAACACCCATTTCCTGTCAATCACATTACGATCGCCGGAGCGATGAAAAAGCCGTGAGTAAAAATACTATCTTCATAGCAAAGATACTTGGCGCAGTCGCAGTGCGAATATTGCGCATGCGCACTAAGCGGAATTTCACTGCGATGCGATTAAAAATACCGAGCGAACGACTCGGAATGAGGGCCACAGTGCAAACATAATATAAAATAATTTCTTAAAATTTTTAACGCCTGATATCCTAGAAAGGCAGGCAGTTCTGTGATTATTGCACAGATAATAAAATTTAAGTATAAAAACACTAAGAATATTCATCTCTCAAATGTTCACTGTATTTATTCCATACATACATTTACACGATCAGCATTTCAAAACATACGTGTTACAAAGCATAGCTAGCCAATATTTCTTAACTTTTTTATAAGCCTAGTAAGACTTGCGTTACTTAGCATCATTTTTTTTACAATTATTACTACAGCAAAACAATTTACAATCAGGATCCAAAACAGATCTGCCACTGCCGACATGTTGTTGTCTGAGTTCTATTATCGTAAAGGCACCACTCCTCCCATACCCCTTCCCCCTGCTGGCACCCTCTACACCCCCCCCCCCCCCCCACACACACACACACACACACACCGCATTCACCCCCAGACACTGAAGGTGGATGTTCGTGTCCGATATGAGCTATATTGCTCCGAGCTCTAAAGTCAGCGCTGGCAGGCACCTCATCTCCCATCCCCCCCAAACCCACAAGCACAGATTGTGGAGCTCTATTGCTCCAAGGCAGCTGCAGGCATCTAACCCCCTATACCCCCCCCCCCCCCCAAAGAAAAAAAAAAACACAACCCAGACTGATTGTGGAGCTGTATTGCACCAAGCTGCAGCTGGCAGGCACGTAGTTACCACCTCCAGCAGCACTGGCAGGCACACTCCCACGCCCATCAACAAGCTCCAAACACATGATTGTGCCCCGCACTGGCAGGCACACTATCCACCCTCCCCATCGACAAGTCTGATCACCCCCTTCCCCCCCCCTGCCACACACACTGTAGCAATTTATGAATATTTACTTCTATTAATTTTAAATACTGTAGATCTAAAGAGAATGAATAAAAAACTTGGCAAGGCATCGACAAAGCATGTGCTGCAGCATAGAGTGCAAGGGAGCCTTAACTGACACTTACAGGGAGCCTTGTAACTAAGAGAGCCTTAACTGACAATCCCCCCCCCCCCACCCTACTGTACTGCGGCGCTGGACTACAGACCCCCCCTCCCCAACACACTGTACTGCGGTGCTGGACCTTATTCCCCCCCACCCCAGATAAACTGTACTGTGGCGCTGGGCTACAGATCCCCCCCCCGACACACTGTATTGCAGCGCTGGAGTTCAGACACCCTCCCCTCCCTTCTCCCCACGGACACACAGTGTACTGCAGCACTGGAGTTCAGATTCCCACGCCCCCTCCCCCCCAACACACTGTACTGCGCCACTGGAGTTCAGACCCCAAACCCCCCCCCCCACACCGAAGCACTTTGTACTGCAGCGCTGGACTTCAGACTTCCACCACAAGCACCCCCCCCCCCACACACACTACTCCTCCTCTCCCCCCCCACACACACACACTGTACTCCTCCTCCACCCCCCCCACACACACTGTACTCCTCCTCCTCCCCCCCCCCACACGCACACTGTACTCCTCCCCCCCCCCACACACACACTGTACTCCTCCTCCCCCCCCACACGCACACTGTACTCCTCCTCCCCCCCACACACACACTGTACTCCTCCTCCCCCACACACACACTGTACTCCTCCTCCTCCTCCCCCCCCCACACGCACACTGTACTCCTCTCCCCCCCACACACACTGTACTCCTCCTCCTCTCCCCCCCCACACACACTGTACTCCTCCTCCTCTCCCCCCCCCACACACACACTGTACTCCTCCTCCTCTCCCCCCCACACACACACTGTACTCCTCCTCCTCTCCCCCTCACATGCACACTGTACTCCTCCTCCCCCCCCCACACACACACACACACACACTGTACTCCTCCTCCTCTCCCCCCCCCCACACACACACACACACACACACACTGTACTCCTCCCCCCCCACACGCACACTGTACACCTCCCCCCCCACACACACACACTGTACTCCTCCTCCCCACCCACACACACACTGTACTCCTCCTCCTCTCCCCCCCCCCACACGCACACTGTACTCCTCCTCCCCCACACACACACTGTACTCCTCCTCCTCTCCCCCCCCACACGCACACTGTACTCCTCTCCCCCCCCACACACACACTGTACTCCTCCTCCTCTCCCCCCCCCACACACACTGTACTCCTCCTCCTCCTCTCCCCCCCACACACACTGTACTCCTCCTCCTCTCCCCCCCCACACACACTGTACTCCTCCTCTCCCCCCCCACACACACTGTACTCCTCCTCCTCTCCCCCCCACATGCACACTGTACTCCTCCTCCCACACACACACACTGTACTCCTCCTCCTCTCCCCCCCCCACACACACACTGTACTCCTCCTCCTCTCCCCCCCCCCACACGCACACTGTAGTCCTCTTCCTCTCCTCCTCCTCTCCCTCCCCCCCCCCCTCCACACTGTGCTTCTTCAAGGGCCCACAAATTTCTCCCGCTGGGCTGAGATCCATACTGCTGTCACGTGTGCCACTATGCAGTAGAGGAGGGCTACACTGTGACTGACAGCGGACCCCAAACCCCCCCCCACCCCCCCTCCCGGACACATTGTACAGCAGTGGCACCTGACTTCATCCTCGTTACCCCCTCCCCCCGAACCAATCTTTACTGTGGAGTTTAGACACCGCGCCCCCCCCCCCCCCCGGCCTCATTTTACTGCTGCAGCGCTGGACATCAAGTCCATCCCAGCTCTTAAGAAACCCCCCGGACACTGTATTGCGGCGTGGCGCTGGATTTCAGACCAGACCCTCCCTTCCCCTGACACTGTGCAGCGGTTCAGACCTCCTCTCTCCCCCCCCCCCCCCGGGACACTGTACAGCGGCGCGGTCCGCGTCCACAGACTTCAGATCCCGATCCCCCCCCCACGGACACTGTACAGCGGCGCGGCCACGGACTTCAGACACCCCCCCGCCCCCCGGCTCACTTATTCTCCGCTGGGCTCCTCTACTCTCGTGCTGCTCAGTCACGTGTGCCGCTATGCAGCGGAGGAGGGCTACACTGTGACTGACAGCGGAGAGGGCGTGAGCTGGTGCTGGTCCCAGTGGCAGCAATCCAATCAGGATGTGCTGACAGCCTGCTGGGGCCGGCTCAGCTTCACATGTGGTGTCCGTACTCTGCAAAAAAAAAAAAAAAAAACCTCTACTGCAGCGCTGCTCCTGGGCCCCATCCGTGGTTGTGGCCGGGCCCCCTGACACTTGTGGGGCCCTAAGCGGACGCCTAGGATATGCCTAGCGGTAAATCCGCCCCTGGCCGCAGGTGTCTGAATAGGCAGTGTTTCTGACAGTTTATACAATTCTGGTGTATCGGTGCGCTATCTTGTAGATAGCAGCGCCGATAAAGACGTGGGCCTATAGCACCCCTGCCATTTTCTGGTAATTATTGTTGTCTTACATGGGGGGGACTCGAATACCGCTTCTCCCCCATATCGCCTGGTCTTACATCCACCCCTGAGATTCTAAGAGTCAGTGCACACTGCACACTGTAAATTCCAGTAATCTGCTTGATTTTATGTGTTGTAGAAAGATCCACATAGTGGCACTTTAGATGTGGAGAAGTTGTTAGAGAATGGCCTTTAAATGTAAAAGTGTCACTATTCACAAAGCTCATAGCAGATAAAATCCAACCTCTAATTTTACACACCTTATAACTCTATTATGTAGTTTCTCCTCCAAGAAAACATATGGGCAGTGTACATCCCACCACACATCGCATCGATACTAATCGCATATGTACTAACATATGTGATTAGTATCGTGAAGGCCAGCTCTTCCGATAAGAGAAGTCCTTCGCAACGTGCTCTAGTCCCTGGTTTATAACCTGGGAGTCCATCTGCGCATGCGCAGAAGGATGCAGTGGCCATTGGTCATGCTGGGAGGGATCCGATCGGATCCCTCATACAGCGCGATGCGGAAAGAGACTCATAGGATTCTATAGGATAACAGCAGCTATAGCTGGCGTTACCCTCCGCACCGGAGTCCTGGTGTTGGAGACATAGTACATTTGGAAATGCGGTAAAAAAAAAACTGAAAACTGTTTTTTACTGCATTTCTTCTTTAGTACATCCCGCTCATGAGGAGAGTCAGGGATGAGCCATAAGCCTCCTACTGAAACTTAGCTGACAGGATTTCTAATCTTCTACATTTTTGCGTAAGTAAGCCCTTGGGCTTCTATAGGCAACACGATCTTTAGATGACGTTACCTATGGGCACATTACATACAAATCTACAGCAATACATGTGGTGATCCATATGTATTGTGGTAAA